>NW_027125230.1:634376-951564 GCF_033026475.1 Channa argus | reverse complement strand
AAACGTACACTCTTGATTTCTGGCTACATAAAATATGTTGCGATGATATTTCCATGCTGAACTGAGTTGATCTAGGTCAAATATGAAGGCAAACCCACTTTCCTTTTAGTTTTTTGCTGCATTTGGCAGAAACAAGCATGTTTGCTCAGTCGGCCTAAAAATGCTTTTAAGCGCATAAAAACTTACACTCTTGATTTCTGGCTAAATAAAAGCTGTTGCAATGATATTTCCATGCTGAACTGAGTTGTTCTGGGTCAATTATGAAGGCAAACCCACTTTCCTTTCAGTATTTTGCTGCATTTGGCAGAAACAAGCATATTTGTTCATTCGGCCTGAAAATGATTCTAAGCGCATAACAACTTACACTCTTGATTTCTGGCTAAATAAAAACTGTTGCAATGATATTTCCATGCTGAACTGAGTTGTTCTGGGTCAAATATGAAGACAAACCCACTTTCCTTTCAGTATTTTGCTGCATTTGGCAGAAACAAGCATATTTGCTCATTAGGCCTGAAAATGCTTTTAAGCGCATAAAAACTTACACTCTTGATTTCTGGCTAAATAAAAGCTGTTGCAATGATATTTCCATGCTGAACTGAGTTGTTCTGGGTCAAAAATGAAGGCAAACCCACTTTCCTTTCAGTATTTTGCTGCATTTGGCAGAAACAATCATATTTGCTCATTCGGCCAGAAAATTATTTTAAGCGCATAAAAACTTACACTCTTGATTTCTGGCTAAATAAAAGCTGTTGCTATGATATTGCGATGCTGAACTGAGTTGTTCTGGGTCAAATATGAAGGCAAACCCACTTTCCTTTCAGTATTTTGCTGCATTTGGCAGAAACAAGCATATTTGCTCATTCGGCCTGAAAATGCTTTTAAGCGCATAAAAACTTACACTCTTGATTTCTGGCTACATAAAAGATGTTGCGATGATATTTCCATGCTGAACTGAGTTGTTCTGGCTCAAATATGAAGGCAAACCCACTTTCCTTTCAGTATTTTGCTGCATTTGGCAGAAACAAGCATATTTGCTCATTCGGCCTGAAAATGCTTTTAAGCGCATAAAAACGTACACTCTTGATTTCTGGCTAAATAAAAGCTGTTGCAATGATATTTCCATGCTGAACTGAGTTGTTCTGGGTCAAATATGAAGGCAAACCCACTTTTCTTTGAGTGTTTTGCTGCAATTGGCAGAAATCAGCTCATTCGGCCTAAAAATGCTTTTAAGCACATAAAAACTTACACTCTTGATTTCTGGCTAAATAAAAGCTGTTGCAATGATATTTCCATGCTGAACTGAGTTGTTCTGGGTCAAATATGAAGGCAAACCCACTTTCCTTTCAGTATTTTGCTGCATTTGGCAGAAACAAGCATATTTGCTCATTCGGCCTGAAAATGCTTTTAAGCACATAAAAACTTATACTCTTGATTTCTGGCTAAATAAAAGCTGTTGCAATGATATTTCCATGCTGAACTGAGTTGTTCTGGGTCAAATATGAAGGCAAACCCACTTTCCTTTCAGTATTTTGCTGCATTTGGCAGAAACAATCATATTTGCTCATTCGGCCTGAAAATGCTTTAAAGCGCATAAAAACGTACACTCTTGATTTCTGGCTAAATAAAAGATGTTGCGATGATATTTCCATGCTGAACTGAGTTGATCTAGGTCAAATATGAAGGCAAACCCACTTTCCTTTTAGTATTTTGCTGCATTTGGCAGAAACAAGCATATTTGCACATTCGGCCTGAAAATGTTTTTAAGCGCATAAACACTTCCACTCTTGATTTCTGCCTAAATAAAAGCTGTTGCAATGATATTTCCATGCTGAACTGAGTTGTTCTGGGTCAATTATGAAGGCAAAACCACTTTCCTTTGAGTATTTTGCTGCAATTGGCAGAAATCAGCTCATTCGGCCTGAAAATGCTTTAAAGCGCATAAAAACTTACACTCTTGATTTCTGGCTAAATAAAAGCTGTTGCAATGATATTTCCATGATGAACTGAGTTGTTCTGGGTCAAATATGAAGGCAAACCCACTTTCCTTTCAGTATTTTGCTACATTTGGCAGAAACAAGCATATTTGCTCATTCGGCCTGAAAATGCTTTTAAGCGCATAAAAACTTACACTCTTGATTTCTGGCTACATAAAAGATGTTGCGATGATATTGCGATGCTGAACTGAGTTGTTCTGGGTAAAATATGAAGGCAAACCCACTTTCCTTTCAGTATTTTGCTGCATTTGGCAGAAACAAGCATATTTGCTCATTCGGCCTGAAAATGCTTTTAAGCGCATAAAAACGTACACTCTTGATTTCTGAATAAATAAAACCTGTTGCAATGATATTTCCATGCTGAACTGAGTTGTTCTGGGTCAAAAATGAAGGCAAACCCACTTTCCTTTTAGTATTTTCCTGCATTTGGCAGAAACAATCATATTTGCTCATTCGGCCTGAAAATGCTTTTAAGCGCATAAAAACTTACACTCTTGATTTCTGGCTAAATAAAAGCTGTTGCAATGATATTTCCATGCTGAACTGAGTTGTTCTGGCTCAAATATGAAGGCAAACCCACTTTCCTTTCAGTATTTTGCTGCAATTGGCAGAAATCAGCTCATTCGGCCTGAAAATGCTTTTAAGCGCATAAAAACGTACACTTATGATTTCTGGCTAAATAAAAGCTGTTGCAATGATATTTCCATGCTGAACTGAGTTGTTCTGGGTCAAATATGAAGGCAAACCCACTTTCCTTTCAGTATTTTTCTGCATTTGGCAGAAACAAGCATATTTGCTCATTCGGCCTGAAAATGCTTTTAAGCGCATAAAAACTTACACTCTTGATTTCTGGCTACATAAAAGATGTTGCGATGATAGTTCCATGCTGAACTGAGTTGTTCTGGCTCAAATATGAAGGCAAACCCACTTTCCTTTCAGTATTTTGCTGCAATTGGCAGAAATCAGCTCATTCGGCATGAAAATGCTTTTAAGCGCATAAAAACTTACACTCTTGATTTCTGGCTACATAAAAGATGTTGCGATTATAGTTCCATGCTGAACTGAGTTGTTCTCGGTCAAAAATGAAGGCAAACCCACTTTCCTTTCAGTATTTTGCTACATTTGGCAGAAACAACCATATTTGCTCATTCGGCCTGAAAATGCTTTTAAGCGCATAAAAACTTACACTCTTGATTTCTGGCTAAATGAAAGCTGTTGCAATGATATTTCCATGATGAACTGAGTTGTTCTGGGTCAAATATGAAGGCAAACCCACTTTCCTTTCAGTATTTTGCTGCATTTGGCAGAAATCAGCTCATTCGGCCTGAAAATGCTTTTAAGCGCATAAAAACTTACACTCTTGATTTCTGGCTAAATAAAAGCTGTTGCAATCATATTTCCATGATGAACTGAGTTGTTCTGGGTCAAATATGAAGGCAAACCCACTTTCCTTTCAGTATTTTGCTGCATTTGGCAGAAACAAGCATATTTGCTCATTCGGCCTGAAAATGCTTTTAAGCGCATAAAAACTTACACTCTTGATTTCTGGCTAAATAAAAGCTTTTGCTATGATATTGCGATGCTGAACTGAGTTGTTCTGGGTAAAATATGAAGGCAAACCCACTTTCCTTTCAGTATTTTGCTGCATTTGGCAGAAACAATCATATTTGCTCATTCGGCCTGAAAATGCTTTTAAGCGCATAAAAACTTACACTCTTGATTTCTGGCTAAATAAAAGCTGTTGCAATCATATTTCCATGATGAACTGAGTTGTTCTGGGTCAAATATGAAGGCAAACCCACTTTCCTTTGAGTGTTTTGCTGCAATTGGCAGAAATCAGCTCATTCGGCCTGAAAATGCTTTTAAGCACATAAAAACTTACACTCTTGATTTCTGGCTAAATAAAAGCTGTTGCAATGATATTTCCATGCTGAACTGAGTTGTTCTGGGTCAAATATGAAGGCAAACCCACTTTTCTTTGAGTGTTTTGCTGCAATTGGCAGAAATCAGCACATTCGGCCTGAAAATGCTTTTAAGCACATAAAAACTTACACTCTTGATTTCTGGCTAAATAAAAGCTGTTGCAATGATATTTCCATGCTGAACTGAGTTGTTCTGGGTCAAATATGAAGGCAAACCCACTTTCCTTTCAGTATTTTGCTGCATTTGGCAGAAACAATCATATTTGCTCATTCGGCCTGAAAATGCTTTTAAGCGCATAAAAACGTACACTCTTGATTTCTGGCTAAATAAAAGCTGTTGCAATGATATTTCCATGCTGAACTGAGTTGTTCTGGGTCAATTATGAAGGCAAAACCACTTTCCTTTGAGAATTTTGCTGCAATTGGCAGAAATCAGCTCATTCGGTCTGAAAATGCTTTTAAGCGCATAAAAACGTACACTCTTGATTTCTGGCTAAATAAAAGCTGTTGCAATGATATTTCCATGATGAACTGAGTTGTTCTGGGTCAAATATGAAGGCAAACCCACTTTCCGTTCAGTATTTTGCTGCATTTGGCAGAAACAAGCATATTTGCCATTCGGCCTGAAAATGCTTTTAAGCGCATAAAAACTTACACTCTTGATTTCTGGCTACATAAAAGATGTTGCGATTATAGTTCCATGCTGAACTGAGTTGTTCTCGGTCAAAAATGAAGGCAAACCCACTTTCCTTTCAGTATTTTGCTACATTTGGCAGAAACAACCATATTTGCTCATTCGGCCTGAAAATGCTTTTAAGCGCATAAAAACTTACACTCTTGATTTCTGGCTAAATGAAAGCTGTTGCAATGATATTTCCATGCTGAACTGAGTTGTTCTGGGTCAAATATGAAGGCAAACCCACTTTCCTTTCAGTATTTTGCTGCATTTGGCAGAAACAAGCATATTTGCTCATTCGGCCTGAAAATGCTTTTAAGCGCATAAAAACTTACACTCTTGATGTCTGAATAAATAAAAGCTGTTGCAATGATATTTCCATGCTGAACTGAGTTGTTCTGGGTCAAGTATGAAGGCAAACCCACTTTCCTTTCAGTATTTTGCTGCAATTGGCAGAAATCAGCTCATTCGGCCTGAAAATGCTTTTAAGCGCATAAAAACTTACACTCTTGATTTCTGGCTACATAAAAGATGTTGCGATGATATTTCCATGCTGAACTGAGTTGTTCTCGGTCAAAAATGAAGGCAAACCCACTTTCCTTTCAGTATTTTGCTGCATTTGGCAGAAATCAGCTCATTCGGCCTGAAAATGCTTTTAAGCACATAAAAACTTATACTCTTGATTTCTGGCTACATAAAAGATGTTGCAATGATATTTCCATGCTGAACTGAGTTGTTCTGGGTCAAACATGAAGGCAAACCCACTTTCCTTTGAGTATTTTGCTGCAATTGGCAGAAATCAGCTCATTAGGCCTGAAAATGCTTTTAAGCGCATAAAAACTTACACTCTTGATTTCTGGCTAAATAAAAGCTGTAGCAATGATATTTCCATGCTGAACTGAGTTGTTCTGGGACAAATATGAAGACAAACCCACTTTCCTTTCAGTATTTTGCTGCATTTGGCAGAAACAAACATATTTGCTCATTCGGCCTGAAAATGCTTTTAAGTGAATAAAAACTTACACTCTTGATTTCTGAATAAATAAAAGCTGTTGCATGATATTTCCATGCTGAACTGAGTTGTTCTGGGTCAAAAATGAAGGCAAACCCACTTTCCTTTCAGTATTTTGCTGCAATTGGCAGAAATCAGCTCATTCGGCCTGAAAATGCTATTAAGCGCATAAACACGTACACTCTTGATTTCTGGCTAAATAAACGCTGTTGCAATGATATTTCCATGCTGAACTGAGTTGTTCTGGATCAAATATGAAGACAAACCCACTTTCCTTTCAGTATTTTGCTGCATTTGGCAGAAACAAGCATATTTGCTCATTCGGCCTGAAAATGCTTTTAAGCGCATAAAAACTTACACTCTTGATTTCTGGCTACATAAAAGATGTTGCGATTATAGTTCCATGCTGAACTGAGTTGTTCTCGGTCAAAAATGAAGGCAAACCCACTTTCCTTTTAGTGTTTTGCTACATTTGGCAGAAACAACCATATTTGCTCATTCGGCCTGAAAATGCTTTTAATCGCATAAAAACTTACACTCTTGATTTCTGGCTAAATGAAAGCTGTTGCAATGATATTTCCATGATGAACTGAGTTGTTCTGGGTCAAATATGAAGGCAAACCCACTTTCCTTTCAGTATTTTTCTGCATTTGGCAGAAACAAGCATATTTGCTCATTCGGCCTGAAAATGCTTTTAAGCGCATAAAAACTTACACTCTTGATTTCTGGCTAAATAAAAGCTTTTGCTATGATATTGCGATGCTGAACTGAGTTGTTCTGGGTTAAATATGAAGGCAAACCCACTTTCCTTTCAGTATTTTGCTGCATTTGGCAGAAACAAGCATATTTGCTCATTCGGCCTGAAAATGCTTTTAAGCGCATAAAAACGTACACTCTTGATTTCTGAATAAATAAAAGCTGTTGCAATGATATTTCCATGCTGAACTGAGTTGTTCTGGGTCAAATATGAAGGCAAACCCACTTTCCTTTCAGTATTTTGCTGCAATTGGCAGAAATCAGCTCATTCGGCCTGAAAATGCTTTTAAGCGCATAAAAACGTACACTCTTGATTTCTGGCTACATAAAAGATGTTGCGATGATATTTCCATGCTGAACTGAGTTGTTCTAGGTCAAATATGAAGGCAAACCCACTTTCCTTTTAGTATTTTCCTGCATTTGGCAGAAACAATCATATTTGCTCATTCGGCCTGAAAATGCTTTTAAGCGCATAAAAACTTACACTCTTGATTTCTGGCTAAATAAAAGCTGTTGCAATGATATTTCCATGATGAACTGAGTTGTTCTGGGTCAAATATGAAGGCAAACCCACTTTCCTTTCAGTATTTTGCTGCATTTGGCAGAAACAAGCATATTTGCTCATTCGGCCCGAAAATGCTTTTAAGCGCATAAAAACTTACACTCTTGATTTCTGGCTACATAAAAGATGTTGCGATGATATTTCCATGCTGAACTGAGTTGTTCTCGGTCAAAAATGAAGGCAAACCCACTTTCCTTTCAGTATTTTGCTACATTTGGCAGAAACAACCATATTTGCTCATTCGGCCTGAAAATGCTTTTAAGCGCATAAAAACTTACACTCTTGATTTCTGGCTAAATGAAAGCTGTTGCAATGATATTTCCATGCTGAACTGAGTTGATCTAGGTCAAATATGAAGGCAAACCCACTTTCCTTTTAGTATTTTGCTGCATTTGGCAGAAACAAGCATATTTGCACATTCGGCCTGAAAATGCTTTTAAGCGCATAAACACTTCCACTCTTGATTTCTGGCTAAATAAAAGCTGTTGCAATGATATTTCCATGCTGAACTGAGTTGTTCTGGGTCAATTATGAAGGCAAACCCACTTTCCTTTGAGTGTTTTGCTGCAATTGGCAGAAATCAGCTCATTTGGCCTGAAAATGCTTTTAAGCACATAAAAACTTACACTCTTGATTTTTGGCTAAATAAAAGCTGTTGCAATGATATTTCCATGCTGAACTGAGTTGTTCTGGGTCAAATATGAAGGCAAACCCACTTTCCTTTCAGTATTTTGCTGCATTTGGCAGAAACAAGCATATTTGCTCATTCGGCCAGAAAATGCTTCTAAGCGCATAACAACTTACACTCTTGATTTTTGGCTAAATAAAAGCTGTTGCAATGATATTTCCATGCTGAACTGAGTTGTTCTGGGTCAATTATGAAGGCAAACCCACTTTCCTTTGAGTGTTTTGCTGCAATTGGCAGAAATCAGCTCATTTGGCCTGAAAATGCTTTTAAGCACATAAAAACTTACACTCTTGATTTTTGGCTAAATAAAAGCTGTTGCAATGATATTTCCATGCTGAACTGAGTTGTTCTGGGTCAATTATGAAGGCAAACCCACTTTCCTTTTAGTATTTTGCTGCATTTGGCAGAAACAAGCATATTTGCTCATTCGGACTGAAAATGCTTCTAAGCGCATAAAAACTTACACTCTTGATTTCTGGCTAAATAAAAGCTGTTGCAATGATATTTCCATGCTGAACTGAGTTGTTCTGGGTCAAATATGAAGACAAACCCACTTTCCTTTCAGTATTTTGCTGCATTTGGCAGAAACAAGCATATTTGCTCATTCGGCCTGAAAATGCTTTTAAGCGCATAAAAACTTACACTCTTGATTTCTGGCTACATAAAAGATGTTGCGATTATAGTTCCATGCTGAACTGAGTTGTTCTCGGTCAAAAATGAAGGCAAACCCACTTTCCTTTCAGTATTTTGCTACATTTGGCAGAAACAACCATATTTGCTCATTCGGCCTGAAAATGCTTTTAAGCGCATAAAAACTTACACTCTTGATTTCTGGCTAAATGAAAGCTGTTGCAATGATATTTCCATGATGAACTGAGTTGTTCTGGGTCAAAAATAAAGGCAAACCCACTTTTCTTTCAGTATGTTGCTGCATTTGGCAGAAACAAGCATATTTGCTAATTAGGCCTGAATTTGCTTTTAAGCGCATAAAAACTTACACTCTTGATTTCTGGCTAAATATAAGCTGTAGCAATGATATTTCCATGCTGAACTGAGTTGTTCTGGGTCAAATATGAAGGCAAACCCACTTTCCTTTCAGTATTTTGCTGCATTTGGCAGAAACAAGCATATTTGCTAATTAGGCCTGAATTTGCTTTTAAGCGCATAAAAACTTACACTCTTGATTTCTGGCTAAATAAAAGCTGTAGCAATGATATTTCCATGCTGAACTGAGTTGTTCTGGGTCAAATATTAAGGCAAACCCACTTTCCTTTCAGTATTTTGCTGCCATTGGCAGAAACAAGCATATTTGCTAATTAGGCCTGAATTTGCTTTTAAGCGCATAAAAACTTACACTCTTGATTTCTGGCTACATAAAAGATGTTGCGATTATAGTTCCATGCTGAACTGAGTTGTTCTCGGTCAAAAATGAAGGCAAACCCACTTTCCTTTCAGTATTTTGCTACATTTGGCAGAAACAACCATATTTGCTCATTCGGCCTGAAAATGCTTTTAAGCGCATAAAAACTTACACTCTTGATTTCTGGCTAAATAAAAGCTGTTGCAATGATATTTCCATGATGAACTGAGTTGTTCTGGGTCAAAAATAAAGGCAAACCCACTTTCCTTTGAGTGTTTTGCTGCAATTGGCAGAAATCAGCTCATTCGGCCTGAAAATGCTTTTAAGCGCATAAAAACTTACACTCTTGATTTCTGGCTAAATAGAAGCTGTTGCAATGATATTTCCATGCTGAACTGAGTTGTTCTGGGTCAAATATGAAGGCAAACCCACTTTCCTTTCAGTATTTTGCTGCATTTGGCAGAAACAAGCATATTTGCTCATTCGGCCTGAAAATGCTTTTAAGCACATAAAAACGTACACTCTTGATTTCTGAATAAATAAAAGCTGTTGCAATGATATTTCCATGCTGAACTGAGTTGTTCTGGGTCAAATATGAAGGCAAACCCACTTTCCTTTGAGTGTTTTGCTGCAATTGGCAGAAATCAGCTCATTCGGCCTGAAAATGCTTTTAAGCGCATAAAAACTTACACTCTTGATTTCTGGCTACATAAAAGATGTTGCGATGATATTTCCATGCTGAACTGAGTTGTTCTAGGTCAAATATGAAGGCAAACCCACTTTCCTTTGAGTATTTTGCTGCAATTGGCAGAAATCAGCTCATTCGGCGTGAAAATGCTTTTAAGCGCATAAAAACTTACACTCTTGATTTCTGGCTAAATAAAAGCTGTTGCGATGATATTTCCATGCTGAACTGAGTTGTTCGCTGTTAAATATGAAGGCAAACCCACTTTCCTTTGAGTGTTTTGCTGCAATTGACAGAAATCAGCTCATTCGGCCTGAAAATGCTTTTAAGCACATAAAAACTTACACTTTTGATTTCTGGCTAAATAAAAGCTGTAGCAATGATATTTCCATGCTGAACTGAGTTGTTCTGGGTCAAAAATAAAGGCAAACCCACTTTCCTTTCAGTATTTTGCTGCATTTGGCAGAAACAAGCATATTTGCTAATTAGGCCTGAATTTGCTTTTAAGCGCATAAAAACGTACACTCTTGATTTCTGGCTAAATAAAAGCTGTAGCAATGATATTTCCATGCTGAACTGAGTTGTTCTGGGTCAAATATGAAGGCAAACCCACTTTCCTTTCAGTATTTTGCTGCATTTGGCAGAAACAAGCATATTTGCTCATTCGGCCTGAAAATGCTTTTAAGCGCATAAAAACTTACACTCTTGATTTCTGGCTACATAAAAGATGTTGCGATGATATTTCCATGCTGAACTGAGTTGTTCGCTGTCAAATATGAAGGCAAACCCACTTTCCTTTGAGTATTTTGCTGCAATTGGGAGAAGTCAGCTCATTCGGCCTGAAAATGCTTTTAAGCGCATAAAAACTTACACTCTTGATTTCTGGCTAAATAAAAGCTGTAGCAATGATATTTCCATGCTGAACTGAGTTGTTCTGAGTCAAATATGAAGACAAACCCACTTTCGTTTCAGTATTTTGCTGCATTTGGCAGAAACAAGCATATTTGCTCATTCGGCCTGAAAATGCTTTTAAGCGCATGAAAACTTACACTCTTGATTTCTGGCTAAATAAAAGCTGTTGCAATGATATTTCCATGATGAACTGAGTTGTTCTGGGTCAAATATGAAGGCAAACCCACTTTCCTTTCAGTATTTTGATGCATTTGGCAGAAACAAGCATATTTGCTCATTCGGCCTGAAAATGCTTTTAAGCGCATAAAAATTTACACTCTTGATTTCTGGCTAAATAAAAGCTGTAGCAATGATATTTCCATGCTGAACTGAGTTGTTCTGGGTCAAAAATAAAGACAAACCCACTTTCCTTTCAGTATTTTGCTGCATTTGGCAGAAACAAGCATATTTGCTCATTCGGCCCTAAAAATGCTTTTAAGCGCATAAAAACTTACACTCTTGATTTCTGGCTAAATAAAAGCTGTTGCAATGATATTTCCATGATGAACTGAGTTGTTCTGGGTCAAATATGAAGGCAAACCCACTTTCCTTTCAGTATTTTGCTGCATTTGGCAGAAACAAGCATATTTGCTCATTCGGCCTGAAAATGCTTTTAAGCGCATAAAAACTTACACTCTTGATTTCTGGCTACATAAAAGATGTTGCGATGATATTTCCATGCTGAACTGAGTTGTTCTGGCTCAAATATGAAGGCAAACCCACTTTCCTTTCAGTATTTTGCTGCATTTGGCAGAAACAATCATATTTGCTCATTCGGCCAGAAAATTATTTTAAGCGCATAAAAACTTACACTCTTGATTTCTGGCTAAATAAAAGCTGTTGCTATGATATTGCGATGCTGAACTGAGTTGTTCTGGGTCAAATATGAAGGCAAACCCACTTTCCTTTCAGTATTTTGCTGCAATTGGCAGAAATCAGCTCATTCGGCCTGAAAATGCTTTTAAGCGCATAAAAACATACACTCTTGATTTCTGAATAAATAAAAGCTGTTGCATGATATTTCCATGCTGAACTGAGTTGATCTAGGTCAAATATGAAGGCAAACCCACTTTCCTTTTAGTATTTGGCTGCATTTGGCAGAAACAAGCATGTTTGCTCAGTAGGCCTGAAAATGCTTTTAAGCGCATAAAAACTTACACTTTTGAGTTCTGGCTAAATAAAACCTGTAGCAATGATATTTCCATGCTGAACTGAGTTGTTCTTGGTCAAATATGAAGGCAAACCCACTTTCCTTTCAGTATTTTGCTGCATTTGGCAGAAACAAGCATATTTGCTCATTCGGCCAGAAAATTATTTTAAGCACATAAAAACTTACACTCTTGATTTCTGGCTAAATAAAAGCTGTTGCAATGATATTTCCATGCTGAACTGAGTTGTTCTGGGTCAAATATGAAGACAAACCCACTTTCCTTTCAGTATTTTGCTGCATTTGGCAGAAACAAGCATATTTGCACATTCGGCCTGAAAATGCTTTTAAGCACATAAACACTTCCACTGTTGATTTCTGGCTACATAAAATATGTTGCGATGATATTTCCATGCTGAACTGAGTTGATCTAGGTCAAATATGAAGGCAAACCCACTTTCCTTTTAGTTTTTTGCTGCATTTGGCAGAAACAAGCATGTTTGCTCAGTCGGCCTAAAAATGCTTTTAAGCGCATAAAAACTTACACTCTTGATTTCTGGCTAAATAAAAGCTGTTGCAATGATATTTCCATGCTGAACTGAGTTGTTCTGGGTCAAATATGAAGGCAAACCCACTTTCCTTTCAGTATTTTGCTGCATTTGGCAGAAACAAGCATTATTGCTCATTCGGCCTGAAAATGATTCTAAGCGCATAACAACTTACACTCTTGATTTCTGGCTGAATAAAAACTGTTGCAATGATATTTCCATGATGAACTGAGTTGTTCTGGGTCAAATATGAAGGCAAACCCACTTTCCTTTCAGTATTTTGCTGCATTTGGCAGAAATCAGCTCATTCGGCCTGAAAATGCTTTTAAGCACATAAAAACTTACACTTTTGATTTCTGGCTAAATAAAAGCTGTAGCAATGATATTTCCATGCTGAACTGAGTTGTTCTGGGTCAAATATGAAGACAAACCCACTTTCCTTTCAGTATTTTGCTGCATTTGGCAGAAACAAGCATATTTGCTCATTAGGCCTGAAAATGCTTTTAAGCGCATAAAAACGTACACTCTTGATTTCTGGCTACATAAAATATGTTGCGATGATATTTCCATGCTGAACTGAGTTGATCTAGGTCAAATATGAAGGCAAACCCACTTTCCTTTTAGTTTTTTGCTGCATTTGGCAGAAACAAGCATGTTTGCTCAGTCGGCCTAAAAATGCTTTTAAGCGCATAAAAACTTACACTCTTGATTTCTGGCTAAATAAAAGCTGTTGCAATGATATTTCCATGCTGAACTGAGTTGTTCTGGGTCAATTATGAAGGCAAACCCACTTTCCTTTCAGTATTTTGCTGCATTTGGCAGAAACAAGCATATTTGCTCATTCGGCCTGAAAATGATTCTAAGCGCATAACAACTTACACTCTTGATTTCTGAATAAATAAAAGCTGTTGCATGATATTTCCATGCTGAACTGAGTTGTTCGCGGTCAAATATGAAGGCAAACCCACTTTCCTTTGAGTGTTTTGCTGCAATTGGCAGAAATCAGCTCATTCGGCCTGAAAATGCTGTTAAGCACATAAAAACTTACACTTTTGATTTCTGGCTAAATAAAAGCTGTAGCAATGATATTTCCATGCTGAACTGAGTTGTTCTGGGTCAAATATGAAGACAAACCCACTTTCCTTTTAGTTTTTTGCTGCATTTGGCAGAAACAAGCATGTTTGCTCAGTCGGCCTAAAAATGCTTTTAAGCGCATAAAAACTTACACTCTTGATTTCTGGCTAAATAAAAGCTGTTGCAATGATATTTCCATGCTGAACTGAGTTGTTCTGGGTCAAATATGAAGGCAAACCCACTTTCCTTTCAGTATTTTGCTGCATTTGGCAGAAACAAGCATTATTGCTCATTCGGCCTGAAAATGATTCTAAGCGCATAACAACTTACACTCTTGATTTCTGGCTGAATAAAAACTGTTGCAATGATATTTCCATGATGAACTGAGTTGTTCTGGGTCAAATATGAAGACAAACCCACTTTCCTTTCAGTATTTTGCTGCATTTGGCAGAAACAAGCATATTTGCTCATTAGGCCTGAAAATGCTTTTAAGCGCATAAAAACGTACACTCTTGATTTCTGGCTACATAAAATATGTTGCGATGATATTTCCATGCTGAACTGAGTTGATCTAGGTCAAATATGAAGGCAAACCCACTTTCCTTTTAGTTTTTTGCTGCATTTGGCAGAAACAAGCATATTTGCTCATTAGGCCTGAAAATGCTTTTAAGCGCATAAAAACTTACACTCTTGATTTCTGGCTAAATAAAAGCTGTTGCAATGATATTTCCATGATGAACTGAGTTGTTCTGGGTCAAATATGAAGGCAAACCCACTTTCCTTTCAGTATTTTGCTGCATTTGGCAGAAACAAGCATATTTGCTCATTCGGCCTGAAAATGCTTTTAAGCGCATAAAAACGTACACTCTTGATTTCTGAATAAATAAAACCTGTTGCAATGATATTTCCATGCTGAACTGAATTGTTCGCGGTCAAATATGAAGGCAAACCCACTTTCCTTTGAGTGTTTTGCTGCAATTGGCAGAAATCAGCTCATTCGGCCTGAAAATGCTTTTAAGCACATAAAAACTTACACTTTTGATTTCTGGCTAAATAAAAGCTGTAGCAATGATATTTCCATGCTGAACTGAGTTGTTCTGGGTCAAAAATAAAGGCAAACCCACTTTCCTTTCAGTATTTTGCTGCATTTGGCAGAAACAAGCATATTTGCTAATTAGGCCTGAATTTGCTTTTAAGCGCATAAAAACTTACACTCTTGATTTCTGAATAAATAAAAGCTGTTGCATGATATTTCCATGCTGAACTGAGTTGTTCTGGGTCAAATATGAAGGCAAACCCACTTTCCTTTGAGTATTTTGCTGCAATTGGCAGAAGTCAGCTCATTCGGCCTGAAAATCCTTTTAAGCGCATAAAAACGTACACTCTTGATTTCTGGCTAAATAAAAGCTGTTGCAATGATATTTCCATGCTGAACTGAGTTGTTCTGGGTCAAAAATGAAGGCAAACCCACTTTCCTTTCAGTATTTTGCTGCATTTGGCAGAAACAAGCATATTTGCTCATTCGGCCAGAAAATTATTTTAAGCGCATAAAAACTTACACTCTTGATTTCTGGCTACATAAAAGCTGTTGCGATGATATTTCCATGCTGAACTGAGTTGTTCTGGGTCAAATACTAAGGCAAACCCACTTTCCTTTGAGTATTTTGCTGCAATTGGCAGAAATCAGCTCATTCGGCCTGAAAATGCTTTTAAGCGCATAAAAACCTACACTCTTGATTTCTGGCTAAATAAAAGCTGTTGCAATGATATTTCCGTGCTGAACTGATTTGTTCTGGGTCAAATATGAAGGCAAACCCACTTTCCTTTCAGTATTTTGCTGCATTTGGTAGAAACAAGCATATTTGCTCATTCGGCCTAAAAATGCTTTTAAGCGCATAAAAACTTACACTCTTGATTTCTGGCTACATAAAAGATGTTGCGATTATAGTTCCATGCTGAACCGAGTTGTTCTCGGTCAAAAATGAAGGCAAACCCACTTTCCTTTCAGTATTTTGCTACATTTGGCAGAAACAACCATATTTGCTCATTCGGCCTGAAAATGCTTTTAAGCGCATAAAAACTTACACTCTTGATTTCTGGCTAAATAAAAGCTGTTGCAATGATATTTCCATGATGAACTGAGTTGTTCTGGGTCAAATATGAAGGCAAACCCACTTTCCTTTCAGTATTTTGCTGCATTTGGCAGAAACAAGCATATTTGCTCATTCGGCCTGAAAATGCTTTTAAGCGCATAAAAACTTACACTTTTGATTTCTGGCTACATAAAAGCTGTTGCGATGATATTTCCATGCTGAACTGAGTTGTTCTGGGTCAAATACTAAGGCAAACCCACTTTCCTCTGAGTATTTTGCTGCAATTGGCAGAAATCAGCTCATTCGGCCTGAAAATGCTTTTAAGCACATAAAAACTTACACTCTTGATTTCTGGCTACATAAAAGATGTTGCGATGATATTTCCATGCTGAACTGAGTTGATCTAGGTCAAATATGAAGGCAAACCCACTTTCCTTTTAGTATTTTGCTGCATTTGGCAGAAACAAGCATGTTTGCTCAGTCGGCCTGAAAATGCTTTTAAGCGCATAAAAACTTACACTCTTGATTTCTGGCTAAATAAAAGCTGTAGCAATGATATTTCCATGCTGAACTGAGTTGTTCTGGGTCAAATATGAAGGCAAACCCACTTTCCTTTCAGTATTTTGCTGCATTTGGCAGAAACAGGCATATTTGCTCATTCGGCCTGAAAATGCTTTTAAGCGCATAAAAAGTTACACTCTTGATTTCTGAATAAATAAAAGCTGTTACAATGATAGTTCCATGCTGAACCGAGTTGTTCTCGGTCAAAAATGAAGGCAAACCCACTTTCCTTTCAGTATTTTGCTGCATTTGGCAGAAACAAGCATATTTGCTCATTCGGCCTGAAAATGCTTTTAAGCGCATAAAAACTTACACTCTTGATTTCTGGCTAAATAAAAGCTGTTGCTATGATATTGCGATGCTGAACTGAGTTGTTCTGGGTCAAATATGAAGGCAAACCCACTTTCCTTTGAGTATTTTGCTGCAATTGGCAGAAATCAGCTCATTCGGCCTGAAAATGCTTTTAAGCGCATAAAAACTTACACTTTTGATTTCTGGCTACATAAAAGCTGTTGCGATGATATTTCCATGCTGAACTGAGTTGTTCTGGGTCAAATACTAAGGCAAACCCACTTTCCTCTGAGTATTTTGCTGCAATTGGCAGAAATCAGCTCATTCGGCCTGAAAATGCTTTTAAGCGCATAAAAACTTACACTTTTGATTTCTGGCTACATAAAAGCTGTTGCGATGATATTTCCATGCTGAACTGAGTTGTTCTGGGTCAAATACTAAGGCAAACCCACTTTCCTTTTAGTATTTTGCTGCATTTGGCAGAAACAAGCATGTTTGCTCAGTCGGCCTGAAAATGCTTTTAAGCGCATAAAAACTTACACTCTTGATTTCTGGCTAAATAAAAGCTGTAGCAATGATATTTCCATGCTGAACTGAGTTGTTCTGGGTCAAATATGAAGGCAAACCCACTTTCCTTTCAGTATTTTGCTGCATTTGGCAGAAACAGGCATATTTACTCATTCGGCCTGAAAATGCTTTTAAGCGCATAAAAAGTTACACTCTTGATTTCTGAATAAATAAAAGCTGTTACAATGATATTTCCATGCTGAACTGAGTTGTTCTGGGTCAAATATGAAGGCAAACCCACTTTCCTTTGAGTGTTTTGCTGCAATTGGCAGAAATCAGCTCATTCGGCCTTAAAATGCTTTTAAGCACATAAAAACTTACACTTTTGATTTCTGGCTAAATAAAAGCTGTAGCAATGATATTTACATGCTGAACTGAGTTGTTCTGGGTCAAATATGAAGGCAAACCCACTTTCCTTTAAGTATTTTGCTGCATTTGGCAGAAACAAGCATATTTGCTCATTCGGCCTGAAAATGCTTTTAAGCACATAAAAACTTACACTCTTGATTTCTGGCTACATAAAAGATGTTGCGATGATATTTCCATGCTGAACTGAGTTGATCTAGGTCAAATATGAAGGCAAACCCACTTTCCTTTTAGTATTTTGCTGCATTTGGCAGAAACAAGCATGTTTGCTCAGTCGGCCTGAAAATGCTTTTAAGCGCATAAAAACTTACACTCTTGATTTCTGGCTAAATAAAAGCTGTAGCAATGATATTTCCATGCTGAACTGAGTTGTTCTGGGTCAAATATGAAGGCAAACCCACTTTCCTTTCAGTATTTTGCTGCATTTGGCAGAAACAAGCATATTTGCTCATTCGGCCTGAAAATGCTTTTAATCGCATAAAAACGTACACTCTTGATTTCTGAATAAATAAAAGCTGTTGCATGATATTTCCATGCTGAACTGAGTTGTTCTGGGTCAAATATGAAGGCAAACCCACTTTCCTTTCAGTATTTTGCTGCATTTGGCAGAAACAAGCATATTTGCTCATTCGGCCTAAAAATGCTTTTAAGCGCATAAAAACTTACACTCTTGATTTCTGGCTACATAAAAGATGTTGCGATTATAGTTCCATGCTGAACCGAGTTGTTCTCGGTCAAAAATGAAGGCAAACCCACTTTCCTTTCAGTATTTTGCTACATTTGGCAGAAACAACCATATTTGCTCATTCGGCCTGAAAATGCTTTTAAGCGCATAAAATCTTACACTCTTGATTTCTGGCTAAATAAAAGCTGTTGCAATGATATTTCCATGATGAACTGAGTTATTCTGGGTCAAATATGAAGGCAAACCCACTTTCCTTTCAGTATTTTGCTGCATTTGGCAGAAACAAGCATATTTGCTCATTCGGCCTGAAAATGCTTTTAAGCGCATAAAAACTTACACTCTTAATTTCTGGCTAAATGAAAGCTGTTGCTATGATATTGCGATGCTGAACTGAGTTGTTCTGGGTCAAATATGAAGGCAAACCCACTTTCCTTTCAGTATTTTGCTGCATTTGGCAGAAACAAGCATATTTGCTCATTCGGCCTGAAAATGCTTTTAAGCGCATAAAAAGTTACACTCTTGATTTCTGAATAAATAAAAGCTGTTGCAATGATATTTCCATGCTGAACTGAGTTGTTCTGGGTCAAATATGAAGGCAAACCCACTTTCCTTTGAGTGTTTTTCTGCAATTGGCAGAAATCAGCTCATTCGGCCTGAAAATGCTTTTAAGCACATAAAAACTTACACTCTTGATTTCTGGCTAAATAGAAGCTGTTGCAATGATATTTACATGCTGAACTGAGTTGTTCTGGGTCAAATATGAAGGCAAACCCACTTTCCTTTAAGTATTTTGCTGCATTTGGCAGAAACAAGCATATTTGCTCATTCGGCCTGAAAATGATTTTAAGCACATAAAAACTTACACTCTTGAGTTCTGGCTAAATAAAATCTGTAGCAATGATATTTCCATGCTGAACTGAGTTGTTCTGAGTCAAAAATAAAGGCAAACCCACTTTCCTTTCAGTATTTTGCTGCATTTGGCAGAAACAAGCATATTTGCTAATTAGGCCTGAATTTACTTCTAAGCGCATAAAAACTTACACTCTTGATTTCTGGCTAAATAGAAGCTGTTGCAATGATATTTACATGCTGAACTGAGTTGTTCTGGGTCAAATATGAAGGCAAACCCACTTTCCTTTGAGTATTTTGCTGCAATTGGCAGAAACAAGCATATTTACTCATTCGGCATGAAAATGCTTTTAAGCGCATAAAAACGTACACTCTTGATTTCTGAATAAATAAAAGCTGTTGCATGATATTTCCATGCTGAACTGAGTTGTTCTGGGTCAAATATGAAGGCAAACCCACTTTCCTTTCAGTATTTTGCTGCATTTGGCAGAAACAAGCATATTTGCTCATTCGGCCTGAAAATGCTTTTAAGCGCATAAAAACGTACACTCTTGATTTCTGTCTAAATAAAAGCTGTTGCAATGATATTTCCATGCTGAACTGAGTTGTTCTGGCTCAAATATGAAGGCAAACCCACTTTCCTTTGAGTATTTTGCTGCATTTGGCAGAAATCAGCTCATTCGGCCTGAAAATGCTTTTAAGCGCATAAAAACGTACACTCTTGATTTCTGGCTAAATAAAAGCTGTTGCAATGATATTTCCATGCTGAACTGAGTTGTTCTGGGTCAAATATGAAGGCAAACCCACTTTCCTTTGAGTGTTTTGCTGCAATTGGCAGAAATCAGCTCATTCGGCCTGAAAATGCTTTTAAGCGCATAAAAACGTACACTCTTGATTTCTGGCTAAATAAAAGCTGTTGCAATGATATTTCCGTGCTGAACTGATTTGTTCTGGGTCAAATATGAAGGCAAACCCACTTTCCTTTCAGTATTTTGCTACATTTGGCAGAAACAACCATATTTGCTCATTCGGCCTGAAAATGCTTTTAAGCGCATAAAAACTTACACTCTTGATTTCTGGCTAAATAAAAGCTGTTGCAATGATATTTCCATGATGAACTGAGTTGTTCTGGGTCAAATATGAAGGCAAACCCACTTTCCTTTCAGTATTTTGCTGCATTTGGCAGAAACAAGCATATTTGCTCATTCGGCCTGAAAATGCTTTTAAGCGCATAAAAACTTACACTCTTGATTTCTGGCTAAATAAAAGCTGTTGCTATGATATTGCGATGCTGAACTGAGTTGTTCTGGGTCAAATATGAAGGCAAACCCACTTTCCTTTGAGTATTTTGCTGCAATTGGCAGAAATCAGCTCATTCGGCCTGAAAATGCTTTTAAGCGCATAAAAACTTACACTTTTGATTTCTGGCTACATAAAAGCTGTTGCGATGATATTTCCATGCTGAACTGAGTTGTTCTGGGTCAAATACTAAGGCAAACCCACTTTCCTCTGAGTATTTTGCTGCAATTGGCAGAAATCAGCTCATTCGGCCTGAAAATGCTTTTAAGCGCATAAAAACTTACACTTTTGATTTCTGGCTAAATAAAAGCTGTAGCAATGATATTTACATGCTGAACTGAGTTGTTCTGGGTCAAATATGAAGGCAAACCCACTTTCCTTTAAGTATTTTGCTGCATTTGGCAGAAACAAGCATATTTGCTCATTCGGCCTGAAAATGCTTTTAAGCACATAAAAACTTACACTCTTGATTTCTGGCTACATAAAAGATGTTGCGATGATATTTCCATGCTGAACTGAGTTGATCTAGGTCAAATATGAAGGCAAACCCACTTTCCTTTTAGTATTTTGCTGCATTTGGCAGAAACAAGCATGTTTGCTCAGTCGGCCTGAAAATGCTTTTAAGCGCATAAAAACTTACACTCTTGATTTCTGGCTAAATAAAAGCTGTAGCAATGATATTTCCATGCTGAACTGAGTTGTTCTGGGTCAAATATGAAGGCAAACCCACTTTCCTTTCAGTATTTTGCTGCATTTGGCAGAAACAAGCATATTTGCTCATTCGGCCTGAAAATGCTTTTAAGCGCATAAAAACTTACACTCTTGATTTCTGGCTAAATAAAAGCTGTAGCAATGATATTTCCATGATGAACTGAGTTGTTCTGGGTCAAATATGAAGGCAAACCCACTTTCCTTTGAGTGTTTTTCTGCAATTGGCAGAAATCAGCTCATTCGGCCTGAAAATGCTTTTAAGCACATAAAAACTTACACTCTTGATTTCTGGCTAAATAGAAGCTGTTGCAATGATATTTACATGCTGAACTGAGTTGTTCTGGGTCAAATATGAAGGCAAACCCACTTTCCTTTAAGTATTTTGCTGCATTTGGCAGAAACAAGCATATTTGCTCATTCGGCCTGAAAATGCTTTTAAGCACATAAAAACTTACACTCTTAATTTCTGGCTACATAAAAGATGTTGCGATGATATTTCCATGCTGAACTGAGTTGATCTAGGTCAAATATGAAGGCAAACCCACTTTCCTTTTAGTATTTTGCTGCATTTGGCAGAAACAAGCATATTTGCTCATTCGGCCTGAAAATGGTTTTAAGCGCATAAAAACTTACACTCTTGAGTTCTGGCTAAATAAAATCTGTAGCAATGATATTTCCATGCTGAACTGAGTTGTTCTGAGTCAAAAATAAAGGCAAACCCACTTTCCTTTCAGTATTTTGCTGCATTTGGCAGAAACAAGCATATTTGCTAATTAGGCCTGAATTTGCTTCTAAGCGCATAAAAACTTACACTCTTGATTTCTGGCTAAATAGAAGCTGTTGCAATGATATTTACATGCTGAACTGAGTTGTTCTGGGTCAAATATGAAGGCAAACCCACTTTCCTTTGAGTATTTTGCTGCAATTGGCAGAAACAAGCATATTTGCTCATTCGGCCTGAAAATGCTTTTAAGCGCATAAAAACGTACACTCTTGATTTCTGAATAAATAAAAGCTGTTGCATGATATTTCCATGCTGAACTGAGTTGTTCTGGGTCAAATATGAAGGCAAACCCACTTTCCTTTGAGTATTTTGCTGCAATTGGCAGAAGTCAGCTCATTCGGCCTGAAAATGCTTTTAAGCGCATAAAAACGTACACTCTTGATTTCTGGCTACATAAAAGATGTTGCGATGATATTTCCATGCTGAACTGAGTTGTTCTGGGTCAAAAATGAAGGCAAACCCACTTTCCTTTCAGTATTTTGCTGCATTTGGCAGAAACAATCATATTTGCTCATTCGGCCTGAAAATGCTTTTAAGCGCATAAAAACTTACACTCTTGATTTCTGGCTAAATAAAAGCTGTTGCAATGATATTTCCATGATGAACTGAGTTGTTCTGGGTCAAATATGAAGGCAAACCCACTTTCCTTTCAGTATTTTGCTGCATTTGGCAGAAACAAGCATGTTTGCTCATTCGGCCTGAAAATGCTTTTAAGCGCATAAAAACGTACAGTCTTGATTTCTGAATAAATAAAAGCTGTTGCAATGATATTTCCATGCTGAACTGAGTTGTTCTGGGTCAAAAATGAAGGCAAACCCACTTTCCTTTCAGTATTTTGCTGCAATTGGCAGAAATCAGCTCATTCGGCCTGAAAATGCTTTTAAGCGCATAAAAACGTACACTCTTGATTTCTGGCTAAATAAAAGCTGTTGCAATGATATTTCCATGCTGAACTGAGTTGTTCTGGGTCAAAAATGAAGGCAAACCCACTTTCCTTTCAGTATTTTGCTGCATTTGGCAGAAACAAGCATATTTGCTCATTCGGCCTGAAAATGCTTTTAAGCGCATAAAAACTTACACTCTTGATTTCTGGCTAAATAAAAGCTGTTGCAATGATATTTCCATGATGAACTGAGTTGTTCTGGGTCAAATATGAAGGCAAACCCACTTTCCTTTCAGTATTTTGCTGCATTTGGCAGAAACAAGCATATTTGCTCATTCGGCCAGAAAATTATTTTAAGCGCATAAAAACTTACACTCTTGATTTCTGGCTAAATAAAAGCTGTTGCTATGATATTGCGATGCTGAACTGAGTTGTTCTGGGTCAAATATGAAGGCAAAACCACTTTCCTTTGAGTATTTTGCTGCAATTGGCAGAAATCAGCTCATTCGGCCTGAAAATGCTTTTAAGCGCATCAAAACTTACACTCTTGATTTCTGGCTACATAAAAGATGTTGCGATGATAGTTCCATGCTGAACTGAGTTGTTCTGGGTCAAAAATGAAGGCAAACCCACTTTCCTTTGAGTATTTTGCTGCAATTGGCAGAAATCAGCTCATTCGGCCTGAAAATGCTTTTAAGCGCATAACAACTTACACTCTTGATTTCTGGCTAAATAAAAGCTGTTGCAATGATATTTCCATGCTGAACTGAGTTGTTCTGGGTCAAATATGAAGGCAAACCCACTTTCCTTTGAGTATTTTGCTGCATTTGGCAGAAACAAGCATATTTGCTGATTCGGCCTTCTTCTTCTTTTCCTTTCGGCTGCTCCCTTTCAGGGGTCGCCACAGCGAATCATGTGCCTCCATCTAACTCTATCCTCTGCATCCTCTTCACTCACACCAACTAACTTCATGTCCTCCCTCACTACATCCATAAATCTCCTCTTTGGTCTTCCTCTAGACCTCCTGCCTGGCAGCTCCAACCTCAGCATCCTTCTACCGATATATTGTACTTGAACTCCTCTGTCACACCTACAGCACCTCACCACTGTCTTACAGCTCTCATACATGTCCTGCACCACTCTAACATACTTCTCTGACACTCCAGACGTCCTCATACAATACCACAGCTCCTCTCTCGGCACCCTGTCATACGCTTTCTCTAAATCTACGCAGACACAATGCAACTCCCTATGACCCTCTCTGTACTTCTCCATCAGCGTCCTCAAAGCAAATACTGCATCTGTTGTACTCTTTCTAGGCTTGAAACCATATTGCTGCTCACAAATACTCACCTCTGCGCTTAGCCGAGCTTCCACTACTCTTTCCCACAACTTCATTGTGTGACTCATCAGCTTTATTCCTCTGTAGTTGCCACAGCTCTGCACATCTCCCTTGTTCTTAAAAATTGGTACCAGTACACTTTTCCTCCAGTCCTCTGGCATCCTCTCACTCTCCAAGATCTTGTTAAACAAACTAGTCAAAAACTCTACTGCCGCCTCTCCTAGACACTTCCATACCTCCACAGGTATGTCATCAGGACCAACTGCCTTTCCACTCTTCATCCTCTTCAATGTCCTCCTCACTTCACTCTTACTAATCTTTGCTACTTCCTGCTCCACAACAGTCACCTCTTCTACTCTTCGTTCCCTTTCATTTTCCTCGTTCATCAACTCTTCAAAGTACTCCTTCCATCTTCCCATCACACTCCTGGCACCTGTCAATACATTTCCATCCTTATCTTTAATCACCCTAACCTGCTGCACATCCTTTCCATCTCTATCTCTTTGTCTGGCCAACCTGTACAAATCCACCTCTCCCTCTTTAGTGTCCAACCTAGCATACAAGTCCTCATATGCTCTTTGTTTGGCCTGTGCCACCTCTATCTTCACCTTACGCTGTATCTCCCTGTACTCCTGTCTACTCTCTTCAGTCCTCTCAGTGTCCCACTTCTTCTTAGCTAACCTCTTTCTCTGTATACACTCCTGAACTTCCTCGTTCCACCACCAAGTCTCCTTGTCCGCTTTCCTCTTTCCAGATGACACACCGAGTACCCTCCTACCTGTCTCCCTGATCAAATTAGCTGTAGTAGTCCAGTCATCTGGAAGCACCTCCAAACCACCCAGAGTCTGTCTCAGCTCCTCCCTGAAAACTAAACGACATTCTTCCTTTTTCAACTTCCACCACTTTGTCCGCTGCTCTGCCTTAGTCCTCCTTATCTTCCTCACCACCAGCATCATTTTACACACCACCATCCTGTGTTGTCTGGCTACACTCTCCCCTACCAATGCTTTACAGTCACTGATCTCTTTCAGATTACAACGTCTACACAAGATGTAGTCTACCTGAGTGCTTCTCCCTCCGCTCTTGTACGTCACCCTATGTTCCTGCCTCTTCTGAAAGAAAGTGTTTACTACAGCCATTTCCATCCTCTTTGCAAAGTCAACCACCATCTGACCTTCTGCGTTCCTGTCCTGAACACCAAACCTGCCCATAACAGTCTCATCACCTCTGTTCCCTTCACCTACATGCCCATTGAAATCTGCACCAATGACAACTCTCTCACCTCTGGGGATGCTCTGCATCACTTCATCTAACTCACTCCAGAATTTCTCCTTCTCTTCTAACTCACATCCTACCTGTGGGGCATAACCACTCACAACATTGAACATCACCCCTTCAACTTCCAGCTTCAGACTCATCAACCTGTCTGATACTCTTTTCACCTCTAGAACATTCCTCACAAAATCCTCTTTCAATATAACTCCTACTCCATTTCTCTTCCTATCTGACCCATGGTAAAACAACTTGAACCCTGCTCCTAAGCTTCTAGCCTTGCTACCTTTCCACCTGGTCTCCTGGACACACAGTATGTCCACCTTCCTTCTCTGCATCATGTCGATCAACTCCCTAGCCTTCCCTGTCATAGTACCAACATTCAAAGTCCCTACTGTCAGTCCTACATTCTTAGCTTTCCTCTTCTCTCTTTGCCTACGAACACACCTTCCTCCTCTTCTTCTTCGTCTTCGACCAACAGTAGTCCAATTTCCACCGGTACCCTGTAGGTCAACAGCACAGTTGGTTAGCGACTGTCTTTTGGTTTTTTTATTTCTATCGGGCTAGCTAGCACTTTCTGTGGGAAATGGCAAATTTTGTTTATTATGTTGGCCTTGGTTCGCCCTGAGTTGTAGTGTCATGTTTTGTTTGAAACTTTCTTTCGTTTAAAATAAATATCATTCTGTTGGAACATCTCGATCCTGGATTTTGGTTTGGGGATCAGAGAGGGAACATGCTAATTTATCTTTGTATGTTGCACCCTGACCCCCTAGACAGGGGCGTAACAGACCAGTACAGTTATAGTACTTTGTACTTTGCCACATTTATCTTCTTCTTAGCAAGTGTCATGCATTCTGCTTCTCCAGCGTTTTTAAGAGCTGTTGATGATGTCAAATGCAGCTTACGGCCACACCGCTCTCTAAGCGCCCGATCTCGTCCGATCTCGGCAGCCAAATAGAGCCGGGCCTGGTTAGTACTTGGTAGGAAGACCGCCTGGGAATACCAGGTGCTGTAAGCTTTTTTGCTTGGGTTTACGGGCAGCACAAGCTGGTGTTACTGCCTATTTATTCATAGAAATTGTTCTATATTTTCATCAAATTTTGTTCTTTCATTGCTGTTTTGCTACTTTATTGGTTTGTCAACCATCGTGCTTCATTACTAATAGACCATGTTACGGTCCTGGCCATATGTGTTGTTTTTATTTTCTTGTTCTTATATGTGCCCTGCCTGATTGGCCGGATTTGGGGGAAGTACAGGAAGCTGATTGGTCCATCCTACACTTCCTGGAGTTTTAAAAGTACGGTTCCCAACAGCTAGCGAGGCTCTTTCTGGCAGCAGCACCTGTTTGCTGTTCTTGGTTTCCAAATCTTATTTAGCATTTTTGAATTGTTAGGTTTTGTGCCGTGGTTTTGTTTATAAATTGTATATTTTGTAAATAGTATTAAATCTGTAGGGGTGGACTGCCATTTTTCTTTTGATTGTTTTCTCTTGTTTTCACATTAGGGAGTTAGGGTTAGCGACTGTCTTTTGGTTTGTTTCTTTCTATCAGGCTAGCTAGCACTTTCTGTGGGAAATGGCTTATTTTGTTTATTATGTTGGCCTTGGTTCACCCTGAGTTGTAGTGTCATGTTTTGTTTGACACTTTCTTTCGTTTAAAATAAATATCATTCTGTTGGAACATCTCGATCCTGGATTTTGGTTTGGGGATCGGAGAGGGAAAATGCTAATTTATCTTTGTATGTTGCACCCTGACCCCCTAGACAGGGGCGTAACAGACCAGTACAGTTATAGTACTTTGTACTTTGCAACATTTATCTTCTTCTTAGCAAGTGTCATGCATTCTGCTTCTCCAGCGTTTTTAAGAGCTGTTGATGATGTCAAATGCAGCTTACGGCCACACCGCTCTCTAAGCGCCCGATCTCGTCCGATCTCGGCAGCCAAATAGAGCCGGGCCTGGTTAGTACTTGGTAGGAAGACCGCCTGGGAATACCAGGTGCTGTAAGCTTTTTTGCTTGGGTTTACGGGCAGCACAAGCTGGTGTTACTGCCTATTTATTCATAGAAATTGTTCTATATTTTCATCAAATTTTGTTCTTTCATTGCTGTTTTGCTACTTTATTGGTTTGTCAACCATCGTGCTTCATTACTAGTAGACCATGTTACGGTCCTGGCCATATGTGTTGTTTTTATTTTCTCGTTCTTATAGGTGCCCTGCCTGATTGGCCGGATTGAGGGGCAGTACAGGAAGCTGATTGGTCCATCCTACACTTCCTGGAGTTTTAAAAGTACGGTTCCCAACAGCTAGCGAGGCTCTTTCTGGCAGCAGCACCTGTTTGCTGTTCTTGGTTTCCAAACCTTATTTAGCATTTTTGAATTGTTAGGTTTTGTGCCGTGGTTTTGTTTATAAATTGTATATTTTGTAAATAGTATTAAATCTGTAGGGGTGAACAGCCATTTTCTTTGGACTGTTTTCACATTAGGGAGTTAGGGTTAGCGACTGTCTTTTGGATTGTTTATTTCTATCAGGCTAGCTAGCACTTTCTGTGGGAAATGGCTTATTTTGTTTATTATGTTGGCCTTGGTTCGCCCTGAGTTGTAGTGTCATGTTTTGTTTGACACTTTCTTTCGTTTAAAATAAATATCATTCTGTTGGAACATCTCGATACTGGAGTTTGGTTTGGGGATCGGAGAGGGAACATGCTAATTTATCTTTGTATGTTGCACCCTGACCCCCTGGACAGGGGCGTAACAGACCAGTACAGTTATAGTACTTTGTACTTTGCCACATTTATCTTCTTCTTAGCAAGTGTCATGCATTCTGCTTCTCCAGCGTTTTTAAGAGCTGTTGATGATGTCAAATGCAGCTTACGGCCACACCGCTCTCTAAGCGCCCGATCTCGTCCGATCTCGGCAGCCAAATAGAGCCGGGCCTGGTTAGTACTTGGTAGGAAGACCGCCTGGGAATACCAGGTGCTGTAAGCTTTTTTGCTTGGGTTTACGGGCAGCACAAGCTGGTGTTACTGCCTATTTATTCATAGAAATTGTTCTATATTTTCATCAAATTTTGTTCTTTCATTGCTGTTTTGCTACTTTATTGGTTTTTCAACCATCGTGCTTCATTACTAGTAGACCATGTTACGGTCCTGGCCATATGTGTTGTTTTTATTTTGTTGTTCTTATACGTGCCCTGACTGATTGGCCGGATTGAGGGGCAGTACAGGAAGCTGATTGGTCCATCCTACACTTCCTGGAGTTTTAAAAGTACAGTTCCCAACAGCTAGCGAGGCTCTTTCTGGCAGCAGCACCTGTTTGCTGTTCTTGGTTTCCAAACCTTATTTAGCATTTTTGAATTGTTAGGTTTTGTGCCGTGGTTTTGTTTCTAAATTGTATATTTTGTAATTCGTATTAAATCTGTAGGGGTGAACAGCCATTTTCTTTGGATTGTTTTCTCTTGTTTTCACATTAGGGAGTTAGGGTTAGCGACTGTCTTTTGGTTTGTTTATTTCTATCAGGCTAGCTAGCACTTTCTGTGGGAAATGGCTTATTTTGTTTATTATGTTGGCCTTGGTTCGCCCTGAGTTGTAGTGTCATGTTTTGTTTGACACTTTCTTTCGTTTAAAATAAATATCATTCTGTTGGAACATCTCGATCCTGGATTTTGGTTTGGGGATCGGAGAGGGAACATGCTAATTTATCTTTGTATGTTGCACCCTGACCCCCTGGACAGGGGCGTAACAGACCAGTACAGTTATAGTACTTTGTACTTTGCCACATTTATCTTCTTCTTAGCAAGTGTCATGCATTCTGCTTCTCCAGCGTTTTTAAGAGCTGTTGATGATGTCAAATGCAGCTTACGGCCACACCGCTCTCTAAGCGCCCGATCTCGTCCGATCTCGGCAGCCAAATAGAGCCGGGCCTGGTTAGTACTTGGTAGGAAGACCGCCTGGGAATACCAGGTGCTGTAAGCTTTTTTGCTTGGGTTTACGGGCAGCACAAGCTGGTGTTACTGCCTATTTATTCATAGAAATTGTTCTATATTTTCATCAAATTTTGTTCTTTCATTGCTGTTTTGCTACTTTATTGGTTTTTCAACCATCGTGCTTCATTACTAGTAGACCATGTTACGGTCCTGGCCATATGTGTTGTTTTTATTTTGTTGTTCTTATAGGTGCCCTGCCTGATTGGCCGGATTGGGGGGCAGTACAGGAAGCTGATTGGTCCATCCTACACTTCCTGGAGTTTTAAAAGTACGGTTCCCAACAGCTAGCGAAGCTCTTTCTGGCAGCAACACCTGTTTGCTTTTCCTTTTTTCCAAACCTTATTTAGCATTTTTGAATTGTTAGGCTTTGTGCCGTGGTTTTGTTTATAAATTGTATACTTTGTAATTTGTATTAAATCTGTAGGGGTGAACAGCCATTTTCTTTGGACTGTTTTCACATTAGGGAGTTAGGGTTAGCGACTGTCTTTTGGTTTGTTTATTTCTATCAGGCTAGCTAGCACTTTCTGTGGGAAATGGCTTATTTTGTTTATTATGTTGGCCTTGGTTCGCCCTGAGTTGTAGTGTCATGTTTTGTTTGACACTTTCTTTCGTTTAAAATAAATATCATTCTGTTGGAACATCTCGATCCTGGATTTTGGTTTGGGGATCGGAGAGGGAACATGCTAATTTATCTTTGTATGTTGCACCCTGACCCCCTGGACAGGGGCGTAACAGACCAGTACAGTTATAGTACTTTGTACTTTGCCACATTTATCTTCTTCTTAGCTAGTTTCATGCACTCTGCTTCTCCAACGTTTTTAAGAGCTGTTGATGATGTCAAATGCAGCTTACGGCCACACCGCTCTCTAAGCGCCCGATCTCGTCCGATCTCGGCAGCCAAATAGAGCCGGGCCTGGTTAGTACTTGGTAGGAAGACCGCGTGGGAATACCAGGTGCTGTAAGCTTTTTTGCTTGGGTTTACGGGCAGCACAAGCTGGTGTTACTGCCTATTTATTCATAGAAATTGTTCTATATTTTCATCAAATTTTGTTCTTTCATTACTGTTTTGCTACTTTATTGGTTTGTCAACCATCGTGCTTCATTACTAGTAGACCATGTTACGGTCCTGGCCATATGTGTTGTTTTTATTTTCTTGTTCTTATAGGTGCCCTGCCTGATTGGCCGGATTGGGGGGCAGTACAGGAGGCTGATTGGTCCATCCTACACTTGCTGGAGTTTTAAAAGTACGGTTCCCAACAGCTAGCGAGGCTCTTTCTGGCATCAGCACCTGTTTGCTGTTCTTGGTTTCCAAACCTTATTTAGCATTTTTGAATTGTTAGGTTTTGTGCCCTGGTTTTGTTTATAAATTGTATATTTTGTAAATAGTATTAAATCTGTAGGGGTGGACTGCCATTTTTCTTTTGATTGTTTTCTCTTGTTTTCACATTAGGGAGTTAGGGTTAGCGACTGTCTTTTGGTTTGTTTCTTTCTATCAGGCTAGCTAGCACTTTCTGTGGGAAATGGCTTATTTTGTTTATTATGTTGGCCTTGGTTCGCCCTGAGTTGTAGTGTCATGTTTTGTTTGACACTTTCTTTCGTTTAAAATAAATATCATTCTGTTGGAACATCTCAATCCTGGATTTTGGTTTGGGGATCGGAGAGGGAACATGCAAATTTATCTTTGTATGTTTCACCCTGACCCCCTAGACAGGGGCGTAACAGACCAGTACAGTTATAGTACTTTGTACTTTGCCATATTTATCTTCTTCTTAGCAAGTGTCATGCATTCTGCTTCTCTAGCGTTTTTAAGAGCTGTTGATGATGTCAAATGCAGCTTACGGCCATACCGCTCTCTAAGCGCCCGATCTCGTCCGATCTCGGCAGCCAAATAGAGCTGGGCCTGGTTAGTACTTGGTAGGAAGACCGCGTGGGAATACCAGGTGCTGTAAGCTTTTTTTCTTGGGTTTACGGGCAGCACAAGCTGGTGTTACTGCCTATTTATTCATAGAAATTGTTCTATATTTTCATCAAATTTTGTTCTTTCATTACTGTTTTGCTACTTTATTGGTTTGTCAACCATCGTGCTTCATTACTAATAGACCATGTTACGGTCCTGGCCATATGTGTTGTTTTTATTTTCTTGTTCTTATATGTGCCCTGCCTGATTGGCCGGATTTGGGGGAAGTACAGGAAGCTGATTGGTCCATTCTACACTTGCTGGAGTTTTAAAAGTACGATTCCCAACATCTAGCGAGGCTCTTTCTGGCATCAGCACCTGTTTGCTGTTCTTGGTTTCCAAACCTTATTTAGCATTTTTGAATTGTTAGGTTTTGTGCCGTGGTTTTGTTTATAAATTGTATATTTTGTAATTCGTATTAAATCTGTAGGGGTGAACAGCCATTTTCTTTTGATTGTTTTCTCTTGTTTTCACATTAGGGAGTTAGGGTTAGCGACTGTCTTTTGGTTTGTTTATTTCTATCAGGCTAGCTAGCACTTTCTGTGGGAAATGGCTTATTTTGTTTATTATGTTGGCCTTGGTTCGCCCTGAGTTGTAGTGTCATGTTTTGTTTGACACTTTCTTTCGTTTAAAATAAATATCATTCTGTTGGAACATCTCGATCCTGGATTTTGGTTTGGGGATCGGAGAGGGAACATGCTAATTTATCTTTGTATGTTGCACCCTGACCCCCTGGACAGGGGCGTAACAGACCAGTACAGTTATAGTACTTTGTACTTTGCCACATTTATCTTCTTCTTAGCAAGTGTCATGCATTCTGCTTCTCCAGCGTTTTTAAGAGCTGTTGATGATGTCAAATGCAGCTTACGGCCACACCGCTCTCTAAGCGCCCGATCTCGTCCGATCTCGGCAGCCAAATAGAGCCGGGCCTGGTTAGTACTTGGTAGGAAGACCGCCTGGGAATACCAGGTGCTGTAAGCTTTTTTGCTTGGGTTTACGGGCAGCACAAGCTGGTGTTACTGCCTATTTATTCATAGAAATTGTTCTATATTTTCATCAAATTTTGTTCTTTCATTGCTGTTTTGCTACTTTATTGGTTTTTCAACCATCGTGCTTCATTACTAGTAGACCATGTTACGGTCCTGGCCATATGTGTTGTTTTTATTTTGTTGTTCTTATAGGTGCCCTGCCTGATTGGCCGGATTGGGGGGCAGTACAGGAAGCTGATTGGTCCATCCTACACTTCCTGGAGTTTTAAAAGTACGGTTCCCAACAGCTAGCGAAGCTCTTTCTGGCAGCAACACCTGTTTGCTTTTCCTTTTTTCCAAACCTTATTTAGCATTTTTGAATTGTTAGGCTTTGTGCCGTGGTTTTGTTTATAAATTGTATACTTTGTAATTCGTATTAAATCTGTAGGGGTGAACAGCCATTTTCTTTGGACTGTTTTCACATTAGGGAGTTAGGGTTAGCGACTGTCTTTTGGTTTGTTTATTTCTATCAGGCTAGCTAGCACTTTCTGTGGGAAATGGCTTATTTTGTTTATTATGTTGGCCTTGGTTCGCCCTGAGTTGTAGTGTCATGTTTTGTTTGACACTTTCTTTCGTTTAAAATAAATATCATTCTGTTGGAACATCTCGATCCTGGATTTTGGTTTGGGGATCGGAGAGGGAACATGCTAATTTATCTTTGTATGTTGCACCCTGACCCCCTGGACAGGGGCGTAACAGACCAGTACAGTTATAGTACTTTGTACTTTGCCACATTTATCTTCTTCTTAGCTAGTTTCATGCACTCTGCTTCTCCAACGTTTTTAAGAGCTGTTGATGATGTCAAATGCAGCTTACGGCCACACCGCTCTCTAAGCGCCCGATCTCGTCCGATCTCGGCAGCCAAATAGAGCCGGGCCTGGTTAGTACTTGGTAGGAAGACCGCGTGGGAATACCAGGTGCTGTAAGCTTTTTTGCTTGGGTTTACGGGCAGCACAAGCTGGTGTTACTGCCTATTTATTCATAGAAATTGTTCTATATTTTCATCAAATTTTGTTCTTTCATTACTGTTTTGCTACTTTATTGGTTTGTCAACCATCGTGCTTCATTACTAGTAGACCATGTTACGGTCCTGGCCATATGTGTTGTTTTTATTTTCTTGTTCTTATAGGTGCCCTGCCTGATTGGCCGGATTGGGGGGCAGTACAGGAGGCTGATTGGTCCATCCTACACTTGCTGGAGTTTTAAAAGTACGGTTCCCAACAGCTAGCGAGGCTCTTTCTGGCATCAGCACCTGTTTGCTGTTCTTGGTTTCCAAACCTTATTTAGCATTTTTGAATTGTTAGGTTTTGTGCCCTGGTTTTGTTTATAAATTGTATATTTTGTAAATAGTATTAAATCTGTAGGGGTGGACTGCCATTTTTCTTTTGATTGTTTTCTCTTGTTTTCACATTAGGGAGTTAGGGTTAGCGACTGTCTTTTGGTTTGTTTCTTTCTATCAGGCTAGCTAGCACTTTCTGTGGGAAATGGCTTATTTTGTTTATTATGTTGGCCTTGGTTCGCCCTGAGTTGTAGTGTCATGTTTTGTTTGACACTTTCTTTCGTTTAAAATAAATATCATTCTGTTGGAACATCTCAATCCTGGATTTTGGTTTGGGGATCGGAGAGGGAACATGCAAATTTATCTTTGTATGTTTCACCCTGACCCCCTAGACAGGGGCGTAACAGACCAGTACAGTTATAGTACTTTGTACTTTGCCATATTTATCTTCTTCTTAGCAAGTGTCATGCATTCTGCTTCTCTAGCGTTTTTAAGAGCTGTTGATGATGTCAAATGCAGCTTACGGCCATACCGCTCTCTAAGCGCCCGATCTCGTCCGATCTCGGCAGCCAAATAGAGCTGGGCCTGGTTAGTACTTGGTAGGAAGACCGCGTGGGAATACCAGGTGCTGTAAGCTTTTTTTCTTGGGTTTACGGGCAGCACAAGCTGGTGTTACTGCCTATTTATTCATAGAAATTGTTCTATATTTTCATCAAATTTTGTTCTTTCATTACTGTTTTGCTACTTTATTGGTTTGTCAACCATCGTGCTTCATTACTAGTAGACCATGTTACGGTCCTGGCCATATGTGTTGTTTTTATTTTGTTGTTCTTATAGGTGCCCTGCCTGATTGGCCGGATTGGGGGGCAGTACAGGAAGCTGATTGGTCCATCCTACACTTCCTGGAGTTTTAAAAGTACGGTTCCCAACAGCTAGCGAGGCTCTTTCTGGCAGCAACACCTGTTTGCTGTTCTTGGATTCCAAACCTTATTTAGCATTTTTGAATTGTTAGGTTTTGTGCTGTGGTTTTGTTTATAAATTGTATATTTTGTAATTCGTATTAAATCTGTAGGGGTGAACAGCCATTTTCTTTGGACTGTTTTCACATTAGGGAGTTAGGGTTAGCGACTGTCTTTTGGTTTGTTTATTTCTATCAGGCTAGCTAGCACTTTCTGTGGGAAATGGCTTATTTTGTTTATTATGTTGGCCTTGGTTCGCCCTGAGTTGTAGTTTCATGTTTTGTTTGACACTTTCTTTCGTTTAAAATAAATATCATTCTGTTGGAACATCTCGATACTGGATTTTGGTTTGGGGATCGGAGAGGGAACATGCTAATTTATCTTTGTATGTTGCACCCTGACCCCCTAGACAGGGGCGTAACAGACCAGTACAGTTATAGTACTTTGTACTTTGCCACATTTATCTTCTTCTTAGCAAGTGTCATGCATTCTGCTTCTCCAGCGTTTTTAAGAGCTGTTGATGATGTCAAATGCAGCTTACGGCCACACCGCTCTCTAAGCGCCCGATCTCGGCAGCCAAATAGAGCCGGGCCTGGTTAGTACTTGGTAGGAAGACCGCCTGGGAATACCGGGTGCTGTAAACTTTTTTGCTTGGGTTTACGGGCAGCACAAACTGGTGTTACTGCCTATTTATTCATAGAAATTGTTGTATATTTTCATCAAATTTTGTTCTTTCATTGCTGTTTTGCTACTTTATTGGTTTGTCAACCATCGTGCTTCATTACTAGTAGACCATGTTACGGTCCTGGCCATATGTGTTGTTTTTTTTTTGTCGTTCTTATAGGTGCCCTGCCTGATTGGCCGGATTGAGGGGCAGTATAGGAAGCTGATTGGTCCATCCTACACTTCCTGGAGTTTTAAAAGTACGGTTCCCAACAGCTAGCGAGGCTCTTTCTGGCATCAGCACCTGTTTGCTGTTCTTGGTTTCCAAACCTTATTTAGCATTTTTGAATTGTTAGGTTTTGTGCCGTGGTTTTGTTTATAAATTGTATATTTTGTAAATAGTATTAAATCTGTAGGGGTGAACAGCCATTTTCTTTTGATTGTTTTCTCTTGTTTTCACATTAGGGAGTTAGGGTTAGCGACTGTCTTTTGGTTTGTTTATTTCTATCAGGCTAGCTAGCACTTTCTGTGGGAAATGGCTTATTTTGTTTATTATGTTGGCCTTGGTTCGCCCTGAGTTGTAGTGTCATGTTTTGTTTGACACTTTCTTTCGTTTAAAATAAATATCATTCTGTTGGAACATCTCGATCCTGGATTTTGGTTTGGGGATCAGAGAGGGAACATGCTAATTTATCTTTGTACGTTGCACCCTGACCCCCTGGACAGGGGCGTAACAGACCAGTACAGTTATAGTACTTTGTACTTTGCCACATTTATCTTCTTCTTAGCAAGTGTCATGCATTCTGCTTCTCCAGCGTTTTTAAGAGCTGTTGATGATGTCAAATGCAGCTTACGGCCACACCGCTCTCTAAGCGCCCGATCTCGTCCGATCTCGGCAGCCAAATAGAGCCGGGCCTGGTTAGTACTTGGTAGGAAGACCGCCTGGGAATACCAGGTGCTGTAAGCTTTTTTGCTTGGGTTTACGGGCAGCACAAGCTGGTGTTACTGCCTATTTATTCATAGAAATTGTTCTATATTTTCATCAAATTTTGTTCTTTCATTGCTGTTTTGCTACTTTATTGGTTTTTCAACCATCGTGCTTCATTACTAGTAGACCATGTTACGGTCCTGGCCATATGTGTTGTTTTTATTTTCTCGTTCTTATAGGTGCCCTGCCTGATTGGCCGGATTGAGGGGCAGTACAGGAAGCTGATTGGTCCATCCTACACTTCCTGGAGTTTTAAAAGTACGGTTCCCAACAGCTAGCGAGGCTCTTTCTGGCAGCAGCACCTGTTTGCTGTTCTTGGTTTCCAAACCTTATTTAGCATTTTTGAATTGTTAGGTTTTGTGCCGTGGTTTTGTTTATAAATTGTATATTTTGTAAATAGTATTAAATCTGTAGGGGTGAACAGCCATTTTCTTTGGACTGTTTTCACATTAGGGAGTTAGGGTTAGCGACTGTCTTTTGGATTGTTTATTTCTATCAGGCTAGCTAGCACTTTCTGTGGGAAATGGCTTATTTTGTTTATTATGTTGGCCTTGGTTCGCCCTGAGTTGTAGTGTCATGTTTTGTTTGACACTTTGTTTCGTTTAAAATAAATATCATTCTGTTGGAACATCTCGATCCTGGATTTTGGTTTGGGGATCGGAGAGGGAACATGCTAATTTATCTTTGTATGTTGCACCCTGACCCCCTGGACAGGGGCGTAACAGACCAGTACAGTTATAGTACTTTGTACTTTGCCACATTTATCTTCTTCTTAGCAAGTGTCATGCATTCTGCTTCTCCAGCGTTTTTAAGAGCTGTTGATGATGTCAAATGCAGCTTACGGCCACACCGCTCTCTAAGCGCCCGATCTCGTCCGATCTCGGCAGCCAAATAGAGCCGGGCCTGGTTAGTACTTGGTAGGAAGACCGCCTGGGAATACCAGGTGCTGTAAGCTTTTTTGCTTGGGTTTACGGGCAGCACAAGCTGGTGTTACTGCCTATTTATTCATAGAAATTGTTCTATATTTTCATCAAATTTTGTTCTTTCTTTGCTGTTTTGCTACTTTATTGGTTTGTCAAACATCGTGCTTCATTACTAGTAGACCATGTTACGGTCCTGGCCATATGTGTTGTTTTTATTTTGTTGTTCTTATAGGTGCCCTGCCTGATTGGCCGGATTGGGGGGCAGTACAGGAAGCTGATTGGTCCATCCTACACTTCCTGGAGTTTTAAAAGTACAGTTCCCAACAGCTAGCGAGGCTCTTTCTGGCAGCAGCACCTGTTTGCTGTTCTTGGTTTCCAAACTTTATTTAGCATTTTTGAATTGTTAGGTTTTATGCCGTGGTTTTGTTTATAAATTGTATATTTTGTAAATAGTATTAAATCTGTAGGGGTGAACTGCCATTTTCTTTGGATTGTTTTCACATTTGGGAGTTAGGGTTAGCGACTGTCTTTTGGTTTGTTTATTTCTATCAGGCTAGCTAGCACTTTCTGTGGGAAATGGCTTATTTTGTTTATTATGTTGGCCTTGGTTCGCCCTGAGTTGTAGTGTCATGTTTTGTTTGACACTTTCTTTCGTTTAAAATAAATATCATTCTGTTGGAACATCTCGATACTGGAGTTTGGTTTGGGGATCGGAGAGGGAACATGCTAATTTATCTTTGTATGTTGCACCCTGACCCCCTGGACAGGGGCGTAACAGACCAGTACAGTTATAGTACTTTGTACTTTGCCACATTTATCTTCTTCTTAGCAAGTGTCATGCATTCTGCTTCTCCAGCGTTTTTAAGAGCTGTTGATGATGTCAAATGCTGCTTACGGCCACACCGCTCTCTAAGCGCCCGATCTCGTCCGATCTCGGCAGCCAAATAGAGCCGGGCCTGGTTAGTACTTGGTAGGAAGACCGCCTGGGAATACCAGGTGCTGTAAGCTTTTTTGCTTGGGTTTACGGGCAGCACAAGCTGGTGTTACTGCCTATTTATTCATAGAAATTGTTCTATATTTTTATCAAATTTTGTTCTTTCATTGCTGTTTTGCTACTTTATTGGTTTGTCAACCATCGTGCTTCATTACTAGTAGACCACGTTACGGTCCTGGCCATATGTGTTGTTTTTATTTTGTTGTTCTTATAGGTGCCCTGCCTGATTGGCCGGGTTGGGGGGCAGTACAGGAAGCTGATTGGTCCATCCTACACTTCCTGGAGTTTTAAAAGTACGGTTCCCAACAGCTAGCGAGGCTCTTTCTGGCAGCAACACCTGTTTGCTGTTCTTGGTTTCCAAACCTTATTTAGCATTTTTTGAATTGTTAGGTTTTGTGCCGTGGTTTTGTTTATAAATTGTTTATTTTGTAATTCGTATTAAATCTGTAGGGGTGAACAGCCATTTTCTTTGGATTGTTTTCTCTTGTTTTCACATTAGGGAGTTAGGGTTAGCGACTGTCTTTTGGATTGTTTATTTCTATCAGGCTAGCTAGCACTTTCTGTGGGAAATGGCTTATTTTGTTTATTATGTTGGCCTTGGTTCGCCCTGAGTTGTAGTGTCATGTTTTGTTTGACACTTTCTTTCGTTTAAAATAAATATCATTCTGTTGGAACATCTCGATCCTGGATTTTGGTTTGGGGATCGGAGAGGGAACATGCTAATTTATCTTTGTATGTTGCACCCTGACCCCCTGGACAGGGGCGTAACAGACCAGTACAGTTATAGTACTTTGTACTTTGCCACATTTATCTTCTTCTTAGCAAGTGTCATGCATTCTGCTTCTCCAGCGTTTTTAAGAGCTGTTGATGATGTCAAATGCAGCTTACGGCCACACCGCTCTCTAAGCGCCCGATCTCGTCCGATCTCGGCAGCCAAATAGAGCCGGGCCTGGTTAGTACTTGGTAGGAAGACCGCCTGGGAATACCAGGTGCTGTAAGCTTTTTTGCTTGGGTTTACGGGCAGCACAAGCTGGTGTTACTGCCTATTTATTCATAGAAATTGTTCTATATTTTAATCAAATTTTGTTCTTTCTTTGCTGTTTTGCTACTTTATTGGTTTGTCAACCATCGTGCTTCATTACTAGTAGACCATGTTACGGTCCTGGCCATATGTGTTGTTTTTATTTTGTTGTTCTTATAGGTGCCCTGCCTGATTGGCCGGATTGGGGGGCAGTACAGGAAGCTGATTGGTCCATCCTACACTTCCTGGAGTTTTAAAAGTACAGTTCCCAACAGCTAGCGAGGCTCTTTCTGGCAGCAGCACCTGTTTGCTGTTCTTGGTTTCCAAACTTTATTTAGCATTTTTGAATTGTTAGGTTTTATGCCGTGGTTTTGTTTATAAATTGTATATTTTGTAAATAGTATTAAATCTGTAGGGGTGAACAGCCATTTTCTTTGGATTGTTTTCACATTTGGGAGTTAGGGTTAGCGACTGTCTTTTGGTTTGTTTATTTCTATCAGGCTAGCTAGCACTTTCTGTGGGAAATGGCTTATTTTGTTTATTATGTTGGCCTTGGTTCGCCCTGAGTTGTAGTGTCATGTTTTGTTTGACACTTTCTTTCGTTTAAAATAAATATCATTCTGTTGGAACATCTCGATACTGGAGTTTGGTTTGGGGATCGGAGAGGGAACATGCTAATTTATCTTTGTATGTTGCACCCTGACCCCCTGGACAGGGGCGTAACAGACCAGTACAGTTATAGTACTTTGTACTTTGCCACATTTATCTTCTTCTTAGCAAGTGTCATGCATTCTGCTTCTCCAGCGTTTTTAAGAGCTGTTGATGATGTCAAATGCTGCTTACGGCCACACCGCTCTCTAAGCGCCCGATCTCGTCCGATCTCGGCAGCCAAATAGAGCCGGGCCTGGTTAGTACTTGGTAGGAAGACCGCCTGGGAATACCAGGTGCTGTAAGCTTTTTTGCTTGGGTTTACGGGCAGCACAAGCTGGTGTTACTGCCTATTTATTCATAGAAATTGTTCTATATTTTTATCAAATTTTGTTCTTTCATTGCTGTTTTGCTACTTTATTGGTTTGTCAACCATCGTGCTTCATTACTAGTAGACCACGTTACGGTCCTGGCCATATGTGTTGTTTTTATTTTGTTGTTCTTATAGGTGCCCTGCCTGATTGGCCGGGTTGGGGGGCAGTACAGGAAGCTGATTGGTCCATCCTACACTTCCTGGAGTTTTAAAAGTATGGTTCCCAACAGCTAGCGAGGCTCTTTCTGGCAGCAACACCTGTTTGCTGTTCTTGGTTTCCAAACCTTATTTAGCATTTTTTGAATTGTTAGGTTTTGTGCCGTGGTTTTGTTTATAAATTGTTTATTTTGTAATTCGTATTAAATCTGTAGGGGTGAACAGCCATTTTCTTTGGATTGTTTTCTCTTGTTTTCACATTAGGGAGTTAGGGTTAGCGACTGTCTTTTGGATTGTTTATTTCTATCAGGCTAGCTAGCACTTTCTGTGGGAAATGGCTTATTTTGTTTATTATGTTGGCCTTGGTTCGCCCTGAGTTGTAGTGTCATGTTTTGTTTGACACTTTCTTTCGTTTAAAATAAATATCATTCTGTTGGAACATCTCGATCCTGGATTTTGGTTTGGGGATCGGAGAGGGAACATGCTAATTTATCTTTGTATGTTGCACCCTGACCCCCTGGACAGGGGCGTAACAGACCAGTACAGTTATAGTACTTTGTACTTTGCCACATTTATCTTCTTCTTAGCAAGTGTCATGCATTCTGCTTCTCCAGCGTTTTTAAGAGCTGTTGATGATGTCAAATGCAGCTTACGGCCACACCGCTCTCTAAGCGCCCGATCTCGTCCGATCTCGGCAGCCAAATAGAGCCGGGCCTGGTTAGTACTTGGTAGGAAGACCGCCTGGGAATACCAGGTGCTGTAAGCTTTTTTGCTTGGGTTTACGGGCAGCACAAGCTGGTGTTACTGCCAATTTATTCATAGAAATTGTTCTATATTTTCATCAAATTTTGTTCTTTCATTGCTGTTTTGCTACTTTATTGGTTTGTCAACCATCGTGCTTCATTACTAGTAGGCCATGTTACGGTCCTGGCCATATGTGTTGTTTTTATTTTGTTGTTCTTATAGGTGCCCTGCCTGATTGGCCGGATTGAGGGGCAGTACAGGAAGCTGATTGGTCCATCCTACACTTCCTGGAGTTTTAAAAGTACGGTTCCCAACAGCTAGCGAGGCTCTTTCTGGCAGCAGCACCTGTTTGCTGTTCTTGGTTTCCAAACCTTATTTAGCATTTTTGAATTGTTAGGTTTTGTGCCGTGGTTTTGTTTATAAATTGTATATTTTGTAAATAGTATTAAATCTGTAGGGGTGAACAGCCATTTTCTTTGGACTGTTTTCACATTAGGGAGTTAGGGTTAGCGACTGTCTTTTGGTTTGTTTATTTCTATCAGGCTAGCTAGCACTTTCTGTGGGAAATGGCTTATTTTGTTTATTATGTTGGCCTTGGTTCGCCCTGAGTTGTAGTGTCATGTTTTGTTTGACACTTTCTTTCGTTTAAAATAAATATCATTCTGTTGGAACATCTCGATCCTGGATTTTGGTTTGGGGATCGGAGAGGGAACATGCTAATTTATCTTTGTATGTTGCACCCTGACCCCCTGGACAGGGGCGTAACAGACCAGTACAGTTATAGTACTTTGTACTTTGCCACATTTATCTTCTTCTTAGCAAGTGTCATGCATTCTGCTTCTCCAGCGTTTTTAAGAGCTGTTGATGATGTCAAATGCAGCTTACGGCCACACCGCTCTCTAAGCGCCCGATCTCGTCCGATCTCGGCAGCCAAATAGAGCCGGGCCTGGTTAGTACTTGGTAGGAAGACCGCCTGGGAATACCAGGTGCTGTAAGCTTTTTTGCTTGGGTTTACGGGCAGCACAAGCTGGTGTTACTGCCTATTTATTCATAGAAATTGTTCTATATTTTCATCAAATTTTGTTCTTTCTTTGCTGTTTTGCTACTTTATTGGTTTGTCAACCATCGTGCTTCATTACTAGTAGACCATGTTACGGTCCTGGCCATATGTGTTGTTTTTATTTTCTTGTTCTTATAGGTGCCCTGCCTGATTGGCCGGATTGGGGGGCAGTACAGGAAGCTGATTGGTCCATCCTACACTTCCTGGAGTTTTAAAAGTACAGTTCCCAACAGCTAGCGAGGCTCTTTCTGGCAGCAGCACCTGTTTGCTGTTCTTGGTTTCCAAACTTTATTTAGCATTTTTGAATTGTTAGGTTTTATGCCGTGGTTTTGTTTATAAATTGTATATTTTGTAAATAGTATTAAATCTGTAGGGGTGAACTGCCATTTTCTTTGGATTGTTTTCACATTTGGGAGTTAGGGTTAGCGACTGTCTTTTGGTTTGTTTATTTCTATCAGGCTAGCTAGCACTTTCTGTGGGAAATGGCTTATTTTGTTTATTATGTTGGCCTTGGTTCGCCCTGAGTTGTAGTGTCATGTTTTGTTTGACACTTTCTTTCGTTTAAAATAAATATCATTCTGTTGGAACATCTCGATACTGGAGTTTGGTTTGGGGATCGGAGAGGGAACATGCTAATTTATCTTTGTATGTTGCACCCTGACCCCCTGGACAGGGGCGTAACAGACCAGTACAGTTATAGTACTTTGTACTTTGCCACATTTATCTTCTTCTTAGCAAGTGTCATGCATTCTGCTTCTCCAGCGTTTTTAAGAGCTGTTGATGATGTCAAATGCTGCTTACGGCCACACCGCTCTCTAAGCGCCCGATCTCGTCCGATCTCGGCAGCCAAATAGAGCCGGGCCTGGTTAGTACTTGGTAGGAAGACCGCCTGGGAATACCAGGTGCTGTAAGCTTTTTTGCTTGGGTTTACGGGCAGCACAAGCTGGTGTTACTGCCTATTTATTCATAGAAATTGTTCTATATTTTTATCAAATTTTGTTCTTTCATTGCTGTTTTGCTACTTTATTGGTTTGTCAACCATTGTGCTTCATTACTAGTAGACCACGTTACGGTCCTGGCCATATGTGTTGTTTTTATTTTGTTGTTCTTATAGGTGCCCTGCCTGATTGGCCGGGTTGGGGGGCAGTACAGGAAGCTGATTGGTCCATCCTACACTTCCTGGAGTTTTAAAAGTACGGTTCCCAACAGCTAGCGAGGCTCTTTCTGGCAGCAACACCTGTTTGCTGTTCTTGGTTTCCAAACCTTATTTAGCATTTTTGAATTGTTAGGTTTTGTGCCGTGGTTTTGTTTATAAATTGTTTATTTTGTAATTCGTATTAAATCTGTAGGGGTGAACAGCCATTTTCTTTGGATTGTTTTCTCTTGTTTTCACATTAGGGAGTTAGGGTTAGCGACTGTCTTTTGGATTGTTTATTTCTATCAGGCTAGCTAGCACTTTCTGTGGGAAATGGCTTATTTTGTTTATTATGTTGGCCTTGGTTCGCCCTGAGTTGTAGTGTCATGTTTTGTTTGACACTTTCTTTCGTTTAAAATAAATATCATTCTGTTGGAACATCTCGATCCTGGATTTTGGTTTGGGGATCGGAGAGGGAACATGCTAATTTATCTTTGTATGTTGCACCCTGACCCCCTGGACAGGGGCGTAACAGACCAGTACAGTTATAGTACTTTGTACTTTGCCACATTTATCTTCTTCTTAGCAAGTGTCATGCATTCTGCTTCTCCAGCGTTTTTAAGAGCTGTTGATGATGTCAAATGCAGCTTACGGCCACACCGCTCTCTAAGCGCCCGATCTCGTCTGATCTCGGCAGCCAAATAGAGCCGGGCCTGGTTAGTACTTGGTAGGAAGACCGCCTGGGAATACCAGGTGCTGTAAGCTTTTTTGCTTGGGTTTACGGGCAGCACAAGCTGGTGTTACTGCCAATTTATTCATAGAAATTGTTCTATATTTTCATCAAATTTTGTTCTTTCATTGCTGTTTTGCTACTTTATTGGTTTGTCAACCATCGTGCTTCATTACTAGTAGACCATGTTACGGTCCTGGCCATATGTGTTGTTTTTATTTTGTTGTTCTTATAGGTGCCCTGCCTGATTGGCCGGATTGGGGGGCAGTACAGGAAGCTGATTGGTCCATCCTACACTTCCTGGAGTTTTAAAAGTACGGTTCCCAACAGCTAGCGAAGCTCTTTCTGGCAGCAACACCTGTTTGCTTTTCCTTTTTTCCAAACCTTATTTAGCATTTTTGAATTGTTAGGCTTTGTGCCGTGGTTTTGTTTATAAATTGTATACTTTGTAATTCGTATTAAATCTGTAGGGGTGAACAGCCATTTTCTTTGGACTGTTTTCACATTAGGGAGTTAGGGTTAGCGACTGTCTTTTGGTTTGTTTATTTCTATCAGGCTAGCTAGCACTTTCTGTGGGAAATGGCTTATTTTGTTTATTATGTTGGCCTTGGTTCGCCCTGAGTTGTAGTGTCATGTTTTGTTTGACACTTTCTTTCGTTTAAAATAAATATCATTCTGTTGGAACATCTCGATCCTGGATTTTGGTTTGGGGATCGGAGAGGGAACATGCTAATTTATCTTTGTATGTTGCACCCTGACCCCCTGGACCGGGGATGTAACAGACCAGTACAGTTATAGTACTTTGTACTTTGCCACATTTATCTTCTTCTTAGCTAGTTTCATGCACTCTGCTTCTCCAACGTTTTTAAGAGCTGTTGATGATGTCAAATGCAGCTTACGGCCACACCGCTCTCTAAGCGCCCGATCTCGTCCGATCTCGGCAGCCAAATAGAGCCGGGCCTGGTTAGTACTTGGTAGGAAGACCGCGTGGGAATACCAGGTGCTGTAAGCTTTTTTGCTTGGGTTTACGGGCAGCACAAGCTGGTGTTACTGCCTATTTATTCATAGAAATTGTTCTATATTTTCATCAAATTTTGTTCTTTCATTACTGTTTTGCTACTTTATTGGTTTGTCAACCATCGTGCTTCATTACTAGTAGACCATGTTACGGTCCTGGCCATATGTGTTGTTTTTATTTTCTTGTTCTTATAGGTGCCCTGCCTGATTGGCCGGATTGGGGGGCAGTACAGGAGGCTGATTGGTCCATCCTACACTTGCTGGAGTTTTAAAAGTACGGTTCCCAACAGCTAGCGAGGCTCTTTCTGGCATCAGCACCTGTTTGCTGTTCTTGGTTTCCAAACCTTATTTAGCATTTTTGAATTGTTAGGTTTTGTGCCCTGGTTTTGTTTATAAATTGTATATTTTGTAAATAGTATTAAATCTGTAGGGGTGGACTGCCATTTTTCTTTTGATTGTTTTCTCTTGTTTTCACATTAGGGAGTTAGGGTTAGCGACTGTCTTTTGGTTTGTTTATTTCTATCAGGCTAGCTAGCACTTTCTGTGGGAAATGGCTTATTTTGTTTATTATGTTGGCCTTGGTTCGCCCTGAGTTGTAGTGTCATGTTTTGTTTGACACTTTCTTTCGTTTAAAATAAATATCATTCTGTTGGAACATCTCAATCCTGGATTTTGGTTTGGGGATCGGAGAGGGAACATGCAAATTTATCTTTGTATGTTTCACCCTGACCCCCTAGACAGGGGCGTAACAGACCAGTACAGTTATAGTACTTTGTACTTTGCCATATTTATCTTCTTCTTAGCAAGTGTCATGCATTCTGCTTCTCTAGCGTTTTTAAGAGCTGTTGATGATGTCAAATGCAGCTTACGGCCATACCGCTCTCTAAGCGCCCGATCTCGTCCGATCTCGGCAGCCAAATAGAGCTGGGCCTGGTTAGTACTTGGTAGGAAGACCGCGTGGGAATACCAGGTGCTGTAAGCTTTTTTTCTTGGGTTTACGGGCAGCACAAGCTGGTGTTACTGCCTATTTATTCATAGAAATTGTTCTATATTTTCATCAAATTTTGTTCTTTCATTACTGTTTTGCTACTTTATTGGTTTGTCAACCATCGTGCTTCATTACTAGTAGACCATGTTACGGTCCTGGCCATATGTGTTGTTTTTATTTTGTTGTTCTTATAGGTGCCCTGCCTGATTGGCCGGATTGGGGGGCAGTACAGGAAGCTGATTGGTCCATCCTACACTTCCTGGAGTTTTAAAAGTACGGTTCCCAACAGCTAGCGAGGCTCTTTCTGGCAGCAACACCTGTTTGCTGTTCTTGGATTCCAAACCTTATTTAGCATTTTTGAATTGTTAGGTTTTGTGCTGTGGTTTTGTTTATAAATTGTATATTTTGTAATTCGTATTAAATCTGTAGGGGTGAACAGCCATTTTCTTTGGACTGTTTTCACATTAGGGAGTTAGGGTTAGCGACTGTCTTTTGGTTTGTTTATTTCTATCAGGCTAGCTAGCACTTTCTGTGGGAAATGGCTTATTTTGTTTATTATGTTGGCCTTGGTTCGCCCTGATTTGTAGTGTCATGTTTTGTTTGACACTTTCTTTCGTTTAAAATAAATATCATTCTGTTAGAACATCTCGATACTGGATTTTGGTTTGGGGATCGGAGAGGGAACATGCTAATTTATCTTTGTATGTTGCACCCTGACCCCCTAGACAGGGGCGTAACAGACCAGTACAGTTATAGTACTTTGTACTTTGCCACATTTATCTTCTTCTTAGCAAGTGTCATGCATTCTGCTTCTCCAGCGTTTTTAAGAGCTGTTGATGATGTCAAATGCAGCTTACGGCCACACCGCTCTCTAAGCGCCCGATCTCGGCAGCCAAATAGAGCCGGGCCTGGTTAGTACTTGGTAGGAAGACCGCCTGGGAATACCGGGTGCTGTAAACTTTTTTGCTTGGGTTTACGGGCAGCACAAACTGGTGTTACTGCCTATTTATTCATAGAAATTGTTGTATATTTTCATCAAATTTTGTTCTTTCATTGCTGTTTTGCTACTTTATTGGTTTGCCAACCATCGTGCTTCATTACTAGTAGACCATGTTACGGTCCTGGCCATATGTGTTGTTTTTATTTTGTCGTTCTTATAGGTGCCCTGCCTGATTGGCCGGATTGAGGGGCAGTATAGGAAGCTGATTGGTCCATCCTACACTTCCTGGAGTTTTAAAAGTACGGTTCCCAACAGCTAGCGAGGCTCTTTCTGGCATCAGCACCTGTTTGCTGTTCTTGGTTTCCAAACCTTATTTAGCATTTTTGAATTGTTAGGTTTTGTGCCGTGGTTTTGTTTATAAATTGTATATTTTGTAAATAGTATTAAATCTGTAGGGGTGAACAGCCATTTTCTTTTGATTGTTTTCTCTTGTTTTCACATTAGGGAGTTAGGGTTAGCGACTGTCTTTTGGTTTGTTTATTTCTATCAGGCTAGCTAGCACTTTCTGTGGGAAATGGCTTATTTTGTTTATTATGTTGGCCTTGGTTCGCCCTGAGTTGTAGTGTCATGTTTTGTTTGACACTTTCTTTCGTTTAAAATAAATATCATTCTGTTGGAACATCTCGATCCTGGATTTTGGTTTGGGGATCGGAGAGGGAACATGCTAATTTATCTTTGTACGTTGCACCCTGACCCCCTGGACAGGGGCGTAACAGACCAGTACAGTTATAGTACTTTGTACTTTGCCACATTTATCTTCTTCTTAGCAAGTGTCATGCATTCTGCTTCTCCAGCGTTTTTAAGAGCTGTTGATGATGTCAAATGCAGCTTACGGCCACACCGCTCTCTAAGCGCCCGATCTCGTCCGATCTCGGCAGCCAAATAGAGCCGGGCCTGGTTAGTACTTGGTAGGAAGACCGCCTGGGAATACCAGGTGCTGTAAGCTTTTTTGCTTGGGTTTACGGGCAGCACAAGCTGGTGTTACTGCCTATTTATTCATAGAAATTGTTCTATATTTTCATCAAATTTTGTTCTTTCATTGCTGTTTTGCTACTTTATTGGTTTTTCAACCATCGTGCTTCATTACTAGTAGACCATGTTACGGTCCTGGCCATATGTGTTGTTTTTATTTTCTCGTTCTTATAGGTGCCCTGCCTGATTGGCCGGATTGAGGGGCAGTACAGGAAGCTGATTGGTCCATCCTACACTTCCTGGAGTTTTAAAAGTACGGTTCCCAACAGCTAGCGAGGCTCTTTCTGGCAGCAGCACCTGTTTGCTGTTCTTGGTTTCCAAACCTTATTTAGCATTTTTGAATTGTTAGGTTTTGTGCCGTGGTTTTGTTTATAAATTGTATATTTTGTAAATAGTATTAAATCTGTAGGGGTGAACAGCCATTTTCTTTGGACTGTTTTCACATTAGGGAGTTAGGGTTAGCGACTGTCTTTTGGATTGTTTATTTCTATCAGGCTAGCTAGCACTTTCTGTGGGAAATGGCTTATTTTGTTTATTATGTTGGCCTTGGTTCGCCCTGAGTTGTAGTGTCATGTTTTGTTTGACACTTTCTTTCGTTTAAAATAAATATCATTCTGTTGGAACATCTCGATACTGGAGTTTGGTTTGGGGATCGGAGAGGGAACATGCTAATTTATCTTTGTATGTTGCACCCTGACCCCCTGGACAGGGGCGTAACAGACCAGTACAGTTATAGTACTTTGTACTTTGCCACATTTATCTTCTTCTTAGCAAGTGTCATGCATTCTGCTTCTCCAGCGTTTTTAAGAGCTGTTGATGATGTCAAATGCAGCTTACGGCCACACCGCTCTCTAAGCGCCCGATCTCGTCCGATCTCGGCAGCCAAATAGAGCCGGGCCTGGTTAGTACTTGGTAGGAAGACCGCCTGGGAATACCAGGTGCTGTAAGCTTTTTTGCTTGGGTTTACGGGCAGCACAAGCTGGTGTTACTGCCTATTTATTCATAGAAATTGTTCTATATTTTCATCAAATTTTGTTCTTTCATTGCTGTTTTGCTACTTTATTGGTTTTTCAACCATCGTGCTTCATTACTAGTAGACCATGTTACGGTCCTGGCCATATGTGTTGTTTTTATTTTGTTGTTCTTATACGTGCCCTGACTGATTGGCCGGATTGAGGGGCAGTACAGGAAGCTGATTGGTCCATCCTACACTTCCTGGAGTTTTAAAAGTACAGTTCCCAACAGCTAGCGAGGCTCTTTCTGGCAGCAGCACCTGTTTGCTGTTCTTGGTTTCCAAACCTTATTTAGCATTTTTGAATTGTTAGGTTTTGTGCCGTGGTTTTGTTTATAAATTGTATATTTTGTAATTCGTATTAAATCTGTAGGGGTGAACAGCCATTTTCTTTTGATTGTTTTCTCTTGTTTTCACATTAGGGAGTTAGGGTTAGCGACTGTCTTTTGGTTTGTTTATTTCTATCAGGCTAGCTAGCACTTTCTGTGGGAAATGGCTTATTTTGTTTATTATGTTGGCCTTGGTTCGCCCTGAGTTGTAGTGTCATGTTTTGTTTGACACTTTCTTTCGTTTAAAATAAATATCATTCTGTTGGAACATCTCGATCCTGGATTTTGGTTTGGGGATCGGAGAGGGAACATGCTAATTTATCTTTGTATGTTGCACCCTGACCCCCTGGACAGGGGCGTAACAGACCAGTACAGTTATAGTACTTTGTACTTTGCCACATTTATCTTCTTCTTAGCAAGTTTCATGCATTCTGCTTCTCCAACGTTTTTAAGAGCTGTTGATGATGTCAAATGCAGCTTACGGCCACACCGCTCTCTAAGCGCCCGATCTCGTCCGATCTCGGCAGCCAAATAGAGCCGGGCCTGGTTAGTACTTGGTAGGAAGACCGCGTGGGAATACCAGGTGCTGTAAGCTTTTTTGCTTGGGTTTACGGGCAGCACAAGCTGGTGTTACTGCCTATTTATTCATAGAAATTGTTCTATATTTTCATCAAATTTTGTTCTTTCATTACTGTTTTGCTACTTTATTGGTTTGTCAACCATCGTGCTTCATTACTAGTAGACCATGTTACGCTCCTGGCCATATGTGTTGTTTTTATTTTCTTGTTCTTATAGGTGCCCTGTCTGATTGGCCGGATTGGGGGGCAGTACAGGAAGCTGATTGGTCCATCCTACACTTCCTGGAGTTTTAAAAGTACGGTTCCCAACAGCTAGCGAGGCTCTTTCTGGCAGCAACACCTGTTTGCTGTTCTTGGATTCCAAACCTTATTTAGCATTTTTGAATTGTTAGGTTTTGTGCCGTGGTTTTGTTTATAAATTGTATATTTTGTAATTCGTATTAAATCTGTAGGGGTGAACAGCCATTTTCTTTGGACTGTTTTCACATTAGGGAGTTAGGGTTAGCGACTGTCTTTTGGTTTGTTTATTTCTATCAGGCTAGCTAGCACTTTCTGTGGGAAATGGCTTATTTTGTTTATTATGTTGGCCTTGGTTCGCCCTGAGTTGTAGTGTCATGTTTTGTTTGACACTTTCTTTCGTTTAAAATAAATATCATTCTGTTGGAACATCTCGATACTGGATTTTGGTTTGGGGATCGGAGAGGGAACATGCTAATTTATCTTTGTATGTTGCACCCTGACCCCCTAGACAGGGGCGTAACAGACCAGTACAGTTATAGTACTTTGTACTTTGCCACATTTATCTTCTTCTTAGCAAGTGTCATGCATTCTGCTTCTCCAGCGTTTTTAAGAGCTGTTGATGATGTCAAATGCAGCTTACGGCCACACCGCTCTCTAAGCGCCCGATCTCGGCAGCCAAATAGAGCCGGGCCTGGTTAGTACTTGGTAGGAAGACCGCCTGGGAATACCGGGTGCTGTAAACTTTTTTGCTTGGGTTTACGGGCAGCACAAACTGGTGTTACTGCCTATTTATTCATAGAAATTGTTGTATATTTTCATCAAATTTTGTTCTTTCATTGCTGTTTTGCTACTTTATTGGTTTGTCAACCATCGTGCTTCATTACTAGTAGACCATGTTACGGTCCTGGCCATATGTGTTGTTTTTATTTTGTCGTTCTTATAGGTGCCCTGCCTGATTGGCCGGATTGAGGGGCAGTATAGGAAGCTGATTGGTCCATCCTACACTTCCTGGAGTTTTAAAAGTACGGTTCCCAACAGCTAGCGAGGCTCTTTCTGGCATCAGCACCTGTTTGCTGTTCTTGGTTTCCAAACCTTATTTAGCATTTTTGAATTGTTAGGTTTTGTGCCGTGGTTTTGTTTATAAATTGTATATTTTGTAAATAGTATTAAATCTGTAGGGGTGAACAGCCATTTTCTTTTGATTGTTTTCTCTTGTTTTCACATTAGGGAGTTAGGGTTAGCGACTGTCTTTTGGTTTGTTTATTTCTATCAGGCTAGCTAGCACTTTCTGTGGGAAATGGCTTATTTTGTTTATTATGTTGGCCTTGGTTCGCCCTGAGTTGTAGTGTCATGTTTTGTTTGACACTTTCTTTCGTTTAAAATAAATATCATTCTGTTGGAACATCTCGATCCTGGATTTTGGTTTGGGGATCGGAGAGGGAACATGCTAATTTATCTTTGTACGTTGCACCCTGACCCCCTGGACAGGGGCGTAACAGACCAGTACAGTTATAGTACTTTGTACTTTGCCACATTTATCTTCTTCTTAGCAAGTGTCATGCATTCTGCTTCTCCAGCGTTTTTAAGAGCTGTTGATGATGTCAAATGCAGCTTACGGCCACACCGCTCTCTAAGCGCCCGATCTCGTCCGATCTCGGCAGCCAAATAGAGCCGGGCCTGGTTAGTACTTGGTAGGAAGACCGCCTGGGAATACCAGGTGCTGTAAGCTTTTTTGCTTGGGTTTACGGGCAGCACAAGCTGGTGTTACTGCCTATTTATTCATAGAAATTGTTCTATATTTTCATCAAATTTTGTTCTTTCATTGCTGTTTTGCTACTTTATTGGTTTTTCAACCATCGTGCTTCATTACTAGTAGACCATGTTACGGTCCTGGCCATATGTGTTGTTTTTATTTTCTCGTTCTTATAGGTGCCCTGCCTGATTGGCCGGATTGAGGGGCAGTACAGGAAGCTGATTGGTCCATCCTACACTTCCTGGAGTTTTAAAAGTACGGTTCCCAACAGCTAGCGAGGCTCTTTCTGGCAGCAGCACCTGTTTGCTGTTCTTGGTTTCCAAACCTTATTTAGCATTTTTGAATTGTTAGGTTTTGTGCCGTGGTTTTGTTTATAAATTGTATATTTTGTAAATAGTATTAAATCTGTAGGGGTGAACAGCCATTTTCTTTGGACTGTTTTCACATTAGGGAGTTAGGGTTAGCGACTGTCTTTTGGTTTGTTTATTTCTATCAGGCTAGCTAGCACTTTCTGTGGGAAATGGCTTATTTTGTTTATTATGTTGGCCTTGGTTCGCCCTGAGTTGTAGTGTCATGTTTTGTTTGACACTTTCTTTCGTTTAAAATAAATATCATTCTGTTGGAACATCTCGATACTGGAGTTTGGTTTGGGGATCGGAGAGGGAACATGCTAATTTATCTTTGTATGTTGCACCCTGACCCCCTGGACAGGGGCGTAACAGACCAGTACAGTTATAGTACTTTGTACTTTGCCACATTTATCTTCTTCTTAGCAAGTGTCATGCATTCTGCTTCTCCAGCGTTTTTAAGAGCTGTTGATGATGTCAAATGCAGCTTACGGCCACACCGCTCTCTAAGCGCCCGATCTCGTCCGATCTCGGCAGCCAAATAGAGCCGGGCCTGGTTAGTACTTGGTAGGAAGACCGCCTGGGAATACCAGGTGCTGTAAGCTTTTTTGCTTGGGTTTACGGGCAGCACAAGCTGGTGTTACTGCCTATTTATTCATAGAAATTGTTCTATATTTTCATCAAATTTTGTTCTTTCATTGCTGTTTTGCTACTTTATTGGTTTTTCAACCATCGTGCTTCATTACTAGTAGACCATGTTACGGTCCTGGCCATATGTGTTGTTTTTATTTTGTTGTTCTTATACGTGCCCTGACTGATTGGCCGGATTGAGGGGCAGTACAGGAAGCTGATTGGTCCATCCTACACTTCCTGGAGTTTTAAAAGTACAGTTCCCAACAGCTAGCGAGGCTCTTTCTGGCAGCAGCACCTGTTTGCTGTTCTTGGTTTCCAAACCTTATTTAGCATTTTTGAATTGTTAGGTTTTGTGCCGTGGTTTTGTTTATAAATTGTATATTTTGTAATTCGTATTAAATCTGTAGGGGTGAACAGCCATTTTCTTTTGATTGTTTTCTCTTGTTTTCACATTAGGGAGTTAGGGTTAGCGACTGTCTTTTGGTTTGTTTATTTCTATCAGGCTAGCTAGCACTTTCTGTGGGAAATGGCTTATTTTGTTTATTATGTTGGCCTTGGTTCGCCCTGAGTTGTAGTGTCATGTTTTGTTTGACACTTTCTTTCGTTTAAAATAAATATCATTCTGTTGGAACATCTCGATCCTGTATTTTGGTTTGGGGATCGGAGAGGGAACATGCTAATTTATCTTTGTATGTTGCACCCTGACCCCCTGGACAGGGGCGTAACAGACCAGTACAGTTATAGTACTTTGTACTTTGCCACATTTATCTTCTTCTTAGCAAGTGTCATGCATTCTGCTTCTCCAGCGTTTTTAAGAGCTGTTGATGATGTCAAATGCAGCTTACGGCCACACCGCTCTCTAAGCGCCCGATCTCGTCCGATCTCGGCAGCCAAATAGAGCCGGGCCTGGTTAGTACTTGGTAGGAAGACCGCCTGGGAATACCAGGTGCTGTAAGCTTTTTTGCTTGGGTTTACGGGCAGCACAAGCTGGTGTTACTGCCTATTTATTCATAGAAATTGTTCTATATTTTCATCAAATTTTGTTCTTTCATTGCTGTTTTGCTACTTTATTGGTTTTTCAACCATCGTGCTTCATTACTAGTAGACCATGTTACGGTCCTGGCCATATGTGTTGTTTTTATTTTCTCGTTCTTATAGGTGCCCTGCCTGATTGGCCGGATTGAGGGGCAGTACAGGAGGCTGATTGGTCCATCCTACACTTCCTGGAGTTTTAAAAGTACGGTTCCCAACAGCTAGCGAGGCTCTTTCTGGCAGCAGCACCTGTTTGCTGTTCTTGGTTTCCAAACCTTATTTAGCATTTTTGAATTGTTAGGTTTTGTGCCGTGGTTTTGTTTATAAATTGTATATTTTGTAAATAGTATTAAATCTGTAGGGGTGAACAGCCATTTTCTTTGGACTGTTTTCACATTAGGGAGTTAGGGTTAGCGACTGTCTTTTGGATTGTTTATTTCTATCAGGCTAGCTAGCACTTTCTGTGGGAAATGGCTTATTTTGTTTATTATGTTGGCCTTGGTTCGCCCTGAGTTGTAGTGTCATGTTTTGTTTGACACTTTCTTTCGTTTAAAATAAATATCATTCTGTTGGAACATCTCGATCCTGGATTTTGGTTTGGGGATCGGAGAGGGAACATGCTAATTTATCTTTGTATGTTGCACCCTGACCCCCTGGACAGGGGCGTAACAGACCAGTACAGTTATAGTACTTTGTACTTTGCCACATTTATCTTCTTCTTAGCAAGTGTCATGCATTCTGCTTCTCCAGCGTTTTTAAGAGCTGTTGATGATGTCAAATGCTGCTTACGGCCACACCGCTCTCTAAGCGCCCGATCTCGTCCGATCTCGGCAGCCAAATAGAGCCGGGCCTGGTTAGTACTTGGTAGGAAGACCGCCTGGGAATACCAGGTGCTGTAAGCTTTTTTGCTTGGGTTTACGGGCAGCACAAGCTGGTGTTACTGCCTATTTATTCATAGAAATTGTTCTATATTTTTATCAAATTTTGTTCTTTCATTGCTGTTTTGCTACTTTATTGGTTTGTCAACCATCGTGCTTCATTACTAGTAGACCACGTTACGGTCCTGGCCATATGTGTTGTTTTTATTTTGTTGTTCTTATAGGTGCCCTGCCTGATTGGCCGGGTTGGGGGGCAGTACAGGAAGCTGATTGGTCCATCCTACACTTCCTGGAGTTTTAAAAGTACGGTTCCCAACAGCTAGCGAGGCTCTTTCTGGCAGCAACACCTGTTTGCTGTTCTTGGTTTCCAAACCTTATTTAGCATTTTTGAATTGTTAGGTTTTGTGCCGTGGTTTTTTTTATAAATTGTTTATTTTGTAATTCGTATTAAATCTGTAGGGGTGAACAGCCATTTTCTTTGGAATGTTTTCTCTTGTTTTCACATTAGGGAGTTAGGGTTAGCGACTGTCTTTTGGATTGTTTATTTCTATCAGGCTAGCTAGCACTTTCTGTGGGAAATGGCTTATTTTGTTTATTATGTTGGCCTTGGTTCGCCCTGAGTTGTAGTGTCATGTTTTGTTTGACACTTTCTTTCGTTTAAAATAAATATCATTCTGTTGGAACATCTCGATCCTGGATTTTGGTTTGGGAATCGGAGAGGGAACATGCTAATTTATCTTTGTATGTTGCACCCTGACCCCCTGGACAGGGGCGTAACAGACCAGTACAGTTATAGTACTTTGTACTTTGCCACATTTATCTTCTTCTTAGCAAGTGTCATGCATTCTGCTTCTCCAGCGTTTTTAAGAGCTGTTGATGATGTCAAATGCAGCTTACGGCCACACCGCTCTCTAAGCGCCCGATCTCGTCCGATCTCGGCAGCCAAATAGAGCCGGGCCTGGTTAGTACTTGGTAGGAAGACCGCCTGGGAATACCAGGTGCTGTAAGCTTTTTTGCTTGGGTTTACGGGCAGCACAAGCTGGTGTTACTGCCTATTTATTCATAGAAATTGTTGTATATTTTCATCAAATTTTGTTCTTTCATTGCTGTTTTGCTACTTTATTGGTTTGTCAACCATCGTGCTTCATTACTAGTAGACCATGTTACGGTCCTGGCCATATGTGTTGTTTTTATTTTGTCGTTCTTATAGGTGCCCTGCCTGATTGGCCGGATTGAGGGGCAGTATAGGAAGCTGATTGGTCCATCCTACACTTCCTGGAGTTTTAAAAGTACGGTTCCCAACAGCTAGCGAGGCTCTTTCTGGCATCAGCACCTGTTTGCTGTTCTTGGTTTCCAAACCTTATTTAGCATTTTTGAATTGTTAGGTTTTGTGCCGTGGTTTTGTTTATAAATTGTATATTTTGTAAATAGTATTAAATCTGTAGGGGTGAACTGCCATTTTCTTTGGATTGTTTTCACATTTGGGAGTTAGGGTTAGCGACTGTCTTTTGGTTTGTTTATTTCTATCAGGCTAGCTAGCACTTTCTGTGGGAAATGGCTTATTTTGTTTATTATGTTGGCCTTGGTTCGCCCTGAGTTGTAGTGTCATGTTTTGTTTGACACTTTCTTTCGTTTAAAATAAATATCATTCTGTTGGAACATCTCGATACTGGAGTTTGGTTTGGGGATCGGAGAGGGAACATGCTAATTTATCTTTGTATGTTGCACCCTGACCCCCTGGACAGGGGCGTAACAGACCAGTACAGTTATAGTACTTTGTACTTTGCCACATTTATCTTCTTCTTAGCAAGTGTCATGCATTCTGCTTCTCCAGCGTTTTTAAGAGCTGTTGATGATGTCAAATGCTGCTTACGGCCACACCGCTCTCTAAGCGCCCGATCTCGTCCGATCTCGGCAGCCAAATAGAGCCGGGCCTGGTTAGTACTTGGTAGGAAGACCGCCTGGGAATACCAGGTGCTGTAAGCTTTTTTGCTTGGGTTTACGGGCAGCACAAGCTGGTGTTACTGCCTATTTATTCATAGAAATTGTTCTATATTTTTATCAAATTTTGTTCTTTCATTGCTGTTTTGCTACTTTATTGGTTTGTCAACCATTGTGCTTCATTACTAGTAGACCACGTTACGGTCCTGGCCATATGTGTTGTTTTTATTTTGTTGTTCTTATAGGTGCCCTGCCTGATTGGCCGGGTTGGGGGGCAGTACAGGAAGCTGATTGGTCCATCCTACACTTCCTGGAGTTTTAAAAGTACGGTTCCCAACAGCTAGCGAGGCTCTTTCTGGCATCAGCACCTGTTTGCTGTTCTTGGTTTCCAAACCTTATTTAGCATTTTTGAATTGTTAGGTTTTGTGCCGTGGTTTTGTTTATAAATTGTATATTTTGTAAATAGTATTAAATCTGTAGGGGTGAACAGCCATTTTCTTTTGATTGTTTTCTCTTGTTTTCACATTAGGGAGTTAGGGTTAGCGACTGTCTTTTGGTTTGTTTCTTTCTATCAGGCTAGCTAGCACTTTCTGTGGGAAATGGCTTATTTTGTTTATTATGTTGGCCTTGGTTCGCCCTGAGTTGTAGTGTCATGTTTTGTTTGACACTTTCTTTCGTTTAAAATAAATATCATTCTGTTGGAACATCTCAATCCTGGATTTTGGTTTGGGGATCGGAGAGGGAACATGCAAATTTATCTTTGTATGTTTCACCCTGACCCCCTAGACAGGGGCGTAACAGACCAGTACAGTTATAGTACTTTGTACTTTGCCACATTTATCTTCTTCTTAGCAAGTGTCATGCATTCTGCTTCTCTAGCGTTTTTAAGAGCTGTTGATGATGTCAAATGCATGTTACGGCCACACCGCTCTCTAAGCGCCCGATCTCGTCCGATCTCGGCAGCCAAATAGGGCCGGGCCTGGTTAGTACTTGGTAGGAAGACCGCCTGGGAATACCAGGTGCTGTAAGCTTTTTTGCTTGGGTTTACGGGCAGCACAAGCTGGTGTTACTGCCTATTTATTCATAGAAATTGTTCTATATTTTCATCAAATTTTGTTCTTTCATTGCTGTTTTGCTACTTTATTGGTTTGTCAACCATCGTGCTTCATTACTAATAGACCATGTTATTGTCCTGGCCATATGTGTTGTTTTTATTTTCTTGTTCTTATAGGTGCCCTGCCTGATTGGCTGGATTGGGGGGCAGTACAGGAGGGTGATTGGTCCATCCTACACTTGCTGGAGTTTTAAAAGTACGGTTCCCAACAGCTAGCGAGGCTCTTTCTGGCATCAGCACCTGTTTGCTGTTCTTGGTTTCCAAACCTTATTTAGCATTTTTGAATTGTTAGGTTTTGTGCCCTGGTTTTGTTTATAAATTGTATATTTTGTAAATAGTATTAAATCTGTAGGGGTGGACTGCCATTTTTCTTTTGATTGTTTTCTCTTGTTTTCACATTAGGGAGTTAGGGTTAGCGACTGTCTTTTGGTTTGTTTATTTCTATCAGGCTAGCTAGCACTTTCTGTGGGAAATGGCTTATTTTGTTTATTATGTTGGCCTTGGTTCGCCCTGAGTTGTAGTGTCATGTTTTGTTTGACACTTTCTTTCGTTTAAAATAAATATCATTCTGTTGGAACATCTCGATCCTGGATTTTGGTTTGGGGATCGGAGAGGGAAAATGCTAATTTATCTTTGTATGTTGCACCCTGACCCCCTAGACAGGGGCGTAACAGACCAGTACAGTTATAGTACTTTGTACTTTGACACATTTATCTTCTTCTTAGCAAGTGTCATGCATTCTGCTTCTCTAGCGTTTTTAAGAGCTGTTGATGATGTGAAATGCAGCTTACGGCCACACCGCTCTCTAAGCGCCCGATCTCGTCCGATCTCGGCAGCCAAATTGGGCCGGGCCTGGTTAGTACTTGGTAGGAAGACCGCCTGGGAATACCAGGTGCTGTAAGCTTTTTTGCTTGGGTTTACGGGCAGCACAAGCTGGTGTTACTGCCTATTTATTCATAGAAATTGTTCTATATTTTCATCAAATTTTGTTCTTTCATTGCTGTTTTGTTACTTTATTGGTTTGCCAACCATCGTGCTTCATTACTAGTAGACCATGTTACGGTCCTGGCCATATGTGTTGTTTTTATTTTCTTGTTCTTATAGGTGCCCTGCCTGATTGGCCGGATTGGGGGGCAGTACAGGAGGCTGATTGGTCCATCCTACACTTGCTGGAGTTTTAAAAGTACGGTTCCCAACAGCTAGCGAGGCTCTTTCTGGCATCAGCACCTGTTTGCTGTTCTTGGTTTCCAAACCTTATTTAGCATTTTTGAATTGTTAGGTTTTGTGCCCTGGTTTTGTTTATAAATTGTATATTTTGTAAATAGTATTAAATCTGTAGGGGTGGACTGCCATTTTTCTTTTGATTGTTTTCTCTTGTTTTCACATTAGGGAGTTAGGGTTAGCGACTGTCTTTTGGTTTGTTTATTTCTATCAGGCTAGCTAGCACTTTCTGTGGGAAATGGCTTATTTTGTTTATTATGTTGGCCTTGGTTCGCCCTGAGTTGTAGTGTCATGTTTTGTTTGACACTTTCTTTCGTTTAAAATAAATATCATTCTGTTGGAACATCTCGATCCTGGATTTTGGTTTGGGGATCGGAGAGGGAAAATGCTAATTTATCTTTGTATGTTGCACCCTGACCCCCTAGACAGGGGCGTAACAGACCAGTACAGTTATAGTACTTTGTACTTTGCCACATTTATCTTCTTCTTAGCAAGTGTCATGCATTCTGCTTCTCTAGCGTTTTTAAGAGCTGTTGATGATGTGAAATGCAGCTTACGGCCACACCGCTCTCTAAGCGCCCGATCTCGTCCAATCTCGGCAGCCAAATTGGGCCGGGCCTGGTTAGTACTTGGTAGGAAGACCGCCTGGGAATACCAGGTGCTGTAAGCTTTTTAGCTTGGGTTTACGGGCAGCACAAGCTGGTGTTACTGCCTATTTATTCATAGAAATTGTTCTATATTTTCATCAAATTTTGTTCTTTCATTGCTGTTTTGCTACTTTATTGGTTTGTCAACCATCGTGCTTCATTACTAATAGACCATGTTACGGTCCTGGCCATATGTGTTGTTTTTATTTTCTTGTTCTTATAGGTGCCCTGCCTGATTGGCCGGATTGGGGGGCAGTACAGGAGGCTGATTGGTCCATCCTACACTTGCTGGAGTTTTAAAAGTACGGTTCCCAACAGCTAGCGAGGCTCTTTCTGGCATCAGCACCTGTTTGCTGTTCTTGGTTTCCAAACCTTATTTAGCATTTTTGAATTGTTAGGTTTTGTGCCGTGGTTTTGTTTATAAATTGTATATTTTGTAAATAGTATTAAATCTGTAGGGGTGGACTGCCATTTTTCTTTTGATTGTTTTCTCTTGTTTTCACATTAGGGAGTTAGGGTTAGCGACTGTCTTTTGGTTTGTTTATTTCTATCAGGCTAGCTAGCACTTTCTGTGGGAAATGGCTTATTTTGTTTATTATGTTGGCCTTGGTTCGCCCTGAGTTGTAGTGTCATGTTTTGTTTGACACTTTCTTTCGTTTAAAATAAATATCATTCTGTTGGAACATCTCAATCCTGGATTTTGGTTTGGGGATCGGAGAGGGAACATGCAAATTTATCTTTGTATGTTTCACCCTGACCCCCTAGACAGGGGCGTAACAGACCAGTACAGTTATAGTACTTTGTACTTTGCCATATTTATCTTCTTCTTAGCAAGTGTCATGCATTCTGCTTCTCTAGCATTTTTAAGAGCTGTTGATGATGTCAAATGCAGCTTACGGCCACACCGCTCTCTAAGCGCCTGATCTCGTCCGATCTCGGCAGCCAAATAGAGCCGGGCCTGGTTAGTACTTGGTAGGAAGACCGCCTGGGAATACCAGGTGCTGTAAGCTTTTTTGCTTGGGTTTACGGGCAGCACAAGCTGGTGTTACTGCCTATTTATTCATAGAAATTGTTCTATATTTTCATCAAATTTTGTTCTTTCATTGCTGTTTTGTTAGTTTATTGGTTTGCCAACCATCGTGCTTCATTACTAGTAGACCATGTTACGGTCCTGGCCATATGTGTTGTTTTTATTTTCTTGTTCTTATAGGTGCCCTGCCTGATTGGCTGGATTGGGGGGCAGTACAGGAAGCTGATTGGTCCATCCTACACTTCCTGGAGTTTTAAAAGTACGGTTCCCAACAGCTAGCGAGGCTCTTTCTGGCATCAGCACCTGTTTGCTGTTCTTGGTTTCCAAACCTTATTTAGCATTTTTGAATTGTTAGGTTTTGTGCCGTGGTTTTGTTTATAAATTGTATATTTTGTAAATAGTATTAAATCTGTAGGGGTGGACTGCCATTTTTCTTTTGATTGTTTTCTCTTGTTTTCACATTAGGGAGTTAGGGTTAGCGACTGTCTTTTGGTTTGTTTCTTTCTATCAGGCTAGCTAGCACTTTCTGTGGGAAATGGCTTATTTTGTTTATTATGTTGGCCTTGGTTCGCCCTGAGTTGTAGTGTCATGTTTTGTTTGACACTTTCTTTCGTTTAAAATAAATATCATTCTGTTGGAACATCTCAATCCTGGATTTTGGTTTGGGGATCGGAGAGGGAACATGCAAATTTATCTTTGTATGTTTCACCCTGACCCCCTAGACAGGGGCGTAACAGACCAGTACAGTTATAGTACTTTGTACTTTGCCACATTTATCTTCTTCTTAGCAAGTGTCATGCATTCTGCTTCTCTAGCGTTTTTAAGAGCTGTTGATGATGTCAAATGCATGTTACGGCCACACTGCTCTCTAAGCTCCCGATCTCGTCCGATCTCGGCAGCCAAATAGGGCCGGGCCTGGTTAGTACTTCGTAGGAAGACCGCCTGGGAATACCAGGTGCTGTAAGCTTTTTTGCTTGGGTTTACGGGCAGCACAAGCTGGTGTTACTGCCTATTTATTCATAGAAATTGTTCTACATTTTCATCAAATTTTGTTCTTTCATTGCTGTTTTGCTACTTTATTGGTTTGCCAACCAACGTGCTTCATTACTAGTAGACCATGTTACGGTCCTGGCCATATGTGTTGTTTTTATTTTCTTGTTCTTATAGGTGCCCTGCCTGATTGACTGGATTGGGGGGCAGTACAGGAAGCTGATTGGTCCATCCTACACTTCCTGGAGTTTTAAAAGTACGGTTCCCAACAGCTAGCGAGGCTTTTTCTGGCATCAGCACCTGTTTGCTGTTCTTGGTTTCCAAACCTTATTTAGCATTTTTGAATTGTTAGGTTTTGTGCCGTGGTTTTGTTTATAAATTGTATATTTTGTAAATAGTATTAAATCTGTAGGGGTGAACTGCCATTTTCTTTGGACTGTTTTCACATTAGGGAGTTAGGGTTAGCGACTGTCTTTTGGTTTGTTTATTTCTATCAGGCTAGCTAGCACTTTCTGTGGGAAATGGCTTATTTTGTTTATTATGTTGGCCTTGGTTCGCCCTGAGTTGTAGTGTCATGTTTTGTTTGACACTTTCTTTCGTTTAAAATAAATATCATTCTGTTGGAACATCTCGATCCTGGATTTTGGTTTGGGGATCGGAGAGGGAAAATGCTAATTTATCTTTGTATGTTGCACCCTGACCCCCTAGACAGGGGCGTAACAGACCAGTACAGTTATAGTACTTTGTACTTTGCCACATTTATCTTCTTCTTAGCAAGTGTCATGCATTCTGCTTCTCTAGCGTTTTTAAGAGCTGTTGATGATGTGAAATGCAGCTTACGGCCACACCGCTCTCTAAGCGCCCAATCTCGTCCTATCTCGGCAGCCAAATTGGGCCGGGCCTGGTTAGTACTTGGTAGGAAGACCGCCTGGGAATACCAGGTGCTGTAAGCTTTTTTGCTTGGGTTTACGGGCAGCACAAGCTGGTGTTACTGCCTATTTATTCATAGAAATTGTTCTATATTTTCATCAAATTTTGTTCTTTCATTGCTGTTTTGCTACTTTATTGGTTTGTGAACCATCGTGCTTCATTACTAATAGACCATGTTACGGTCCTGGCCATATGTGTTGTTTTTATTTTCTTGTTCTTATAGGTGCCCTGCCTGATTGGCCGGATTGGGGGGCAGTACAGGAGGCTGATTGGTCCATCCTACACTTGCTGGAGTTTTAAAAGTACGGTTCCCAACAGCTAGCGAGGCTCTTTCTGGCATCAGCACCTGTTTGCTGTTCTTGGTTTCCAAACCTTATTTAGCATTTTTGAATTGTTAGGTTTTGTGCCGTGGTTTTGTTTATAAATTGTATATTTTGTAAATAGTATTAAATCTGTAGGGGTGGACTGCCATTTTTCTTTTGATTGTTTTCTCTTGTTTTCACATTAGGGAGTTAGGGTTAGCGACTGTCTTTTGGTTTGTTTATTTCTATCAGGCTAGCTAGCACTTTCTGTGGGAAATGGCTTATTTTGTTTATTATGTTGGCCTTGGTTCGCCCTGAGTTGTAGTGTCATGTTTTGTTTGACACTTTCTTTCGTTTAAAATAAATATCATTCTGTTGGAACATCTCAATCCTGGATTTTGGTTTGGGGATCGGAGAGGGAACATGCAAATTTATCTTTGTATGTTTCACCCTGACCCCCTAGACAGGGGCGTAACAGACCAGTACAGTTATAGTACTTTGTACTTTGCCATATTTATCTTCTTCTTAGCAAGTGTCATGCATTCTGCTTCTCTAGCGTTTTTAAGAGCTGTTGATGATGTCAAATGCATGTTACGGCCACACCGCTCTCTAAGCGCCCGATCTCGTCCGATCTCGGCAGCCAAATAGGGCCGGGCCTGGTTAGTACTTGGTAGGAAGACCGCCTGGGAATACCAGGTGCTGTAAGCTTTTTTGCTTGGGTTTACGGGCAGCACAAGCTGGTGTTACTGCCTATTTATTCATAGAAATTGTTCTATATTTTCATCAAATTTTGTTCTTTCATTGCTGTTTTGCTACTTTATTGGTTTGCCAACCATCGTGCTTCATTACTAATAGACCATGTTACGGTCCTGGCCATATGTGTTGTTTTTATTTTCTTGTTCTTATAGGTGCCCTGCCTGATCGGCCGGATTGGGTGGCAGTACAGGAAGCTGATTGGTCCATTCTACACTTGCTGGAGTTTTAAAAGTACGATTCCCAACATCTAGCGAGGCTCTTTCTGGCATCAGCACCTGTTTGCTGTTCTTGGTTTCCAAACCTTATTTAGCATTTTTGAATTGTTAGGTTTTGTGCCGTGGTTTTGTTTATAAATTGTGTATTTTGTAAATAGTATTAAATCTGTAGGGGTGAACAGCCATTTTCTTTTGATTGTTTTCTCTTGTTTTCACATTAGGGAGTTAGGGTTAGCGACTGTCTTTTGGTTTGTTTATTTCTATCAGGCTAGCTAGCACTTTCTGTGGGAAATGGCTTATTTTGTTTATTATGTTGGCCTTGGTTCGCCCTGAGTTGTAGTGTCATGTTTTGCTTGACACTTTCTTTCGTTTAAAATAAATATCATTCTGTTGGAACATCTCAATCCTGGATTTTGGTTTGGGGATCGGAGAGGGAACATGCTAATTTATCTTTGTATGTTTCACCCTGACCCCCTAGACAGGGGCGTAACAGACCAGTACAGTTATAGTACTTTGTACTTTGCCACATTTATCTTCTTCTTAGCAAGTGTCATGCATTCTGCTTCTCTAGCGTTTTTAAGAGCTGTTGATGATGTCAAATGCATGTTACGGCCACACCGCTCTCTAAGCGCCCGATCTTGTCCGATCTCGGCAGCCAAATAGGGCCGGGCCTGGTTAGTACTTGGTAGGAAGACCGCCTGGGAATACCAGGTGCTGTAAGCTTTTTTGCTTGGGTTTACGGGCAGCACAAGCTGGTGTTACTGCCTATTTATTCATAGAAATTGTTCTATATTTTCATCAAATTTTGTTCTTTCATTGCTGTTTTGCTACTTTATTGGTTTGCCAACCATCGTGCTTCATTACTAATAGACCATGTTACGGTCCTGGCCATATGTGTTGTTTTTATTTTCTTGTTCTTATAGGTGCCCTGCCTGATCGGCCGGATTGGGTGGCAGTACAGGAAGCTGATTGGTCCATTCTACACTTGCTGGAGTTTTAAAAGTACGATTCCCAACATCTAGCGAGGCTCTTTCTGGCATCAGCACCTGTTTGCTGTTCTTGGTTTCCAAACCTTATTTAGCATTTTTGAATTGTTAGGTTTTGTGCCGTGGTTTTGTTTATAAATTGTGTATTTTGTAAATAGTATTAAATCTGTAGGGGTGAACAGCCATTTTCTTTTGATTGTTTTCTCTTGTTTTCACATTAGGGAGTTAGGGTTAGCGACTGTCTTTTGGTTTGTTTATTTCTATCAGGCTAGCTAGCACTTTCTGTGGGAAATGGCTTATTTTGTTTATTATGTTGGCCTTGGTTCGCCCTGAGTTGTAGTGTCATGTTTTGTTTGACACTTTCTTTCGTTTAAAATAAATATCATTCTGTTGGAACATCTCGATCCTGGATTTTGGTTTGGGGATCGGAGAGGGAAAATGCTAATTTATCTTTGTATGTTGCACCCTGACCCCCTAGACAGGGGCGTAACAGACCAGTACAGTTATAGTACTTTGTACTTTGCCACATTTATCTTCTTCTTAGCAAGTGTCATGCATTCTGCTTCTCTAGCGTTTTTAAGAGCTGTTGATGATGTGAAATGCAGCTTACGGCCACACCGCTCTCTAAGCGCCCAATCTCGTCCTATCTCGGCAGCCAAATTGGGCCGGGCCTGGTTAGTACTTGGTAGGAAGACCGCCTGGGAATACCAGGTGCTGTAAGCTTTTTTGCTTGGGTTTACGGGCAGCACAAGCTGGTGTTACTGCCTATTTATTCATAGAAATTGTTCTATATTTTCATCAAATTTTGTTCTTTCATTGCTGTTTTGCTACTTTATTGGTTTGTGAACCATCGTGCTTCATTACTAATAGACCATGTTACGGTCCTGGCCATATGTGTTGTTTTTATTTTCTTGTTCTTATAGGTGCCCTGCCTGATTGGCCGGATTGGGGGGCAGTACAGGAGGCTGATTGGTCCATCCTACACTTGCTGGAGTTTTAAAAGTACGGTTCCCAACAGCTAGCGAGGCTCTTTCTGGCATCAGCACCTGTTTGCTGTTCTTGGTTTCCAAACCTTATTTAGCATTTTTGAATTGTTAGGTTTTGTGCCGTGGTTTTGTTTATAAATTGTATATTTTGTAAATAGTATTAAATCTGTAGGGGTGGACTGCCATTTTTCTTTTGATTGTTTTCTCTTGTTTTCACATTAGGGAGTTAGGGTTAGCGACTGTCTTTTGGTTTGTTTATTTCTATCAGGCTAGCTAGCACTTTCTGTGGGAAATGGCTTATTTTGTTTATTATGTTGGCCTTGGTTCGCCCTGAGTTGTAGTGTCATGTTTTGTTTGACACTTTCTTTCGTTTAAAATAAATATCATTCTGTTGGAACATCTCAATCCTGGATTTTGGTTTGGGGATCGGAGAGGGAACATGCAAATTTATCTTTGTATGTTTCACCCTGACCCCCTAGACAGGGGCGTAACAGACCAGTACAGTTATAGTACTTTGTACTTTGCCATATTTATCTTCTTCTTAGCAAGTGTCATGCATTCTGCTTCTCTAGCGTTTTTAAGAGCTGTTGATGATGTCAAATGCATGTTACGGCCACACCGCTCTCTAAGCGCCCGATCTCGTCCGATCTCGGCAGCCAAATAGGGCCGGGCCTGGTTAGTACTTGGTAGGAAGACCGCCTGGGAATACCAGGTGCTGTAAGCTTTTTTGCTTGGGTTTACGGGCAGCACAAGCTGGTGTTACTGCCTATTTATTCATAGAAATTGTTCTATATTTTCATCAAATTTTGTTCTTTCATTGCTGTTTTGCTACTTTATTGGTTTGCCAACCATCGTGCTTCATTACTAATAGACCATGTTACGGTCCTGGCCATATGTGTTGTTTTTATTTTCTTGTTCTTATAGGTGCCCTGCCTGATCGGCCGGATTGGGTGGCAGTACAGGAAGCTGATTGGTCCATTCTACACTTGCTGGAGTTTTAAAAGTACGATTCCCAACATCTAGCGAGGCTCTTTCTGGCATCAGCACCTGTTTGCTGTTCTTGGTTTCCAAACCTTATTTAGCATTTTTGAATTGTTAGGTTTTGTGCCGTGGTTTTGTTTATAAATTGTGTATTTTGTAAATAGTATTAAATCTGTAGGGGTGAACAGCCATTTTCTTTTGATTGTTTTCTCTTGTTTTCACATTAGGGAGTTAGGGTTAGCGACTGTCTTTTGGTTTGTTTATTTCTATCAGGCTAGCTAGCACTTTCTGTGGGAAATGGCTTATTTTGTTTATTATGTTGGCCTTGGTTCGCCCTGAGTTGTAGTGTCATGTTTTGCTTGACACTTTCTTTCGTTTAAAATAAATATCATTCTGTTGGAACATCTCAATCCTGGATTTTGGTTTGGGGATCGGAGAGGGAACATGCTAATTTATCTTTGTATGTTTCACCCTGACCCCCTAGACAGGGGCGTAACAGACCAGTACAGTTATAGTACTTTGTACTTTGCCACATTTATCTTCTTCTTAGCAAGTGTCATGCATTCTGCTTCTCTAGCGTTTTTAAGAGCTGTTGATGATGTCAAATGCATGTTACGGCCACACCGCTCTCTAAGCGCCCGATCTTGTCCGATCTCGGCAGCCAAATAGGGCCGGGCCTGGTTAGTACTTGGTAGGAAGACCGCCTGGGAATACCAGGTGCTGTAAGCTTTTTTGCTTGGGTTTACGGGCAGCACAAGCTGGTGTTACTGCCTATTTATTCATAGAAATTGTTCTATATTTTCATCAAATTTTGTTCTTTCATTGCTGTTTTGCTACTTTATTGGTTTGCCAACCATCGTGCTTCATTACTAATAGACCATGTTACGGTCCTGGCCATATGTGTTGTTTTTATTTTCTTGTTCTTATAGGTGCCCTGCCTGATCGGCCGGATTGGGTGGCAGTACAGGAAGCTGATTGGTCCATTCTACACTTGCTGGAGTTTTAAAAGTACGATTCCCAACATCTAGCGAGGCTCTTTCTGGCATCAGCACCTGTTTGCTGTTCTTGGTTTCCAAACCCTATTTAGCATTTTTGAATTGTTAGGTTTTGTGCCGTGGTTTTGTTTATAAATTGTGTATTTTGTAAATAGTATTAAATCTGTAGGGGTGAACAGCCATTTTCTTTTGATTGTTTTCTCTTGTTTTCACATTAGGGAGTTAGGGTTAGCGACTGTCTTTTGGTTTGTTTATTTCTATCAGGCTAGCTAGCACTTTCTGTGGGAAATGGCTTATTTTGTTTATTATGTTGGCCTTGGTTCGCCCTGAGTTGTAGTGTCATGTTTTGCTTGACACTTTCTTTCGTTTAAAATAAATATCATTCTGTTGGAACATCTCAATCCTGGATTTTGGTTTGGGGATCGGAGAGGGAACATGCTAATTTATCTTTGTATGTTTCACCCTGACCCCCTAGACAGGGGCGTAACAGACCAGTACAGTTATAGTACTTTGTACTTTGCCACATTTATCTTCTTCTTAGCAAGTGTCATGCATTCTGCTTCTCTAGCGTTTTTAAGAGCTGTTGATGATGTCAAATGCATGTTACGGCCACACCGCTCTCTAAGCGCCCGATCTTGTCCGATCTCGGCAGCCAAATAGGGCCGGGCCTGGTTAGTACTTGGTAGGAAGACCGCCTGGGAATACCAGGTGCTGTAAGCTTTTTTGCTTGGGTTTACGGGCAGCACAAGCTGGTGTTACTGCCTATTTATTCATAGAAATTGTTCTATATTTTCATCAAATTTTGTTCTTTCATTGCTGTTTTGCTACTTTATTGGTTTGCCAACCAACGTGCTTCATTACTAGTAGACCATGTTACGGTCCTGGCCATATGTGTTGTTTTTATTTTCTTGTTCTTATAGGTGCCCTGCCTGATTGGCCGGATTGGGGGGCAGTACAGGAAGCTGATTGGTCCATCCTACACTTCCTGGAGTTTTAAAAGTACGGTTCCCAACAGCTAGCGAGGCTCTTTCTGGATGCAGCACCTGTTTGCTGTTCTTGGTTTCCAAACCTTATTTAGCATTTTTGAATTGTTAGGTTTTGTGCCGTGGTTTTGTTTATAAATTGTATATTTTGTAAATAGTATTAAATCTGTAGGGGTGAACAGCCATTTTCTTTTGATTGTTTTCTCTTGTTTTCACATTAGGGAGTTAGGGTTAGCGACTGTCTTTTGGTTTGTTTCTTTCTATCAGGCTAGCTAGCACTTTCTGTGGGAAATGGCTTATTTTGTTTATTATGTTGGCCTTGGTTCGCCCTGAGTTGTAGTGTCATGTTTTGTTTGACACTTTCTTTCGTTTAAAATAAATATCATTCTGTTGGAACATCTCGATCCTGGATTTTGGTTTGGGGATCGGAGAGGGAACATGCTAATTTATCTTTGTATGTTGCACCCTGACCCCCTGGACAGGGGCGTAACAGACCAGTACAGTTATAGTACTTTGTACTTTGCCACATTTGTTTTCTTCTTAGCAAGTGTCATGCATTCTGCTTCTCCAGTGTTTTTAAGAGCTGTTGATGATGTCAAATGCAGCTTACGGCCACACCGCTCTCTAAGCGCCCGATCTCGTCCGATCTCGGCAGCCAAATAGAGCCGGGCCTGGTTAGTACTTGGTAGGAAGACCGTGTGGGAATACCAGGTGCTGTAAGCTTTTTTGCTTGGGTTTACGGGCAGCACAAGCTGGTGTTACTGCCTATTTATTCATAGAAATTGTTCTATATTTTCATCAAATTTTGTTCTTTCATTACTGTTTTGCTACTTTATTGGTTTGTCAACCATCGTGCTTCATTACTAGTAGACCATGTTACGGTCCTGGCCATATGTGTTGTTTTTATTTTGTTGTTCTTATACGTGCCCTGCCTGATTGGCCGGATTGAGGGGCAGTACAGGAAGCTGATTGGTCCATCCTACACTTCCTGGAGTTTTAAAAGTACAGTTCCCAACAGCTAGCGAGGCTCTTTCTGGCAGCAGCACCTGTTTGCTGTTCTTGGTTTCCAAACCTTATTTAGCATTTTTGAATTGTTAGGTTTTGTGCCGTGGTTTTGTTTATAAATTGTATATTTTGTAAATAGTATTAAATCTGTAGGGGTGAACAGCCATTTTCTTTTGATTGTTTTCTCTTGTTTTCACATTAGGGAGTTAGGGTTAGCGACTGTCTTTTGGTTTGTTTATTTCTATCAGGCTAGCTAGCACTTTCTGTGGGAAATGGCTTATTTTGTTTATTATGTTGGCCTTGGTTCGCCCTGAGTTGTAGTGTCATGTTTTGTTTGACACTTTCTTTCGTTTAAAATAAATATCATTCTGTTGGAACATCTCGATCCTGGATTTTGGTTTGGGGATCGGAGAGGGAACATGCTAATTTATCTTTGTATGTTGCACCCTGACCCCCTAGACAGGGGCGTAACAGACCAGTACAGTTATAGTACTTTGTACTTTGCCACATTTATCTTCTTCTTAGCAAGTGTCATGCATTCTGCTTCTCCAGCGTTTTTAAGAGCTGTTGATGATGTCAAATGCAGCTTACGGCCACACCGCTCTCTAAGCGCCCGATCTCGTCCGATCTCGGCAGCCAAATAGAGCCGGGCCTGGTTAGTACTTGGTAGGAAGACCGCCTGGGAATACCAGGTGCTGTAAGCTTTTTTGCTTGGGTTTACGGGCAGCACAAGCTGGTGTTACTGCCTATTTATTCATAGAAATTGTTCTATATTTTCATCAAATTTTGTTCTTTCATTGCTGTTTTGCTACTTTATTGGTTTGTCAACCATCGTGCTTCATTACTAGTAGACCATGTTACGGTCCTTGCCATATGTGTTGTTTTTATTTTCTTGTTCTTATAGGTGCCCTGCCTGATTGGCCGGATTGGGGGGCAGTACAGGAAGCTGATTTGTCCATCCTACACTTCCTGGAGTTTTAAAAGTACGGTTCCCAACAGCTAGCGAGGCTCTTTCTGGCATCAGCACCTGTTTGCTGTTCTTGGTTTCCAAACCTTATTTAGCATTTTTGAATTGTTAGGTTTTGTGCCGTGGTTTTGTTTATAAATTGTATATTTTGTAAATAGTATTAAATCTGTAGGGGTGAACAGCCATTTTCTTTTGATTGTTTTCTCTTGTTTTCACATTAGGGAGTTAGGGTTAGCGACTGTCTTTTGGTTTGTTTCTTTCTATCAGGCTAGCTAGCACTTTCTGTGGGAAATGGCTTATTTTGTTTATTATGTTGGCCTTGGTTCGCCCTGAGTTGTAGTGTCATGTTTTGTTTGACACTTTCTTTCGTTTAAAATAAATATCATTCTGTTGGAACATCTCAATCCTGGATTTTGGTTTGGGGATCGGAGAGGGAACATGCAAATTTATCTTTGTATGTTTCACCCTGACCCCCTAGACAGGGGCGTAACAGACCAGTACAGTTATAGTACTTTGTACTTTGCCACATTTATCTTCTTCTTAGCAAGTGTCATGCATTCTGCTTCTCTAGCGTTTTTAAGAGCTGTTTATGATGTCAAATGCATGTTACGGCCACACCGCTCTCTAAGCGCCCGATCTCGTCCGATCTCGGCAGCCAAATAGGGCCGGGCCTGGTTAGTACTTGGTAGGAAGACCGCCTGGGAATACCAGGTGCTGTAAGCTTTTTTGCTTGGGTTTACGGGCAGCACAAGCTGGTGTTACTGCCTATTTATTCATAGAAATTGTTCTATATTTTCATCAAATTTTGTTCTTTCATTGCTGTTTTGCTACTTTATTGGTTTGTCAACCATCGTGCTTCATTACTAATAGACCATGTTACTGTCCTGGCCATATGTGTTGTTTTTATTTTCTTGTTCTTATAGGTGCCCTGCCTGATTGGCCGGATTGGGGGGCAGTACAGGAGGCTGATTGGTCCATCCTACACTTGCTGGAGTTTTAAAAGTACGGTTCCCAACAGCTAGCGAGGCTCTTTCTGGCATCAGCACCTGTTTGCTGTTCTTGGTTTCCAAACCTTATTTAGCATTTTTGAATTGTTAGGTTTTGTGCCCTGGTTTTGTTTATAAATTGTATATTTTGTAAATAGTATTAAATCTGTAGGGGTGAACTGCCATTTTTCTTTTGATTGTTTTCTCTTGTTTTCACATTAGGGAGTTAGGGTTAGCGACTGTCTTTTGGTTTGTTTATTTCTATCAGGCTAGCTAGCACTTTCTGTGGGAAATGGCTTATTTTGTTTATTATGTTGGCCTTGGTTCGCCCTGAGTTGTAGTGTCATGTTTTGTTTGACACTTTCTTTCGTTTAAAATAAATATCATTCTGTTGGAACATCTCAATCCTGGATTTTGGTTTGGGGATCGGAGAGGGAACATGCAAATTTATCTTTGTATGTTTCACCCTGACCCCCTAGACAGGGGCGTAACAGACCAGTACAGTTATAGTACTTTGTACTTTGCCATATTTATCTTCTTCTTAGCAAGTGTCATGCATTCTGCTTCTCTAGCGTTTTTAAGAGCTGTTGATGATGTCAAATGCAGCTTACGGCCACACCGCTCTCTAAGCGCCCGATCTCGTCCGATCTCGGCAGCCAAATAGAGCCGGGCCTGGTTAGTACTTGGTAGGAAGACCGCCTGGGAATACCAGGTGTTGTAAGCTTTTTTGCTTGGGTTTACGGGCAGCACAAGCTGGTGTTACTGCCTATTTATTCATAGAAATTGTTCTATATTTTCATCAAATTTTGTTCTTTCATTGCTGTTTTGTTAGTTTATTGGTTTGCCAACCATCGTGCTTCATTACTAGTAGACCATGTTACGGTCCTGGCCATATGTGTTGTTTTTATTTTCTTGTTCTTATAGGTGCCCTGCCTGATTGGCTGGATTGGGGGGCAGTACAGGAAGCTGATTGGTCCATCCTACACTTCCTGGAGTTTTAAAAGTACGGTTCCCAACAGCTAGCGAGGCTCTTTCTGGCATCAGCACCTGTTTGCTGTTCTTGGTTTCCAAACCTTATTTAGCATTTTTGAATTGTTAGGTTTTGTGCCGTGGTTTTGTTTATAAATTGTATATTTTGTAAATAGTATTAAATCTGTAGGGGTGAACAGCCATTTTCTTTTGATTGTTTTCTCTTGTTTTCACATTAGGGAGTTAGGGTTAGCGACTGTCTTTTGGTTTGTTTCTTTCTATCAGGCTAGCTAGCACTTTCTGTGGGAAATGGCTTATTTTGTTTATTATGTTGGCCTTGGTTCGCCCTGAGTTGTAGTGTCATGTTTTGTTTGACACTTTCTTTCGTTTAAAATAAATATCATTCTGTTGGAACATCTCAATCCTGGATTTTGGTTTGGGGATCGGAGAGGGAACATGCAAATTTATCTTTGTATGTTTCACCCTGACCCCCTAGACAGGGGCGTAACAGACCAGTACAGTTATAGTACTTTGTACTTTGCCACATTTATCTTCTTCTTAGCAAGTGTCATGCATTCTGCTTCTCTAGCGTTTTTAAGAGCTGTTGATGATGTCAAATGCATGTTACGGCCACACTGCTCTCTAAGCGCCCGATCTCGGCAGCCAAATAGGGCCGGGCCTGGTTAGTACTTCGTAGGAAGACCGCCTGGGAATACCAGGTGCTGTAAGCTTTTTTGCTTGGGTTTACGGGCAGCACAAGCTGGTGTTACTGCCTATTTATTCATAGAAATTGTTCTATATTTTCATCAAATTTTGTTCTTTCATTGCTGTTTTGCTACTTTATTGGTTTGCCAACCAACGTGCTTCATTACTAGTAGACCATGTTACGGTCCTGGCCATATATGTTGTTTTTATTTTCTTGTTCTTATAGGTGCCCTGCCTGATTGACTGGATTGGGGGGCAGTACAGGAAGCTGATTGGTCCATCCTACACTTCCTGGAGTTTTAAAAGTACGGTTCCCAACAGCTAGCGAGGCTTTTTCTGGCATCAGCACCTGTTTGCTGTTCTTGGTTTCCAAACCTTATTTAGCATTTTTGAATTGTTAGGTTTTGTGCCGTGGTTTTGTTTATAAATTGTATATTTTATAAATAGTATTAAATCTGTAGGGGTGAACTGCCATTTTCTTTGGACTGTTTTCACATTAGGGAGTTAGGGTTAGCGACTGTCTTTTGGTTTGTTTATTTCTATCAGGCTAGCTAGCACTTTCTGTGGGAAATGGCTTATTTTGTTTATTATGTTGGCCTTGGTTCGCCCTGAGTTGTAGTGTCATGTTTTGTTTGACACTTTCTTTCGTTTAAAATAAATATCATTCTGTTGGAACATCTCGATCCTGGATTTTGGTTTGGGGATCGGAGAGGGAAAATGCTAATTTATCTTTGTATGTTGCACCCTGACCCCCTAGACAGGGGCGTAACAGACCAGTACAGTTATAGTACTTTGTACTTTGCCACATTTATCTTCTTCTTAGCAAGTGTCATGCATTCTGCTTCTCTAGCGTTTTTAAGAGCTGTTGATGATGTGAAATGCAGCTTACGGCCACACCGCTCTCTAAGCGTCCGATCTCGGCAGCCAAATTGGGCCGGGCCTGGTTAGTACTTGGTAGGAAGACCGCCTGGGAATACCAGGTGCTGTAAGCTTTTTTGCTTGGGTTTACGGGCAGCACAAGCTGGTGTTACTGCCTATTTATTCATAGAAATTGTTCTATATTTTCATCAAATTTTGTTCTTTCATTGCTGTTTTGTTACTTTATTGGTTTGCCAACCATCGTGCTTCATTACTAGTAGACCATGTTACGGTCCTGGCCATATGTGTTGTTTTTATTTTCTTGTTCTTATAGGTGCCCTGCCTGATTGGCCGGATTGGGGGGCAGTACAGGAGGCTGATTGGTCCATCCTACACTTGCTGGAGTTTTAAAAGTACGGTTCCCAACAGCTAGCGAGGCTCTTTCTGGCATCAGCACCTGTTTGCTGTTCTTGGTTTCCAAACCTTATTTAGCATTTTTGAATTGTTAGGTTTTGTGCCCTGGTTTTGTTTATAAATTGTATATTTTGTAAATAGTATTAAATCTGTAGGGGTGGACTGCCATTTTTCTTTTGATTGTTTTCTCTTGTTTTCACATTAGGGAGTTAGGGTTAGCGACTGTCTTTTGGTTTGTTTATTTCTATCAGGCTAGCTAGCACTTTCTGTGGGAAATGGCTTATTTTGTTTATTATGTTGGCCTTGGTTCGCCCTGAGTTGTAGTGTCATGTTTTGTTTAACACTTTCTTTCGTTTAAAATAAATATCATTCTGTTGGAACATCTCAATCCTGGATTTTGGTTTGGGGATCGGAGAGGGAACATGCAAATTTATCTTTGTATGTTTCACCCTGACCCCCTAGACAGGGGCGTAACAGACCAGTACAGTTATAGTACTTTGTACTTTGCCATATTTATCTTCTTCTTAGCAAGTGTCATGCATTCTGCTTCTCTAGCGTTTTTAAGAGCTGTTGATGATGTCAAATGCAGCTTACGGCCACACCGCTCTCTAAGCGCCCGATCTTGTCCGATCTCGGCAGCCAAATAGGGCCGGGCCTGGTTAGTACTTGGTAGGAAGACCGCCTGGGAATACCAGGTGCTGTAAGCTTTTTTGCTTGGGTTTACGGGCAGCACAAGCTGGTGTTACTGCCTATTTATTCATAGAAATTGTTCTATATTTTCATCAAATTTTGTTCTTTCATTGCTGTTTTGCTACTTTATTGGTTTGTCAACCATCGTGCTTCATTACTAATAGACCATGTTACGGTCCTGGCCATATGTGTTGTTTTTATTTTCTTGTTCTTATAGGTGCCCTGCCTGATTGGCCGGATTGGGGGGCAGTACAGGAGGCTGATTGGTCCATCCTACACTTGCTGGAGTTTTAAAAGTACGGTTCCCAACAGCTAGCGAGGCTCTTTCTGGCATCAGCACCTGTTTGCTGTTCTTGGTTTCCAAACCTTATTTAGCATTTTTGAATTGTTAGGTTTTGTGCCCTGGTTTTGTTTATAAATTGTATATTTTGTAAATAGTATTAAATCTGTAGGGGTGGACTGCCATTTTTCTTTTGATTGTTTTCTCTTGTTTTCACATTAGGGAGTTAGGGTTAGCGACTGTCTTTTGGTTTGTTTATTTCTATCAGGCTAGCTAGCACTTTCTGTGGGAAATGGCTTATTTTGTTTATTATGTTGGCCTTGGTTCGCCCTGAGTTGTAGTGTCATGTTTTGTTTGACACTTTCTTTCGTTTAAAATAAATATCATTCTGTTGGAACATCTCAATCCTGGATTTTGGTTTGGGGATCGGAGAGGGAACATGCAAATTTATCTTTGTATGTTTCACCCTGACCCCCTAGACAGGGGCGTAACAGACCAGTACAGTTATAGTACTTTGTACTTTGCCATATTTATCTTCTTCTTAGCAAGTGTCATGCATTCTGCTTCTCTAGCGTTTTTAAGAGCTGTTGATGATGTCAAATGCAGCTTACGGCCACACCGCTCTCTAAGCGCCCGATCTCGTCCGATCTCGGCAGCCAAATAGGGCCGGGCCTGGTTAGTACTTCGTAGGAAGACCGCCTGGGAATACCAGGTGCTGTAAGCTTTTTTGCTTGGGTTTACGGGCAGCACAAGCTGGTGTTACTGCCTATTTATTCATAGAAATTGTTCTATATTTTCATCAAATTTTGTTCTTTCATTGCTGTTTTGTTAGTTTATTGGTTTGCCAACCATCGTGCTTCATTACTAGTAGACCATGTTACGGTCCTGGCCATATGTGTTGTTTTTATTTTCTTGTTCTTATAGGTGCCCTGCCTGATTGGCTGGATTGGGGGGCAGTACAGGAAGCTGATTGGTCCATCCTACACTTCCTTTAGTTTTAAAAGTACGTTTCCCAACAGCTAGCGAGGCTCTTTCTGGCATCAGCACCTGTTTGCTGTTCTTGGTTTCCAAACCTTATTTAGCATTTTTGAATTGTTAGGTTTTGTGCCGTGGTTTTGTTTATAAATTGTATATTTTGTAAATAGTATTAAATCTGTAGGGGTGGACTGCCATTTTTCTTTTGATTGTTTTCTCTTGTTTTCACATTAGGGAGTTAGGGTTAGCGACTGTCTTTTGGTTTTTGTTTCTTTCTATCAGGCTAGCTAGCACTTTCTGTGGGAAATGGCTTATTTTGTTTATTATGTTGGCCTTGGTTCGCCCTGAGTTGTAGTGTCATGTTTTGTTTGACACTTTCTTTCGTTTAAAATAAATATCATTCTGTTGGAACATCTCAATCCTGGATTTTGGTTTGGGGATCGGAGAGGGAACATGCAAATTTATCTTTGTATGTTTCACCCTGACCCCCTAGACAGGGGCGTAACAGACCAGTACAGTTATAGTACTTTGTACTTTGCCACATTTATCTTCTTCTTAGCAAGTGTCATGCATTCTGCTTCTCTAGCGTTTTTAGGAGCTGTTGATGATGTCAAATGCATGTTACGGCCACACTGCTCTCTAAGCGCCCGATCTCGTCCGATCTCGGCAGCCAAATAGGGCAGGGGCTGGTTAGTACTTCGTAGAGGTACAGGAGGGTGATTGGTCCATCCTACACTTGCTGGAGTTTTAAAAGTACGGTTCCCAACAGCTAGCGAGGCTCTTTCTGGCATCAGCACCTGTTTGCTGTTCTTGGTTTCCAAACCTTATTTAGCATTTTTGAATTGTTAGGTTTTGTGCCCTGGTTTTGTTTATAAATTGTATATTTTGTAAATAGTATTAAATCTGTAGGGGTGGACTGCCATTTTTCTTTTGATTGTTTTCTCTTGTTTTCACATTAGGGAGTTAGGGTTAGCGACTGTCTTTTGGTTTGTTTATTTCTATCAGGCTAGCTAGCACTTTCTGTGGGAAATGGTTTATTTTGTTTATTATGTTGGCCTTGGTTCGCCCTGAGTTGTAGTGTCATGTTTTGTTTAACACTTTCTTTCGTTTAAAATAAATATCATTCTGTTGGAACATCTCAATCCTGGATTTTGGTTTGGGGATCGGAGAGGGAACATGCAAATTTATCTTTGTATGTTTCACCCTGACCCCCTAGACAGGGGCGTAACAGACCAGTACAGTTATAGTACTTTGTACTTTGCCATATTTATCTTCTTCTTAGCAAGTGTCATGCATTCTGCTTCTCTAGCGTTTTTAAGAGCTGTTGATGATGTCAAATGCATGTTACGGCCACACCGCTCTCTAAGCGCCCGATCTTGTCCGATCTCGGCAGCCAAATAGGGCCGGGCCTGGTTAGTACTTGGTAGGAAGACCGCCTGGGAATACCAGGTGCTGTAAGCTTTTTTGCTTGGGTTTACGGGCAGCACAAGCTGGTGTTACTGCCTATTTATTCATAGAAATTGTTCTATATTTTCATCAAATTTTGTTCTTTCATTGCTGTTTTGCTACTTTATTGGTTTGTCAACCATCGTGCTTCATTACTAATAGACCATGTTACGGTCCTGGCCATATGTGTTGTTTTTATTTTCTTGTTCTTATAGGTGCCCTGCCTGATTGGCCGGATTGGGGGGCAGTACAGGAGGCTGATTGGTCCATCCTACACTTGCTGGAGTTTTAAAAGTACGGTTCCCAACAGCTAGCGAGGCTCTTTCTGGCATCAGCACCTGTTTGCTGTTCTTGGTTTCCAAACCTTATTTAGCATTTTTGAATTGTTAGGTTTTGTGCCCTGGTTTTGTTTATAAATTGTATATTTTGTAAATAGTATTAAATCTGTAGGGGTGGACTGCCATTTTTCTTTTGATTGTTTTCTCTTGTTTTCACATTAGGGAGTTAGGGTTAGCGACTGTCTTTTGGTTTGTTTATTTCTATCAGGCTAGCTAGCACTTTCTGTGGGAAATGGCTTATTTTGTTTATTATGTTGGCCTTGGTTCGCCCTGAGTTGTAGTGTCATGTTTTGTTTGACACTTTCTTTCGTTTAAAATAAATATCATTCTGTTGGAACATCTCAATCCTGGATTTTGGTTTGGGGATCGGAGAGGGAACATGCAAATTTATCTTTGTATGTTTCACCCTGACCCCCTAGACAGGGGCGTAACAGACCAGTACAGTTATAGTACTTTGTACTTTGCCATATTTATCTTCTTCTTAGCAAGTGTCATGCATTCTGCTTCTCTAGCGTTTTTAAGAGCTGTTGATGATGTCAAATGCAGCTTACGGCCACACCGCTCTCTAAGCGCCCGATCTCGTCCGATCTCGGCAGCCAAATAGGGCCGGGCCTGGTTAGTACTTCGTAGGAAGACCGCCTGGGAATACCAGGTGCTGTAAGCTTTTTTGCTTGGGTTTACGGGCAGCACAAGCTGGTGTTACTGCCTATTTATTCATAGAAATTGTTCTATATTTTCATCAAATTTTGTTCTTTCATTGCTGTTTTGCTACTTTATTGGTTTGCCAACCAACGTGCTTCATTACTAGTAGACCATGTTACGGTCCTGGCCATATGTGTTGTTTTTATTTTCTTGTTCTTATAGGTGCCCTGCCTGATTGACTGGATTGGGGGGCAGTACAGGAAGCTGATTGGTCCATCCTACACTTCCTGGAGTTTTAAAAGTACGGTTCCCAACAGCTAGCGAGGCTTTTTCTGGCATCAGCACCTGTTTGCTGTTCTTGGTTTCCAAACCTTATTTAGCATTTTTGAATTGTTAGGTTTTGTGCCGTGGTTTTGTTTATAAATTGTATATTTTATAAATAGTATTAAATCTGTAGGGGTGAACTGCCATTTTCTTTGGACTGTTTTCACATTAGGGAGTTAGGGTTAGCGACTGTCTTTTGGTTTGTTTATTTCTATCAGGCTAGCTAGCACTTTCTGTGGGAAATGGCTTATTTTGTTTATTATGTTGGCCTTGGTTCGCCCTGAGTTGTAGTGTCATGTTTTGTTTGACACTTTCTTTCGTTTAAAATAAATATCATTCTGTTGGAACATCTCGATCCTGGATTTTGGTTTGGGGATCGGAGAGGGAAAATGCTAATTTATCTTTGTATGTTGCACCCTGACCCCCTAGACAGGGGCGTAACAGACCAGTACAGTTATAGTACTTTGTACTTTGACACATTTATCTTCTTCTTAGCAAGTGTCATGCATTCTGCTTCTCCAGCGTTTTTAAGAGCTGTTGATGATGTCAAATGCAGCTTACGGCCACACCGCTCTCTAAGCGTCCGATCTCGGCAGCCAAATTGGGCCGGGCCTGGTTAGTACTTGGTAGGAAGACCGCCTGGGAATACCAGGTGCTGTAAGCTTTTTTGTACTAAATGTTACGGTCCTGGCCATATGTGTTGTTTTTATTTTCTTGTTCTTATAGGTGCCCTGCCTGATTGACTGGATTGGGGGGCAGTACAGGAAGCTGATTGGTCCATCCTACACTTCCTGGAGTTTTAAAAGTACGGTTCCCAATAGCTAGCGAGGCTTTTTCTGGCATCAGCACCTGTTTGCTGTTCTTGGTTTCCAAACCTTATTTAGCATTTTTGAATTGTTAGGTTTTGTGCCGTGGTTTTGTTTATAAATTGTATATTTTATAAATAGTATTAAATCTGTAGGGGTGAACTGCCATTTTCTTTGGACTGTTTTCACATTAGGGAGTTAGGGTTAGCGACTGTCTTTTGGTTTGTTTATTTCTATCAGGCTAGCTAGCACTTTCTGTGGGAAATGGCTTATTTTGTTTATTATGTTGGCCTTGGTTCGCCCTGAGTTGTAGTGTCATGTTTTGTTTGACACTTTCTTTCGTTTAAAATAAATATCATTCTGTTGGAACATCTCGATCCTGGATTTTGGTTTGGGGATCGGAGAGGGAAAATGCTAATTTATCTTTGTATGTTGCACCCTGACCCCCTAGACAGGGGCGTAACAGACCAGTACAGTTATAGTACTTTGTACTTTGACACATTTATCTTCTTCTTAGCAAGTGTCATGCATTCTGCTTCTCCAGCGTTTTTAAGAGCTGTTGATGATGTCAAATGCAGCTTACGGCCACACCGCTCTCTAAGCGTCCGATCTCGGCAGCCAAATTGGGCCGGGCCTGGTTAGTACTTGGTAGGAAGACCGCCTGGGAATACCAGGTGCTGTAAGCTTTTTTGCTTGGGTTTACGGGCAGCACAAGCTGGTGTTACTGCCTATTTATTCATAGAAATTGTTCTATATTTTCATCAAATTTTGTTCTTTCATTGCTGTTTTGTTACTTTATTGGTTTGCCAACCATCGTGCTTCATTACTAGTAGACCATGTTACGGTCCTGGCCATATGTGTTGTTTTTATTTTCTTGTTCTTATAGGTGCCCTGCCTGATTGGCCGGATTGGGGGGCAGTACAGGAGGCTGATTGGTCCATCCTACACTTGCTGGAGTTTTAAAAGTACGGTTCCCAACAGCTAGCGAGGCTCTTTCTGGCATCAGCACCTGTTTGCTGTTCTTGGTTTCCAAACCTTATTTAGCATTTTTGAATTGTTAGGTTTTGTGCCCTGGTTTTGTTTATAAATTGTATATTTTGTAAATAGTATTAAATCTGTAGGGGTGGACTGCCATTTTTCTTTTGATTGTTTTCTCTTGTTTTCACATTAGGGAGTTAGGGTTAGCGACTGTCTTTTGGTTTGTTTATTTCTATCAGGCTAGCTAGCACTTTCTGTGGGAAATGGCTTATTTTGTTTATTATGTTGGCCTTGGTTCGCCCTGAGTTGTAGTGTCATGTTTTGTTTGACACTTTCTTTCGTTTAAAATAAATATCATTCTGTTGGAACATCTCAATCCTGGATTTTGGTTTGGGGATCGGAGAGGGAACATGCAAATTTATCTTTGTATGTTTCACCCTGACCCCCTAGACAGGGGCGTAACAGACCAGTACAGTTATAGTACTTTGTACTTTGCCATATTTATCTTCTTCTTAGCAAGTGTCATGCATTCTGCTTCTCTAGCGTTTTTAAGAGCTGTTGATGATGTCAAATGCAGCTTACGGCCACACCGCTCTCTAAGCGCCCGATCTCGTCCGATCTCGGCAGCCAAATAGAGCCGGGCCTGGTTAGTACTTGGTAGGAAGACCGCCTGGGAATACCAGGTGTTGTAAGGTTTTTTTGCTTGGGTTTACGGGCAGCACAAGCTGGTGTTACTGCCTATTTATTCATAGAAATTGTTCTATATTTTCATCAAATTTTGTTCTTTCATTGCTGTTTTGTTAGTTTATTGGTTTGCCAACCATCGTGCTTCATTACTAGTAGACCATGTTACGGTCCTGGCCATATGTGTTGTTTTTATTTTGTTGTTCTTATAGGTGCCCTGCCTGATTGGCTGGATTGGGGGGCAGTACAGGAAGCTGATTGGTCCATCCTACACTTGCTGGAGTTTTAAAAGTACGGTTCCCAACAGCTAGCGAGGCTCTTTCTGGCATCAGCACCTGTTTGCTGTTCTTGGTTTCCAAACCTTATTTAGCATTTTTGAATTGTTAGGTTTTGTGCCGTGGTTTTGTTTATAAATTGTATATTTTGTAAATAGTATTAAATCTGTAGGGGTGAACTGCCATTTTCTTTGGACTGTTTTCACATTAGGGAGTTAGGGTTAGCGACTGTCTTTTGGTTTGTTTATTTCTATCAGGCTAGCTAGCACTTTCTGTGGGAAATGGCTTATTTTGTTTATTATGTTGGCCTTGGTTCGCCCTGAGTTGTAGTGTCATGTTTTGTTTGACACTTTCTTTCGTTTAAAATAAATATCATTCTGTTGGAACATCTCGATCCTGGATTTTGGTTTGGGGATCGGAGAGGGAAAATGCTAATTTATCTTTGTATGTTGCACCCTGACCCCCTAGACAGGGGCGTAACAGACCAGTACAGTTATAGTACTTTGTACTTTGACACATTTATCTTCTTCTTAGCAAGTGTCATGCATTCTGCTTCTCTAGCGTTTTTAAGAGCTGTTGATGATGTGAAATGCAGCTTACGGCCACTCCGCTCTCTAAGCGTCCGATCTCGGCAGCCAAATTGGGCCGGGCCTGGTTAGTACTTGGTAGGAAGACCGCCTGGGAATACCAGGTGCTGTAAGCTTTTTTGCTTGGGTTTACGGGCAGCACAAGCTGGTGTTACTGCCTATTTATTCATAGAAATTGTTCTATATTTTCATCAAATTTTGTTCTTTCATTGCTGTTTTGTTACTTTATTGGTTTGCCAACCATCGTGCTTCATTACTAGTAGACCATGTTACGGTCCTGGCCATATGTGTTGTTTTTATTTTCTTGTTCTTATAGGTGCCCTGCCTGATTGGCCGGATTGGGGGGCAGTACAGGAGGGTGATTGGTCCATCCTACACTTGCTGGAGTTTTAAAAGTACGGTTCCCAACAGCTAGCGAGGCTCTTTCTGGCATCAGCACCTGTTTGCTGTTCTTGGTTTCCAAACCTTATTTAGCATTTTTGAATTGTTAGGTTTTGTGCCCTGGTTTTGTTTATAAATTGTATATTTTGTAAATAGTATTAAATCTGTAGGGGTGGACTGCCATTTTTCTTTTGATTGTTTTCTCTTGTTTTCACATTAGGGAGTTAGGGTTAGCGACTGTCTTTTGGTTTGTTTATTTCTATCAGGCTAGCTAGCACTTTCTGTGGGAAATGGCTTATTTTGTTTATTATGTTGGCCTTGGTTCGCCCTGAGTTGTAGTGTCATGTTTTGTTTGACACTTTCTTTCGTTTAAAATAAATATCATTCTGTTGGAACATCTCAATCCTGGATTTTGGTTTGGGGATCGGAGAGGGAACATGCAAATTTATCTTTGTATGTTTCACCCTGACCCCCTAGACAGGGGCGTAACAGACCAGTACAGTTATAGTACTTTGTACTTTGCCATATTTATCTTCTTCTTAGCAAGTGTCATGCATTCTGCTTCTCTAGCGTTTTTAAGAGCTGTTGATGATGTCAAATGCAGCTTACGGCCACACCGCTCTCTAAGCGCCCGATCTCGTCCGATCTCGGCAGCCAAATAGAGCCGGGCCTGGTTAGTACTTGGTAGGAAGACCGCCTGGGAATACCAGGTGTTGTAAGCTTTTTTGCTTGGGTTTACGGGCAGCACAAGCTGGTGTTACTGCCTATTTATTCATAGAAATTGTTCTATATTTTCATCAAATTTTGTTCTTTCATTGCTGTTTTGTTAGTTTATTGGTTTGCCAACCATCGTGCTTCATTACTAGTAGACCATGTTACGGTCCTGGCCATATGTGTTGTTTTTATTTTCTTGTTCTTATAGGTGCCCTGCCTGATTGGCTGGATTGGGGGGCAGTACAGGAAGCTGATTGGTCCATCCTACACTTCCTTTAGTTTTAAAAGTACGTTTCCCAACAGCTAGCGAGGCTCTTTCTGGCATCAGCACCTGTTTGCTGTTCTTGGTTTCCAAACCTTATTTAGCATTTTTGAATTGTTAGGTTTTGTGCCGTGGTTTTGTTTATAAATTGTATATTTTGTAAATAGTATTAAATCTGTAGGGGTGGACTGCCATTTTTCTTTTGATTGTTTTCTCTTGTTTTCACATTAGGGAGTTAGGGTTAGCGACTGTCTTTTGGTTTGTTTCTTTCTATCAGGCTAGCTAGCACTTTCTGTGGGAAATGGCTTATTTTGTTTATTATGTTGGCCTTGGTTCGCCCTGAGTTGTAGTGTCATGTTTTGTTTGACACTTTCTTTCGTTTAAAATAAATATCATTCTGTTGGAACATCTCAATCCTGGATTTTGGTTTGGGGATCGGAGAGGGAACATGCAAATTTATCTTTGTATGTTTCACCCTGACCCCCTAGACAGGGGCGTAACAGACCAGTACAGTTATAGTACTTTGTACTTTGCCACATTTATCTTCTTCTTAGCAAGTGTCATGCATTCTGCTTCTCTAGCGTTTTTAAGAGCTGTTGATGATGTCAAATGCATGTTACGGCCACACTGCTCTCTAAGCGCCCGATCTCGTCCGATCTCGGCAGCCAAATAGGGCAGGGGCTGGTTAGTACTTCGTAGGAAGACCGCCTGGGAATACCAGGTGCTGTAAGCTTTTTTGCTTGGGTTTACGGGCAGCACAAGCTGGTGTTACTGCCTATTTATTCATAGAAATTGTTCTATATTTTCATCAAATTTTGTTCTTTCATTGCTGTTTTGCTACTTTATTGGTTTGCCAACCAACGTGCTTCATTACTAGTAGACCATGTTACGGTCCTGGCCATATGTGTTGTTTTTATTTTCTTGTTCTTATAGGTGCCCTGCCTGATTGACTGGATTGGGGGGCAGTACAGGAAGCTGATTGGTCCATCCTACACTTCCTGGAGTTTTAAAAGTACGGTTCCCAACAGCTAGCGAGGCTTTTTCTGGCATCAGCACCTGTTTGCTGTTCTTGGTTTCCAAACCTTATTTAGCATTTTTGAATTGTTAGGTTTTGTGCCGTGGTTTTGTTTATAAATTGTATATTTTGTAAATAGTATTAAATCTGTAGGGGTGAACTGCCATTTTCTTTGGACTGTTTTCACATTAGGGAGTGAGGGTTAGCGACTGTCTTTTGGTTTGTTTATTTCTATCAGGCTAGCTAGCACTTTCTGTGGGAAATGGCTTATTTTGTTTATTATGTTGGCCTTGGTTCGCCCTGAGTTGTAGTGTCATGTTTTGTTTGACACTTTCTTTCGTTTAAAATAAATATCATTCTGTTGGAACATCTCGATCCTGGATTTTGGTTTGGGGATCGGAGAGGGAAAATGCTAATTTATCTTTGTATGTTGCACCCTGACCCCCTAGACAGGGGCGTAACAGACCAGTACAGTTATAGTACTTTGTACTTTGACACATTTATCTTCTTCTTAGCAAGTGTCATGCATTCTGCTTCTCTAGCGTTTTTAAGAGCTGTTGATGATGTGAAATGCAGCTTACGGCCACACCGCTCTCTAAGCGCCCGATCTCGTCCGATCTCGGCAGCCAAATTGGGCCGGGCCTGGTTAGTACTTGGTAGGAAGACCGCCTGGGAATACCAGGTGCTGTAAGCTTTTTTGCTTGGGTTTACGGGCAGCACAAGCTGGTGTTACTGCCTATTTATTCATAGAAATTGTTCTATATTTTCATCAAATTTTGTTCTTTCATTGCTGTTTTGTTACTTTATTGGTTTGCCAACCATCGTGCTTCATTACTAGTAGACCATGTTACGGTCCTGGCCATATGTGTTGTTTTTATTTTCTTGTTCTTATAGGTGCCCTGCCTGATTGGCTGGATTGGGGGGCAGTACAGGAAGCTGATTGGTCCATCCTACACTTCCTGGAGTTTTAAAAGTACGGTTCCCAACAGCTAGCGAGGCTCTTTCTGGCATCAGCACCTGTTTGCTGTTCTTGGTTTCCAAACCGTATTTAGCATTTTTGAATTGTTAGGTTTTGTGCCGTGGTTTTGTTTATAAATTGTATATTTTGTAAATAGTATTAAATCTGTAGGGGTGGACTGTCATTTTTCTTTTGATTGTTTTCTCTTGTTTTCACATTAGGGAGTTAGGGTTAGCGACTGTCTTTTGGTTTGTTTATTTCTATCAGGCTAGCTAGCACTTTCTGTGGGAAATGGCTTATTTTGTTTATTATGTTGGCCTTGGTTCGCCCTGAGTTGTAGTGTCATGTTTTGTTTGACACTTTCTTTCGTTTAAAATAAATATCATTCTGTTGGAACATCTCAATCCTGGATTTTGGTTTGGGGATCGGAGAGGGAACATGCAAATTTATCTTTGTATGTTTCACCCTGACCCCCTAGACAGGGGCGTAACAGACCAGTACAGTTATAGTACTTTGTACTTTCCCACATTTATCTTCTTCTTAGCAAGTGTCATGCATTCTGCTTCTCTAGCGTTTTTAAGAGCTGTTGATGATGTCAAATGCATGTTACGGCCACACCGCTCTCTAAGCGCCCGATCTCGTCCGATCTCGGCAGCCAAATAGGGCCGGGCCTGGTTAGTACTTGGTAGGAAGACCGCCTGGGAATACCAGGTGCTGTAAGCTTTTTTGCTTGGGTTTACGGGCAGCACATGCTGGTGTTACTGCCTATTTATTCATAGAAATTGTTCTATATTTTCATCAAATTTTGTTCTTTCATTGCTGTTTTGCTACTTTATTGGTTTGCCAACCATCGTGCTTCATTACTAATAGACCATGTTACGGTCCTGGCCATATGTGTTGTTTTTATTTTCTTGTTCTTATAGGTGCCCTGCCTGATTGGCCGGATTGGGGGGCAGTACAAGAAGCTGATTGGTCCATCCTACACTTGCTGGAGTTTTAAAAGTACGGTTCCCAACAGCTAGCGAGGCTCTTTCTGGCATCAGCACCTGTTTGCTGTTCTTGGTTTCCAAACCTTATTTAGCATTTTTGAATTGTTAGGTTTTGTGCCGTGGTTTTGTTTATAAATTGTGTATTTTGTAAATAGTATTAAATCTGTAGGGGTGAACAGCCATTTTCTTTTGATTGTTTTCTCTTGTTTTCACATTAGGGAGTTAGGGTTAGCGACTGTCTTTTGGTTTGTTTATTTCTATCAGGCTAGCTAGCACTTTCTGTGGGAAATGGCTTATTTTGTTTATTATGTTGGCCTTGGTTCGCCCTGAGTTGTAGTGTCATGTTTTGCTTGACACTTTCTTTCGTTTAAAATAAATATCATTCTGTTGGAACATCTCAATCCTGGATTTTGTTTTCGGGATCGGAGAGGGAACATGCTAATTTATCTTTGTATGTTTCACCCTGACCCCCTAGACAGGGGCGTAACAGACCAGTACAGTTATAGTACTTTGTACTTTGCCACATTTATCTTCTTCTTAGCAAGTGTCATGCATTCTGCTTCTCCAGTGTTTTTAAGAGCTGTTGATGATGTCAAATGCAGCTTACGGCCACACCGCTCTCTAAGCGTCCGATCTCGGCAGCCAAATTGGGCCGGGCCTGGTTAGTACTTGGTAGGAAGACCGCCTGGGAATACCAGGTGCTGTAAGCTTTTTTGCTTGGGTTTACGGGCAGCACAAGCTGGTGTTACTGCCTATTTATTCATAGAAATTGTTCTATATTTTCATCAAATTTTGTTCTTTCATTGCTGTTTTGTTACTTTATTGGTTTGCCAACCATCGTGCTTCATTACTAGTAGACCATGTTACGGTCCTGGCCATATGTGTTGTTTTTATTTTCTTGTTCTTGAAGGTGCCCTGCCTGATTGGCCGGATTGGGGGGCAGTACAGGAGGCTGATTGGTCCATCCTACACTTGCTGGAGTTTTAAAAGTACGGTTCCCAACAGCTAGCGAGGCTCTTTCTGGCATCAGCACCTGTTTGCTGTTCTTGGTTTCCAAACCTTATTTAGCATTTTTGAATTGTTAGGTTTTGTGCCCTGGTTTTGTTTATAAATTGTATATTTTGTAAATAGTATTAAATCTGTAGGGGTGAACTGCCATTTTCTTTGGATTGTTTTCACATTTGGGAGTTAGGGTTAGCGACTGTCTTTTGGTTTGTTTATTTCTATCAGGCTAGCTAGCACTTTCTGTGGGAAATGGCTTATTTTGTTTATTATGTTGGCCTTGGTTCGCCCTGAGTTGTAGTGTCATGTTTTGTTTGACACTTTCTTTCGTTTAAAATAAATATCATTCTGTTGGAACATCTCGATACTGGAGTTTGGTTTGGGGATCGGAGAGGGAACATGCTAATTTATCTTTGTATGTTGCACCCTGACCCCCTGGACAGGGGCGTAACAGACCAGTACAGTTATAGTACTTTGTACTTTGCCACATTTATCTTCTTCTTAGCAAGTGTCATGCATTCTGCTTCTCCAGCGTTTTTAAGAGCTGTTGATGATGTCAAATGCTGCTTACGGCCACACCGCTCTCTAAGCGCCCGATCTCGTCCGATCTCGGCAGCCAAATAGAGCCGGGCCTGGTTAGTACTTGGTAGGAAGACCGCCTGGGAATACCAGGTGCTGTAAGCTTTTTTGCTTGGGTTTACGGGCAGCACAAGCTGGTGTTACTGCCTATTTATTCATAGAAATTGTTCTATATTTTTATCAAATTTTGTTCTTTCATTGCTGTTTTGCTACTTTATTGGTTTGTCAACCATCGTGCTTCATTACTAGTAGACCACGTTACGGTCCTGGCCATATGTGTTGTTTTTATTTTGTTGTTCTTATAGGTGCCCTGCCTGATTGGCCGGGTTGGGGGGCAGTACAGGAAGCTGATTGGTCCATCCTACACTTCCTGGAGTTTTAAAAGTACGGTTCCCAACAGCTAGCGAGGCTCTTTCTGGCAGCAACACCTGTTTGCTGTTCTTGGTTTCCAAACCTTATTTAGCATTTTTGAATTGTTAGGTTTTGTGCCGTGGTTTTGTTTATAAATTGTTTATTTTGTAATTCGTATTAAATCTGTAGGGGTGAACAGCCATTTTCTTTGGATTGTTTTCTCTTGTTTTCACATTAGGGAGTTAGGGTTAGCGACTGTCTTTTGGATTGTTTATTTCTATCAGGCTAGCTAGCACTTTCTGTGGGAAATGGCTTATTTTGTTTATTATGTTGGCCTTGGTTCGCCCTGAGTTGTAGTGTCATGTTTTGTTTGACACTTTCTTTCGTTTAAAATAAATATCATTCTGTTGGAACATCTCGATCCTGGATTTTGGTTTGGGGATCGGAGAGGGAACATGCTAATTTATCTTTGTATGTTGCACCCTGACCCCCTGGACAGGGGCGTAACAGACCAGTACAGTTATAGTACTTTGTACTTTGCCACATTTATCTTCTTCTTAGCTAGTTTCATGCACTCTGCTTCTCCAACGTTTTTAAGAGCTGTTGATGATGTCAAATGCAGCTTACGGCCACACCGCTCTCTAAGCGCCCGATCTCGTCCGATCTCGGCAGCCAAATAGAGCCGGGCCTGGTTAGTACTTGGTAGGAAGACCGCCTGGGAATACCAGGTGCTGTAAGCTTTTTTGCTTGGGTTTACGGGCAGCACAAGCTGGTGTTACTGCCTATTTATTCATAGAAATTGTTCTATATTTTCATCAAATTTTGTTCTTTCATTACTGTTTTGCTACTTTATTGGTTTGTCAACCATCGTGCTTCATTACTAGTAGACCATGTTACGGTCCTGGCCATATGTGTTGTTTTTATTTTCTTGTTCTTATAGGTGCCCTGCCTGATTGGCCGGATTGGGGGGCAGTACAGGAGGCTGATTGGTCCATCCTACACTTGCTGGAGTTTTAAAAGTACGGTTCCCAACAGCTAGCGAGGCTCTTTCTGGCATCAGCACCTGTTTGCTGTTCTTGGTTTCCAAACCTTATTTAGCATTTTTGAATTGTTAGGTTTTGTGCCGTGGTTTTGTTTATAAATTGTATATTTTGTAAATAGTATTAAATCTGTAGGGGTGAACTGCCATTTTCTTTGGACTGTTTTCACATTAGGGAGTTAGGGTTAGCGACTGTCTTTTGGTTTGTTTATTTCTATCAGGCTAGCTAGCACTTTCTGTGGGAAATGGCTTATTTTGTTTATTATGTTGGCCTTGGTTCGCCCTGAGTTGTAGTGTCATGTTTTGTTTGACACTTTCTTTCGTTTAAAATAAATATCATTCTGTTGGAACATCTCGATCCTGGATTTTGGTTTGGGGATCGGAGAGGGAAAATGCTAATTTATCTTTGTATGTTGCACCCTGACCCCCTAGACAGGGGCGTAACAGACCAGTACAGTTATAGTACTTTGTACTTTGACACATTTATCTTCTTCTTAGCAAGTGTCATGCATTCTGCTTCTCTAGCGTTTTTAAGAGCTGTTGATGATGTCAAATGCAGCTTACGGCCACACCGCTCTCTAAGCGCCCGATCTCGTCCGATCTCGGCAGCCAAATAGAGCCGGGCCTGCTTAGTACTTGGTAGGAAGACCGCCTGGGAATACCAGGTGTTGTAAGCTTTTTTGCTTGGGTTTACGGGCAGCACAAGCTGGTGTTACTGCCTATTTATTCATAGAAATTGTTCTATATTTTCATCAAATTTTGTTCTTTCATTGCTGTTTTGTTAGTTTATTGGTTTGCCAACCATCGTGCTTCATTACTAGTAGACCATGTTACGGTCCTGGCCATATGTGTTGTTTTTATTTTGTTGTTCTTATAGGTGCCCTGCCTGATTGGCTGGATTGGGGGGCAGTACAGGAAGCTGATTGGTCCATCCTACACTTCCTGGAGTTTTAAAAGTACGGTTCCCAACAGCTAGCGAGGCTCTTTCTGGCATCAGCACCTGTTTGCTGTTCTTGGTTTCCAAACCTTATTTAGCATTTTTGAATTGTTAGGTTTTGTGCCGTGGTTTTGTTTATAAATTGCGTATTTTGTAAATAGTATTAAATCTGTAGGGGTGAACAGCCATTTTCTTTTGATTGTTTTCTCTTGTTTTCACATTAAGGAGTTAGGGTTAGCGACTGTCTTTTGGTTTGTTTATTTCTATCAGGCTAGCTAGCACTTTCTGTGGGAAATGGCTTATTTTGTTTATTATGTTGGCCTTGGTTCGCCCTGAGTTGTAGTGTCATGTTTTGCTTGACACTTTCTTTCGTTTAAAATAAATATCATTCTGTTGGAACATCTCAATCCTGGATTTTGTTTTCGGGATCGGAGAGGGAACATGCTAATTTATCTTTGTATGTTGCACCCTGACCCCCTAGACAGGGGCGTAACAGACCAGTACAGTTATAGTACTTTGTACTTTGCCACATTTATCTTCTTCTTAGCAAGTGTCATGCATTCTGCTTCTCCAGTGTTTTTAAGAGCTGTTGATGATGTGAAATGCAGCTTACGGCCACACCGCTCTCTAAGCGCCCGATCTCGTCCGATCTCGGCAGCCAAATAGAGCCGGGCCTGGTTAGTACTTGGTAGGAAGACCGTGTGGGAATACCAGGTGCTGTAAGCTTTTTTGCTTGGGTTTACGGGCAGCACAAGCTGGTGTTACTGCCTATTTATTCATAGAAATTGTTCTATATTTTCATCAAATTTTGTTCTTTCATTGCTGTTTTGCTACTTTATTGGTTTGTCAACCATCGTGCTTCATTACTAGTAGACCATGTTACGGTCCTGGCCATATGTGTTGTTTTTATTTTGTTGTTCTTATACGTGCCCTGCCTGATTGGCCGGATTGAGGGGCAGTACAGGAAGCTGATTGGTCCATCCTACACTTCCTGGAGTTTTAAAAGTACAGTTCCCAACAGCTAGCGAGGCTCTTTCTGGCAGCAGCACCTGTTTGCTGTTCTTGGTTTCCAAACCTTATTTAGCATTTTTGAATTGTTAGGTTTTGTGCCGTGGTTTTGTTTATAAATTCTATATTTTGTAAATAGTATTAAATCTGTAGGGGTGAACAGCCATTTTCTTTTGATTGTTTTCTCTTGTTTTCACATTAGGGAGTTAGGGTTAGCGACTGTCTTTTGGTTTGTTTCTTTCTATCAGGCTAGCTAGCACTTTCTGTGGGAAATGGCTTATTTTGTTTATTATGTTGGCCTTGGTTCGCCCTGAGTTGTAGTGTCATGTTTTGTTTGACACTTTCTTTCGTTTAAAATAAATATCATTCTGTTGGAACATCTCGATCCTGGATTTTGGTTTGGGGATCGGAGAGGGAAAATGCTAATTTATCTTTGTATGTTGCACCCTGACCCCCTAGACAGGGGCGTAACAGACCAGTACAGTTATAGTACTTTGTACTTTGACACATTTATCTTCTTCTTAGCAAGTGTCATGCATTCTGCTTCTCTAGCGTTTTTAAGAGCTGTTGATGATGTGAAATGCAGCTTACGGCCACACCGCTCTCTAAGCGTCCGATCTCGGTAGCCAAATTGGGCCGGGCCTGGTTAGTACTTGGTAGGAAGACCGCCTGGGAATACCAGGTGTTGTAAGCTTTTTTGCTTGGGTTTACGGGCAGCACAAGCTGGTGTTACTGCCTATTTATTCATAGAAATTGTTCTATATTTTCATCAAATTTTGTTCTTTCATTGCTGTTTTGTTACTTTATTGGTTTGCCAACCATCGTGCTTCATTACTAGTAGACCATGTTACGGTCCTGGCCATATGTGTTGTTTTTATTTTGTTGTTCTTATAGGTGCCCTGCCTGATTGGCTGGATTGGGGGGCAGTACAGGAAGCTGATTGGTCCATCCTACACTTCCTGGAGTTTTAAAAGTACGGTTCCCAACAGCTAGCGAGGCTCTTTCTGGCATCAGCACCTGTTTGCTGTTCTTGGTTTCCAAACCTTATTTAGCATTTTTGAATTGTTAGGTTTTGTGCCCTGGTTTTGTTTATAAATTGTATATTTTGTAAATAGTATTAAATCTGTAGGGGTGAACAGCCATTTTCTTTTGATTGTTTTCTCTTGTTTTCACATTAGGGAGTTAGGGTTAGCGACTGTCTTTTGGTTTGTTTATTTCTATCAGGCTAGCTAGCACTTTCTGTGGGAAATGGCTTATTTTGTTTATTATGTTGGCCTTGGTTCGCCCTGAGTTGTAGTGTCATGTTTTGTTTGACACTTTCTTTCGTTTAAAATAAATATCATTCTGTTGGAACATCTCAATCCTGGATTTTGGTTTGGGGATCGGAGAGGGAACATGCAAATTTATCTTTGTATGTTTCACCCTGACCCCCTAGACAGGGGCGTAACAGACCAGTACAGTTATAGTACTTTGTACTTTGCCACATTTATCTTCTTCTTAGCAAGTGTCATGCATTCTGCTTCTCTAGCGTTTTTAAGAGCTGTTGATGATGTCAAATGCATGTTACGGCCACACCGCTCTCTAAGCGCCCGATCTTGTCCGATCTCGGCAGCCAAATAGGGCCGGGCCTGGTTAGTACTTGGTAGGAAGACCGCCTGGGAATACCAGGTGCTGTAAGCTTTTTTGCTTGGGTTTACGGGCAGCACAAGCTGGTGTTACTGCCTATTTATTCATAGAAATTGTTCTATATTTTCATCAAATTTTGTTCTTTCATTGCTGTTTTGTTAGTTTATTGGTTTGCCAACCATCGTGCTTCATTACTAGTAGACCATGTTACGGTCCTGGCCATATGTGTTGTTTTTATTTTCTTGTTCTTATAGGTGCCCTGCCTGATTGGCTGGATTGGGGGGCAGTACAGGAAGCTGATTGGTCCATCCTACACTTCCTGGAGTTTTAAAAGTACGGTTCCCAACAGCTAGCGAGGCTCTTTCTGGCATCAGCACCTGTTTGCTGTTCTTGGTTTCCAAACCTTATTTAGCATTTTTGAATTGTTAGGTTTTGTGCCGTGGTTTTGTTTATAAATTGTATATTTTGTAAATAGTATTAAATCTGTAGGGGTGAACAGCCATTTTCTTTTGATTGTTTTCTCTTGTTTTCACATTAGGGAGTTAGGGTTAGCGACTGTCTTTTGGTTTGTTTCTTTCTATCAGGCTAGCTAGCACTTTCTGTGGGAAATGGCTTATTTTGTTTATTATGTTGGCCTTGGTTCGCCCTGAGTTGTAGTGTCATGTTTTGTTTGACACTTTCTTTCGTTTAAAATAAATATCATTCTGTTGGAACATCTCAATCCTGGATTTTGGTTTGGGGATCGGAGAGGGAACATGCAAATTTATCTTTGTATGTTTCACCCTGACCCCCTAGACAGGGGCGTAACAGACCAGTACAGTTATAGTACTTTGTACTTTGCCACATTTATCTTCTTCTTAGCAAGTGTCATGCATTCTGCTTCTCTAGCGTTTTTAAGAGCTGTTGATGATGTCAAATGCATGTTACGGCGACACTGCTCTCTAAGCGCCCGATCTCGGCAGCCAAATAGGGCCGGGCCTGGTTAGTACTTGGTAGGAAGACCGCCTGGGAATACCAGGTGCTGTAAGCTTTTTTGCTTGGGTTTACGGGCAGCACAAGCTGGTGTTACTGCCTATTTATTCATAGAAATTGTTCTATATTTTCATCAAATTTTGTTCTTTCATTGCTGTTTTGCTACTTTATTGGTTTGCCAACCAACGTGCTTCATTACTAGTAGACCATGTTACGGTCCTGGCCATATGTGTTGTTTTTATTTTCTTGTTCTTATAGGTGCCCTGCCTGATTGACTGGATTGGGGGGCAGTACAGGAAGCTGATTGGTCCATCCTACACTTCCTGGAGTTTTAAAAGTACGGTTCCCAACAGCTAGCGAGGCTTTTTCTGGCATCAGCACCTGTTTGCTGTTCTTGGTTTCCAAACCTTATTTAGCATTTTTGAATTGTTAGGTTTTGTGCCGTGGTTTTGTTTATAAATTGTATATTTTATAAATAGTATTAAATCTGTAGGGGTGAACTGCCATTTTCTTTGGACTGTTTTCACATTAGGGAGTTAGGGTTAGCGACTGTCTTTTGGTTTGTTTATTTCTATCAGGCTAGCTAGCACTTTCTGTGGGAAATGGCTTATTTTGTTTATTATGTTGGCCTTGGTTCGCCCTGAGTTGTAGTGTCATGTTTTGTTTGACACTTTCTTTCGTTTAAAATAAATATCATTCTGTTGGAACATCTCGATCCTGGATTTTGGTTTGGGGATCGGAGAGGGAAAATGCTAATTTATCTTTGTATGTTGCACCCTGACCCCCTAGACAGGGGCGTAACAGACCAGTACAGTTATAGTACTTTGTACTTTGACACATTTATCTTCTTCTTAGCAAGTGTCATGCATTCTGCTTCTCTAGCGTTTTTAAGAGCTGTTGATGATGTGAAATGCAGCTTACGGCCACACCGCTCTCTAAGCGTCCGATCTCGGCAGCCAAATTGGGCCGGGCCTGGTTAGTACTTGGTAGGAAGACCGCCTGGGAATACCAGGTGCTGTAAGCTTTTTTGCTTGGGTTTACGGGCAGCACAAGCTGGTGTTACTGCCTATTTATTCATAGAAATTGTTCTATATTTTCATCAAATTTTGTTCTTTCATTGCTGTTTTGTTACTTTATTGGTTTGCCAACCATCGTGCTTCATTACTAGTAGACCATGTTACGGTCCTGGCCATATGTGTTGTTTTTATTTTCTTGTTCTTATAGGTGCCCTGCCTGATTGGCCGGATTGGGGGGCAGTACAGGAGGGTGATTGGTCCATCCTACACTTGCTGGAGTTTTAAAAGTACGGTTCCCAACAGCTAGCGAGGCTCTTTCTGGCATCAGCACCTGTTTGCTGTTCTTGGTTTCCAAACCTTATTTAGCATTTTTGAATTGTTAGGTTTTGTGCCCTGGTTTTGTTTATAAATTGTATATTTTGTAAATAGTATTAAATCTGTAGGGGTGGACTGCCATTTTTCTTTTGATTGTTTTCTCTTGTTTTCACATTAGGGAGTTAGGGTTAGCGACTGTCTTTTGGTTTGTTTATTTCTATCAGGCTAGCTAGCACTTTCTGTGGGAAATGGCTTATTTTGTTTATTATGTTGGCCTTGGTTCGCCCTGAGTTGTAGTGTCATGTTTTGTTTGACACTTTCTTTCGTTTAAAATAAATATCATTCTGTTGGAACATCTCAATCCTGGATTTTGGTTTGGGGATCGGAGAGGGAACATGCAAATTTATCTTTGTATGTTTCACCCTGACCCCCTAGACAGGGGCGTAACAGACCAGTACAGTTATAGTACTTTGTACTTTGCCATATTTATCTTCTTCTTAGCAAGTGTCATGCATTCTGCTTCTCTAGCGTTTTTAAGAGCTGTTGATGATGTCAAATGCAGCTTACGGCCACACCGCTCTCTAAGCGCCCGATCTCGTCCGATCTCGGCAGCCAAATAGAGCCGGGCCTGGTTAGTACTTGGTAGGAAGACCGCCTGGGAATACCAGGTGTTGTAAGCTTTTTTGCTTGGGTTTACGGGCAGCACAAGCTGGTGTTACTGCCTATTTATTCATAGAAATTGTTCTATATTTTCATCAAATTTTGTTCTTTCATTGCTGTTTTGTTAGTTTATTGGTTTGCCAACCATCGTGCTTCATTACTAGTAGACCATGTTACGGTCCTGGCCATATGTGTTGTTTTTATTTTGTTGTTCTTATAGGTGCCCTGCCTGATTGGCTGGATTGGGGGGCAGTACAGGAAGCTGATTGGTCCATCCTACACTTCCTGGAGTTTTAAAAGTACGGTTCCCAACAGCTAGCGAGGCTCTTTCTGGCATCAGCACCTGTTTGCTGTTCTTGGTTTCCAAACCTTATTTAGCATTTTTGAATTGTTAGGTTTTGTGCCGTGGTTTTGTTTATAAATTGTATATTTTGTAAATAGTATTAAATCTGTAGGGGTGAACTGCCATTTTCTTTGGACTGTTTTCACATTAGGGAGTTAGGGTTAGCGACTGTCTTTTGGTTTGTTTATTTCTATCAGGCTAGCTAGCACTTTCTGTGGGAAATGGCTTATTTTGTTTATTATGTTGGCCTTGGTTCGCCCTGAGTTGTAGTGTCATGTTTTGTTTGACACTTTCTTTCGTTTAAAATAAATATCATTCTGTTGGAACATCTCGATCCTGGATTTTGGTTTGGGGATCGGAGAGGGAAAATGCTAATTTATCTTTGTATGTTGCACCCTGACCCCCTAGACAGGGGCGTAACAGACCAGTACAGTTATAGTACTTTGTACTTTGACACATTTATCTTCTTCTTAGCAAGTGTCATGCATTCTGCTTCTCTAGCGTTTTTAAGAGCTGTTGATGATGTGAAATGCAGCTTACGGCCACTCCGCTCTCTAAGCGTCCGATCTCGGCAGCCAAATTGGGCCGGGCCTGGTTAGTACTTGGTAGGAAGACCGCCTGGGAATACCAGGTGCTGTAAGCTTTTTTGCTTGGGTTTACGGGCAGCACAAGCTGGTGTTACTGCCTATTTATTCATAGAAATTGTTCTATATTTTCATCAAATTTTGTTCTTTCATTGCTGTTTTGTTACTTTATTGGTTTGCCAACCATCGTGCTTCATTACTAGTAGACCATGTTACGGTCCTGGCCATATGTGTTGTTTTTATTTTCTTGTTCTTATAGGTGCCCTGCCTGATTGGCCGGATTGGGGGGCAGTACAGGAGGCTGATTGGTCCATCCTACACTTGCTGGAGTTTTAAAAGTACGGTTCCCAACAGCTAGCGAGGCTCTTTCTGGCATCAGCACCTGTTTGCTGTTCTTGGTTTCCAAACCTTATTTAGCATTTTTGAATTGTTAGGTTTTGTGCCCTGGTTTTGTTTATAAATTGTATATTTTGTAAATAGTATTAAATCTGTAGGGGTGGACTGCCATTTTTCTTTTGATTGTTTTCTCTTGTTTTCACATTAGGGAGTTAGGGTTAGCGACTGTCTTTTGGTTTGTTTATTTCTATCAGGCTAGCTAGCACTTTCTGTGGGAAATGGCTTATTTTGTTTATTATGTTGGCCTTGGTTCGCCCTGAGTTGTAGTGTCATGTTTTGTTTGACACTTTCTTTCGTTTAAAATAAATATCATTCTGTTGGAACATCTCAATCCTGGATTTTGGTTTGGGGATCGGAGAGGGAACATGCAAATTTATCTTTGTATGTTTCACCCTGACCCCCTAGACAGGGGCGTAACAGACCAGTACAGTTATAGTACTTTGTACTTTGCCATATTTATCTTCTTCTTAGCAAGTGTCATGCATTCTGCTTCTCTAGCGTTTTTAAGAGCTGTTGATGATGTCAAATGCAGCTTACGGCCACACCGCTCTCTAAGCGCCCGATCTCGTCCGATCTCGGCAGCCAAATAGAGCAGGGCCTGGTTAGTACTTGGTAGGAAGACCGCCTGGGAATACCAGGTGTTGTAAGCTTTTTTGCTTGGGTTTACGGGCAGCACAAGCTGGTGTTACTGCCTATTTATTCATAGAAATTGTTCTATATTTTCATCAAATTTTGTTCTTTCATTGCTGTTTTGTTAGTTTATTGGTTTGCCAACCATCGTGCTTCATTACTAGTAGACCATGTTACGGTCCTGGCCATATGTGTTGTTTTTATTTTCTTGTTCTTATAGGTGCCCTGCCTGATTGGCTGGATTGGGGGGCAGTACAGGAAGCTGATTGGTCCATCCTACACTTCCTGGAGTTTTAAAAGTACGTTTCCCAACAGCTAGCGAGGCTCTTTCTGGCATCAGCACCTGTTTGCTGTTCTTGGTTTCCAAACCTTATTTAGCATTTTTGAATTGTTAGGTTTTGTGCCGTGGTTTTGTTTATAAATTGTATATTTTTTAAATAGTATTAAATCTGTAGGGGTGGACTGCCATTTTTCTTTTGATTGTTTTCTCTTGTTTTCACATTAGGGAGTTAGGGTTAGCGACTGTCTTTTGGTTTGTTTCTTTCTATCAGGCTAGCTAGCACTTTCTGTGGGAAATGGCTTATTTTGTTTATTATGTTGGCCTTGGTTCGCCCTGAGTTGTAGTGTCATGTTTTGTTTGACACTTTCTTTCGTTTAAAATAAATATCATTCTGTTGGAACATCTCGATCCTGGATTTTGGTTTGGGGATCGGAGAGGGAACATGCTAATTTATCTTTGTATGTTGCACCCTGACCCCCTAGACAGGGGCGTAACAGACCAGTACAGTTATAGTACTTTGTACTTTGCCACATTTATCTTCTTCTTAGCAAGTGTCATGCATTCTGCTTCTCCAGCGTTTTTAAGAGCTGTTGATGATGTCAAATGCAGCTTACGGCCACACCGCTCTCTAAGCGCCCGATCTCGTCCGATCTCGTCCGATCTCGGCAGCCAAATAGAGCCGGGCCTGGTTAGTACTTGGTAGGAAGACCGCCTGGGAATACCAGGTGTTGTAAGCTTTTTTGCTTGGGTTTACGGGCAGCACAAGCTGGTGTTACTGCCTATTTATTCATAGAAATTGTTCTATATTTTCATCAAATTTTGTTCTTTCATTGCTGTTTTGTTAGTTTATTGGTTTGCCAACCATCGTGCTTCATTACTAGTAGACCATGTTACGGTCCTGGCCATATGTGTTGTTTTTATTTTCTTGTTCTTATAGGTGCCCTGCCTGATTGGCTGGATTGGGGGGCAGTACAGGAAGCTGATTGGTCTATCCTACACTTCCTGGAGTTTTAAAAGTACGTTTCCCAACAGCTAGCGAGGCTCTTTCTGGCATCAGCACCTGTTTGCTGTTCTTGGTTTCCAAACCTTATTTAGCATTTTTGAATTGTTAGGTTTTGTGCCGTGGTTTTGTTTATAAATTGTATATTTTGTAAATAGTATTAAATCTGTAGGGGTGGACTGCCATTTTTCTTTTGATTGTTTTCTCTTGTTTTCACATTAGGGAGTTAGGGTTAGCGACTGTCTTTTGGTTTGTTTCTTTCTATCAGGCTAGCTAGCACTTTCTGTGGGAAATGGCTTATTTTGTTTATTATGTTGGCCTTGGTTCGCCCTGAGTTGTAGTGTCATGTTTTGTTTGACACTTTCTTTCGTTTAAAATAAATATCATTCTGTTGGAACATCTCAATCCTGGATTTTGGTTTGGGGATCGGAGAGGGAACATGCAAATTTATCTTTGTATGTTTCACCCTGACCCCCTAGACAGGGGCGTAACAGACCAGTACAGTTATAGTACTTTGTACTTTGCCACATTTATCTTCTTCTTAGCAAGTGTCATGCATTCTGCTTCTCTAGCGTTTTTAAGAGCTGTTGATGATGTCAAATGCATGTTACGGCCACACTGCTCTCTAAGCGCCCGATCTCGTCCGATCTCGGCAGCCAAATAGGGCCGGGGCTGGTTAGTACTTCGTAGGAAGACCGCCTGGGAATACCAGGTGCTGTAAGCTTTTTTGCTTGGGTTTACGGGCAGCACAAGCTGGTGTTACTGCCTATTTATTCATAGAAATTGTTCTATATTTTCATCAAATTTTGTTCTTTGATTGCTGTTTTGCTACTTTATTGGTTTGCCAACCAACGTGCTTCATTACTAGTAGACCATGTTACGGTCCTGGCCATATGTGTTGTTTTTATTTTCTTGTTCTTATAGGTGCCCTGCCTGATTGACTGGATTGGGGGGCAGTACAGGAAGCTGATTGGTCCATCCTACACTTCCTGGAGTTTTAAAAGTACGGTTCCCAACAGCTAGCGAGGCTTTTTCTGGCATCAGCACCTGTTTGCTGTTCTTGGTTTCCAAACCTTATTTAGCATTTTTGAATTGTTAGGTTTTGTGCCGTGGTTTTGTTTATAAATTGTATATTTTGTAAATAGTATTAAATCTGTAGGGGTGAACTGCCATTTTCTTTGGACTGTTTTCACATTAGGGAGTTAGGGTTAGCGACTGTCTTTTGGTTTGTTTATTTCTATCAGGCTAGCTAGCACTTTCTGTGGGAAATGGCTTATTTTGTTTATTATGTTGGCCTTGGTTCGCCCTGAGTTGTAGTGTCATGTTTTGTTTGACACTTTCTTTCGTTTAAAATAAATATCATTCTGTTGGAACATCTCGATCCTGGATTTTGGTTTGGGGATCGGAGAGGGAAAATGCTAATTTATCTTTGTATGTTGCACCCTGACCCCCTAGACAGGGGCGTAACAGACCAGTACAGTTATAGTACTTTGTACTTTGACACATTTATCTTCTTCTTAGCAAGTGTCATGCATTCTGCTTCTCTAGCGTTTTTAAGAGCTGTTGATGATGTGAAATGCAGCTTACGGCCACACCGCTCTCTAAGCGCCCGATCTCGTCCGATCTCGGCAGCCAAATTGGGCCGGGCCTGGTTAGTACTTGGTAGGAAGACCGCCTGGGAATACCAGGTGCTGTAAGCTTTTTTGCTTGGGTTTACGGGCAGCACAAGCTGGTGTTACTGCCTATTTATTCATAGAAATTGTTCTATATTTTCATCAAATTTTGTTCTTTCATTGCTGTTTTGTTACTTTATTGGTTTGCCAACCATCGTGCTTCATTACTAGTAGACCATGTTACGGTCCTGGCCATATGTGTTGTTTTTATTTTCTTGTTCTTATAGGTGCCCTGCCTGATTGGCTGGATTGGGGGGCAGTACAGGAAGCTGATTGGTCCATCCTACACTTCCTGGAGTTTTAAAAGTACGGTTCCCAACAGCTAGCGAGGCTCTTTCTGGCATCAGCACCTGTTTGCTGTTCTTGGTTTCCAAACCTTATTTAGCATTTTTGAATTGTTAGGTTTTGTGCCGTGGTTTTGTTTATAAATTGTATATTTTGTAAATAGTATTAAATCTGTAGGGGTGGACTGCCATTTTTCTTTTGATTGTTTTCTCTTGTTTTCACATTAGGGAGTTAGGGTTAGCGACTGTCTTTTGGTTTGTTTATTTCTATCAGGCTAGCTAGCACTTTCTGTGGGAAATGGCTTATTTTGTTTATTATGTTGGCCTTGGTTCGCCCTGAGTTGTAGTGTCATGTTTTGTTTGACACTTTCTTTCGTTTAAAATAAATATCATTCTGTTGGAACATCTCAATCCAGGATTTTGGTTTGGGGATCGGAGAGGGAACATGCAAATTTATCTTTGTATGTTTCACCCTGACCCCCTAGACAGGGGCGTAACAGACCAGTACAGTTATAGTACTTTGTACTTTGCCACATTTATCTTCTTCTTAGCAAGTGTCATGCATTCTGCTTCTCTAGCGTTTTTAAGAGCTGTTGATGATGTCAAATGCATGTTACGGCCACACCGCTCTCTAAGCGCCCGATCTCGTCCAATCTCGGCAGCCAAATAGGGCCGGGCCTGGTTAGTACTTGGTAGGAAGACCGCCTGGGAATACCAGGTGCTGTAAGCTTTTTTGCTTGGGTTTACGGGCAGCACATGCTGGTGTTACTGCCTATTTATTCATAGAAATTGTTCTATATTTTCATCAAATTTTGTTCTTTCATTGCTGTTTTGCTACTTTATTGGTTTGCCAACCATCGTGCTTCATTACTAATAGACCATGTTACGGTCCTGGCCATATGTGTTGTTTTTATTTTCTTGTTCTTATAGGTGCCCTGCCTGATTGGCCGGATTGGGGGGCAGTACAGGAAGCTGATTGGTCCATCCTACACTTGCTGGAGTTTTAAAAGTACGGTTCCCAACAGGTAGCGAGGCTCTTTCTGGCATCAGCACCTGTTTGCTGTTCTTGGTTTCCAAACCTTATTTAGCATTTTTGAATTGTTAGGTTTTGTGCCGTGGTTTTGTTTATAAATTGTGTATTTTGTAAATAGTATTAAATCTGTAGGGGTGAACAGCCATTTTCTTTTGATTGTTTTCTCTTGTTTTCACATTAGGGAGTTAGGGTTAGCGACTGTCTTTTGGTTTGTTTATTTCTATCAGGCTAGCTAGCACTTTCTGTGGGAAATGGCTTATTTTGTTTATTATGTTGGCCTTGGTTCGCCCTGAGTTGTAGTGTCATGTTTTGCTTGACACTTTCTTTCGTTTAAAATAAATATCATTCTGTTGGAACATCTCAATCCTGGATTTTGTTTTCGGGATCGGAGAGGGAACATGCTAATTTATCTTTGTATGTTGCACCCTGACCCCCTAGACAGGGGCGTAACAGACCAGTACAGTTATAGTACTTTGTACTTTGCCACATTTATCTTCTTCTTAGCAAGTGTCATGCATTCTGCTTCTCTAGCGTTTTTAAGAGCTGTTGATGATGTCAAATGCATGTTATGGCCACACCGCTCTCTAAGCGCCCGATCTCGTCCGATCTCGGCAGCCAAATAGGGCCGGGCCTGGTTAGTACTTGGTAGGAAGACCGCCTGGGAATACCAGGTGCTGTAAGCTTTTTTGCTTGGGTTTACGGGCAGCACAAGCTGGTGTTACTGCCTATTTATTCATAGAAATTGTTCTATATTTTCATCAAATTTTGTTCTTTCATTACTGTTTTGCTACTTTATTGGTTTGTCAACCATCGTGCTTCATTACTAGTAGACCATGTTACGGTCCTGGCCATATGTGTTGTTTTTATTTTGTTGTTCTTATACGTGCCCTGCCTGATTGGCCGGATTGAGGGGCAGTACAGGAAGCTGATTGGTCCATCCTACACTTCCTGGAGTTTTAAAAGTACAGTTCCCAACAGCTAGCGAGGCTCTTTCTGGCATCAGCACCTGTTTGCTGTTCTTGGTTTCCAAACCTTATTTAGCATTTTTGAATTGTTAGGTTTTGTGCCGTGGTTTTGTTTATAAATTGTATATTTTGTAAATAGTATTAAATCTGTAGGGGTGAACAGCCATTTTCTTTTGATTGTTTTCTCTTGTTTTCACATTAGGGAGTTAGGGTTAGCGACTGTCTTTTGGTTTGTTTCTTTCTATCAGGCTAGCTAGCACTTTCTGTGGGAAATGGCTTATTTTGTTTATTATGTTGGCCTTGGTTCGCCCTGAGTTGTAGTGTCATGTTTTGTTTGACACTTTCTTTCGTTTAAAATAAATATCATTCTGTTGGAACATCTCGATCCTGGATTTTGGTTTGGGGATCGGAGAGGGAAAATGCTAATTTATCTTTGTATGTTGCACCCTGACCCCCTAGACAGGGGCGTAACAGACCAGTACAGTTATAGTACTTTGTACTTTGACACATTTATCTTCTTCTTAGCAAGTGTCATGCATTCTGCTTCTCTAGCGTTTTTAAGAGCTGTTGATGATGTGAAATGCAGCTTACGGCCACACCGCTCTCTAAGCGTCCGATCTCGGCAGCCAAATTGGGCCGGGCCTGGTTAGTACTTGGTAGGAAGACCGCCTGGGAATACCAGGTGCTGTAAGCTTTTTTGCTTGGGTTTACGGGCAGCACAAGCTGGTGTTACTGCCTATTTATTCATAGAAATTGTTCTATATTTTCATCAAATTTTGTTCTTTCATTGCTATTTTGTTACTTTATTGGTTTGCCAACCATCGTGCTTCATTACTAGTAGACCATGTTACGGTCATGGCCATATGTGTTGTTTTTATTTTCTTGTTCTTATAGGTGCCCTGCCTGATTGGCCGGATTGGGGGGCAGTACAGGAGGCTGATTGGTCCATCCTACACTTGCTGGAGTTTTAAAAGTACGGTTCCCAACAGCTAGCGAGGCTCTTTCTGGCATCAGCACCTGTTTGCTGTTCTTGGTTTCCAAACCTTATTTAGCATTTTTGAATTGTTAGGTTTTGTGCCCTGGTTTTGTTTATAAATTGTATATTTTGTAAATAGTATTAAATCTGTAGGGGTGAACTGCCATTTTCTTTGGATTGTTTTCACATTTGGGAGTTAGGGTTAGCGACTGTCTTTTGGTTTGTTTATTTCTATCAGGCTAGCTAGCACTTTCTGTGGGAAATGGCTTATTTTGTTTATTATGTTGGCCTTGGTTCGCCCTGAGTTGTAGTGTCATGTTTTGTTTGACACTTTCTTTCGTTTAAAATAAATATCATTCTGTTGGAACATCTCGATACTGGAGTTTGGTTTGGGGATCGGAGAGGGAACATGCTAATTTATCTTTGTATGTTGCACCCTGACCCCCTGGACAGGGGCGTAACAGACCAGTACAGTTATAGTACTTTGTACTTTGCCACATTTATCTTCTTCTTAGCAAGTGTCATGCATTCTGCTTCTCCAGCGTTTTTAAGAGCTGTTGATGATGTCAAATGCTGCTTACGGCCACACCGCTCTCTAAGCGCCCGATCTCGTCCGATCTCGGCAGCCAAATAGAGCCGGGCCTGGTTAGTACTTGGTAGGAAGACCGCCTGGGAATACCAGGTGCTGTAAGCTTTTTTGCTTGGGTTTACGGGCAGCACAAGCTGGTGTTACTGCCTATTTATTCATAGAAATTGTTCTATATTTTTATCAAATTTTGTTCTTTCATTGCTGTTTTGCTACTTTATTGGTTTGTCAACCATCGTGCTTCATTACTAGTAGACCACGTTACGGTCCTGGCCATATGTGTTGTTTTTATTTTGTTGTTCTTATAGGTGCCCTGCCTGATTGGCCGGGTTGGGGGGCAGTACAGGAAGCTGATTGGTCCATCCTACACTTCCTGGAGTTTTAAAAGTACGGTTCCCAACAGCTAGCGAGGCTCTTTCTGGCAGCAACACCTGTTTGCTGTTCTTGGTTTCCAAACCTTATTTAGCATTTTTGAATTGTTAGGTTTTGTGCCGTGGTTTTGTTTATAAATTGTTTATTTTGTAATTCGTATTAAATCTGTAGGGGTGAACAGCCATTTTCTTTGGATTGTTTTCTCTTGTTTTCACATTAGGGAGTTAGGGTTAGCGACTGTCTTTTGGATTGTTTATTTCTATCAGGCTAGCTAGCACTTTCTGTGGGAAATGGCTTATTTTGTTTATTATGTTGGCCTTGGTTCGCCCTGAGTTGTAGTGTCATGTTTTGTTTGACACTTTCTTTCGTTTAAAATAAATATCATTCTGTTGGAACATCTCGATCCTGGATTTTGGTTTGGGGATCGGAGAGGGAACATGCTAATTTATCTTTGTATGTTGCACCCTGACCCCCTGGACAGGGGCGTAACAGACCAGTACAGTTATAGTACTTTGTACTTTGCCACATTTATCTTCTTCTTAGCTAGTTTCATGCACTCTGCTTCTCCAACGTTTTTAAGAGCTGTTGATGATGTCAAATGCAGCTTACGGCCACACCGCTCTCTAAGCGCCCGATCTCGTCCGATCTCGGCAGCCAAATAGAGCCGGGCCTGGTTAGTACTTGGTAGGAAGACCGCCTGGGAATACCAGGTGCTGTAAGCTTTTTTGCTTGGGTTTACGGGCAGCACAAGCTGGTGTTACTGCCTATTTATTCATAGAAATTGTTCTATATTTTCATCAAATTTTGTTCTTTCATTACTATTTTGCTACTTTATTGGTTTGTCAACCATCGTGCTTCATTACTAGTAGACCATGTTACGGTCCTGGCCATATGTGTTGTTTTTATTTTGTTGTTCTTATAGGTGCCCTGCCTGATTGGCCGGATTGGGGGGCAGTACAGGAGGCTGATTGGTCCATCCTACACTTGCTGGAGTTTTAAAAGTACGGTTCCCAACAGCTAGCGAGGCTCTTTCTGGCATCAGCACCTGTTTGCTGTTCTTGGTTTCCAAACCTTATTTAGCATTTTTGAATTGTTAGGTTTTGTGCCCTGGTTTTGTTTATAAATTGTATATTTTGTAAATAGTATTAAATCTGTAGGGGTGGACTGCCATTTTTCTTTTGATTGTTTTCTCTTGTTTTCACATTAGGGAGTTAGGGTTAGCGACTGTCTTTTGGTTTGTTTATTTCTATCAGGCTAGCTAGCACTTTCTGTGGGAAATGGCTTATTTTGTTTATTATGTTGGCCTTGGTTCGCCCTGAGTTGTAGTGTCATGTTTTGTTTGACACTTTCTTTCGTTTAAAATAAATATCATTCTGTTGGAACATCTCAATCCTGGATTTTGGTTTGGGGATCGGAGAGGGAACATGCAAATTTATCTTTGTATGTTTCACCCTGACCCCCTAGACAGGGGCGTAACAGACCAGTACAGTTATAGTACTTTGTACTTTGCCATATTTATCTTCTTCTTAGCAAGTGTCATGCATTCTGCTTCTCTAGCGTTTTTAAGAGCTGTTGATGATGTCAAATGCAGCTTACGGCCATACCGCTCTCTAAGCGCCCGATCTCGTCCGATCTCGACAGCCAAATAGAGCTGGGCCTGGTTAGTACTTGGTAGGAAGACCACGTGGGAATACCAGGTGCTGTAAGCTTTTTTTCTTGGGTTTACGGGCAGCACAAGCTGGTGTTACTGCCTATTTATTCATAGAAATTGTTCTATATTTTCATCAAATTTTGTTCTTTCATTACTGTTTTGCTACTTTATTGGTTTGTCAACCATCGTGCTTCATTACTAGTAGACCATGTTACGGTCCTGGCCATATGTGTTGTTTTTATTTTCTTGTTCTTATAGGTGCCCTGCCTGATTGGCCGGATTGGGGGGCAGTACAGGAAGCTGATTGGTCCATCCTACACTTCCTGGAGTTTTAAAAGTACGGTTCCCAACAGCTAGCGAGGCTCTTTCTGGCATCAGCACCTGTTTGCTGTTCTTGGTTTCCAAACCTTATTTAGCATTTTTGAATTGTTAGGTTTTGTGCCGTGGTTTTGTTTATAAATTGTGTATTTTGTAAATAGTATTAAATCTGTAGGGGTGAACAGCCATTTTCTTTTGATTGTTTTCTCTTGTTTTCACATTAGGGAGTTAGGGTTAGCGACTGTCTTTTGGTTTGTTTATTTCTATCAGGCTAGCTAGCACTTTCTGTGGGAAATGGCTTATTTTGTTTATTATGTTGGCCTTGGTTCGCCCTGAGTTGTAGTGTCATGTTTTGTTTGACACTTTCTTTCGTTTAAAATAAATATCATTCTGTTGGAACATCTCGATCCTGGATTTTGGTTTGGGGATCGGAGAGGGAACATGCTAATTTATCTTTGTATGTTGCACCCTGACCCCCTAGACAGGGGCGTAACAGACCAGTACAGTTATAGTACTTTGTACTTTGCCACATTTATCTTCTTCTTAGCAAGTGTCATGCATTCTGCTTCTCCAGCGTTTTTAAGAGCTGTTGATGATGTCAAATGCTGCTTACGGCCACACCACTCTCTAAGCGCCCGATCTCGTCCGATCTCGGCAGCCAAATAGAGCCGGGCCTGGTTAGTACTTGGTAGGAAGACCGCCTGGGAATACCAGGTGCTGTAAGCTTTTTTGCTTGGGTTTACGGGCAGCACAAGCTGGTGTTACTGCCTGTTTATTCATAGAAATTGTTCTATATTTTCATCAAATTTTGTTCTTTCATTGCTGTTTTGCTACTTTATTGGTTTGTCAACCATCGTGCTTCATTACTAGTAGACCATGTTACGGTCCTGGCCATATGTGTTGTTTTTATTTTCTTGTTCTTATAGGTGCCCTGCCTGATTGGCCGGATTGGGGGGCAGTACAGGAGGGTGATTGGTCCATCCTACACTTCCTGGAGTTTTAAAAGTACGGTTCCCAACAGCTAGCGAGGCTCTTTCTGGCATCAGCACCTGTTTGCTGTTCTTGGTTTCCAAACCTTATTTAGCATTTTTGAATTGTTAGGTTTTGTGCCCTGGTTTTGTTTATAAATTGTATATTTTGTAAATAGTATTAAATCTGTAGGGGTGGACTGCCATTTTTCTTTTGATTGTTTTCTCTTGTTTTCACATTAGGGAGTTAGGGTTAGCGACTGTCTTTTGGTTTGTTTATTTCTATCAGGCTAGCTAGCACTTTCTGTGGGAAATGGCTTATTTTGTTTATTATGTTGGCCTTGGTTCGCCCTGAGTTGTAGTGTCATGTTTTGTTTGACACTTTCTTTCGTTTAAAATAAATATCATTCTGTTGGAACATCTCGATCCTGGATTTTGGTTTGGGGATCGGAGAGGGAAAATGCTAATTTATCTTTGTATGTTGCACCCTGACCCCCTAGACAGGGGCGTAACAGACCAGTACAGTTATAGTACTTTGTACTTTGACACATTTATCTTCTTCTTAGCAAGTGTCATGCATTCTGCTTCTCTAGCGTTTTTAAGAGCTGTTGATGATGTGAAATGCAGCTTACGGCCACACCGCTCTCTAAGCGCCCGATCTCGTCCGATCTCGGCAGCCAAATTGGGCCGGGCCTGGTTAGTACTTGGTAGGAAGACCGCCTGGGAATACCAGGTGCTGTAAGCTTTTTTGCTTGGGTTTACGGGCAGCACAAGCTGGTGTTACTGCCTATTTATTCATAGAAATTGTTCTATATTTTCATCAAATTTTGTTCTTTCATTGCTGTTTTGTTACTTTATTGGTTTGCCAACCATCGTGCTTCATTACTAGTAGACCATGTTACGGTCCTGGCCATATGTGTTGTTTTTATTTTCTTGTTCTTATAGGTGCCCTGCCTGATTGGCCGGATTGGGGGGCAGTACAGGAGGCTGATTGGTCCATCCTACACTTGCTGGAGTTTTAAAAGTACGGTTCCCAACAGCTAGCGAGGCTCTTTCTGGCATCAGCACCTGTTTGCTGTTCTTGGTTTCCAAACCTTATTTAGCATTTTTGAATTGTTAGGTTTTGTGCCCTGGTTTTGTTTATAAATTGTATATTTTGTAAATAGTATTAAATCTGTAGGGGTGGACTGCCATTTTTCTTTTGATTGTTTTCTCTTGTTTTCACATTAGGGAGTTAGGGTTAGCGACTGTCTTTTGGTTTGTTTATTTCTATCAGGCTAGCTAGCACTTTCTGTGGGAAATGGCTTATTTTGTTTATTATGTTGGCCTTGGTTCGCCCTGAGTTGTAGTGTCATGTTTTGTTTGACACTTTCTTTCGTTTAAAATAAATATCATTCTGTTGGAACATCTCGATCCTGGATTTTGGTTTGGGGATCGGAGAGGGAAAATGCTAATTTATCTTTGTATGTTGCACCCTGACCCCCTAGACAGGGGCGTAACAGACCAGTACAGTTATAGTACTTTGTACTTTGACACATTTATCTTCTTCTTAGCAAGTGTCATGCATTCTGCTTCTCTAGCGTTTTTAAGAGCTGTTGATGATGTGAAATGCAGCTTACGGCCACACCGCTCTCTAAGCGCCCGATCTCGTCCGATCTCGGCAGCCAAATTGGGCCGGGCCTGGTTAGTACTTGGTAGGAAGACCGCCTGGGAATACCAGGTGCTGTAAGCTTTTTTGCTTGGGTTTACGGGCAGCACAAGCTGGTGTTACTGCCTATTTATTCATAGAAATTGTTCTATATTTTCATCAAATTTTGTTCTTTCATTGCTGTTTTGTTACTTTATTGGTTTGCCAACCATCGTGCTTCATTACTAGTAGACCATGTTACGGTCCTGGCCATATGTGTTGTTTTTATTTTCTTGTTCTTATAGGTGCCCTGCCTGATTGGCCGGATTGGGGGGCAGTACAGGAGGCTGATTGGTCCATCCTACACTTGCTGGAGTTTTAAAAGTACGGTTCCCAACAGCTAGCGAGGCTCTTTCTGGCATCAGCACCTGTTTGCTGTTCTTGGTTTCCAAACCTTATTTAGCATTTTTGAATTGTTAGGTTTTGTGCCCTGGTTTTGTTTATAAATTGTATATTTTGTAAATAGTATTAAATCTGTAGGGGTGGACTGCCATTTTTCTTTTGATTGTTTTCTCTTGTTTTCACATTAGGGAGTTAGGGTTAGCGACTGTCTTTTGGTTTGTTTATTTCTATCAGGCTAGCTAGCACTTTCTGTGGGAAATGGCTTATTTTGTTTATTATGTTGGCCTTGGTTCGCCCTGAGTTGTAGTGTCATGTTTTGTTTGACACTTTCTTTCGTTTAAAATAAATATCATTCTGTTGGAACATCTCAATCCTGGATTTTGGTTTGGGGATCGGAGAGGGAACATGCAAATTTATCTTTGTATGTTTCACCCTGACCCCCTAGACAGGGGCGTAACAGACCAGTACAGTTATAGTACTTTGTACTTTGCCACATTTATCTTCTTCTTAGCAAGTGTCATGCATTCTGCTTCTCTAGCGTTTTTAAGAGCTGTTGATGATGTCAAATGCATGTTACGGCCACACCGCTCTCTAAGCGCCCGATCTCGTCCGATCTCGGCAGCCAAATAGGGCCGGGCCTGGTTAGTACTTGGTAGGAAGACCGCCTGGGAATACCAGGTGCTGTAAGCTTTTTTGCTTGGGTTTACGGGCAGCACAAGCTGGTGTTACTGCCTATTTATTCATAGAAATTGTTCTATATTTTCATCAAATTTTGTTCTTTCATTGCTGTTTTGCTACTTTATTGGTTTGTCAACCATCGTGCTTCATTACTAATAGACCATGTTACTGTCCTGGCCATATGTGTTGTTTTTATTTTCTTGTTCTTATAGGTGCCCTGCCTGATTGGCCGGATTGGGGGGCAGTACAGGAGGGTGATTGGTCCATCCTACACTTGCTGGAGTTTTAAAAGTACGGTTCCCAACAGCTAGCGAGGCTCTTTCTGGCATCAGCACCTGTTTGCTGTTCTTGGTTTCCAAACCTTATTTAGCATTTTTGAATTGTTAGGTTTTGTGCCCTGGTTTTGTTTATAAATTGTATATTTTGTAAATAGTATTAAATCTGTAGGGGTGGACTGCCATTTTTCTTTTGATTGTTTTCTCTTGTTTTCACATTAGGGAGTTAGGGTTAGCGACTGTCTTTTGGTTTGTTTATTTCTATCAGGCTAGCTAGCACTTTCTGTGGGAAATGGCTTATTTTGTTTATTATGTTGGCCTTGGTTCGCCCTGAGTTGTAGTGTCATGTTTTGTTTGACACTTTCTTTCGTTTAAAATAAATATCATTCTGTTGGAACATCTCGATCCTGGATTTTGGTTTGGGGATCGGAGAGGGAACATGCTAATTTATCTTTGTATGTTGCACCCTGACCCCCTAGACAGGGGCGTAACAGACCAGTACAGTTATAGTACTTTGTACTTTGCCACATTTATCTTCTTCTTAGCAAGTGTCATGCATTCTGCTTCTCTAGTGTTTTTAAGAGCTGTTGATGATGTCAAATGCAGCTTACGGCCACACCGCTCTCTAAGCGCCCGATCTCGTCCGATCTCGGCAGCCAAATAGAGCCGGGCCTGGTTAGTACTTGGTAGGAAGACCGCCTGGGAATACCACGTGCTGTAAGCTTCTTTGCTTGGGTTTACGGGCAGCACAAGCTGGTGTTACTGCCTATTTGTAGGCTCTTTCTGGCAGCAGCACCTGTTTGCTGTTTTTGGTTCCCAAACCTGGTTGCAGACAGAGGTGTGGTTTCTCTCTAGAGCGAGCAGTGACGGACCCGCGCATGAGCCTGTTTTGGCGGGCTTTTTCAGTTTGCTTGTGTTTTTTGTCGTAATTTAACTAAATAGTATAGAGATTTCGATTTTGTTTATGTTACTAATCCCCCCGGCGGAGTTGCTCCGTTCGGGGGCGCTTTCATTTTGCCTTTTTCTTTTTTATTTTATTTTGGTTTTGTTTTTTTGCCGAGTGTTACTCGATTCGCCAAGCTACGTAAAATGGAGAATGGCGGAGAAAGACGAGGTAAATTGACGGAGGACGCTGTGAAAATTGTGGCTCCTACCATGAGATGTGGGGGGGAAACGGCAATGCCAGCCGAAATAGAGTACGGAGCGGGAGGAAGCAAACGCCAGGCCGTGGAGCAGGGAGAGAAGAGAAATGGCGGGCAAGTTCCGGGCTTGTCAATGCAGAGGATTACTTCAGCAAAGAGGACGGGGAAAGGAGTGGATTTGGTCGGAGAGCAGCGGCAGAATAGGTTGGAGATTGATGGCATTTGTGTGGATGGAAAACATCAGGAGGAACGGGCGAGGATGCAGACGGAGATGAGCGGAAGACGGGAGACAATGAGAGAAAAAAGGTACGAAAAAGATTTGACTGTATTGGCAGAGGTGGTTGGTGAAGAGAAGGTGAAAACGATGGAACTGTTACGAGCAATACGTGATGTGTGTGGAGGCATAGTTGCGCTGCGTGAGACCGGATCGAATAAATATGAGGTGACGGTAAAAAGTGAAGCTGGAAAGAAAAGGCTACTGGATGGATTTAAAGTTGGTAAAGCGGTGGTAATGGTAAAAACATTAGCAATTGATGAACTGGTGGTGTCTTTTTTGAATTTGCCGGCGTATATAACGGACGAGGAAATTATGGAAAAACTGGACGTGTGGGGAGTGAGAGCGATCTCGCCTATTAAAAGGAGGATGTGGCCCGGGACTGATGTGGCGGACGGTACAAGATATATGAAGGTAAAGTTTAATGAAACTGTGCAGTCACTGCCCTACTCAGCGAAATTCATGACAGCTAATGGTCCGGAGTATTTTAGAGTAATTCACAATAATCAAGTGAAAGTTTGTCGGATGTGCTTACAGCCGGGACACATCGTGAGGGACTGTCCGGATTTCACCTGTTTTAAATGTAATAAACAGGGACATTATGCACGTGAGTGTGATGCCAGGATGCACAGATGTATGGAATGTCATAGCTCCACAGAGGAATGTCAATGTAAAAATATAGATGAAGGGAATGGGGAGGGTAGCAGGGAATCCATCTCCGAGGATGACAGGAGTGAGGTTAGACCTGTAGAGGAGCCAGAGCTGAATATGGGCAGCGAGAGTGAACAGGAGGATGAGGTGGTGTTGGAGACGCAGGGCGGTGACCTGCCTGTGCGGGAGGAACATGGGAGTGAAAGAGAGGATGTGTTGGGATCTAGTATGGATCAAGTGCTGGCAGAGTGGAGCGGGGATAGGGCGGGTCACCCTGAAGGGGGTTGGCTGAGCCCATCTTGGCTCGCTTCACAGAAGGTCCCCTCTCATAATGGAATACCACCCGCCCCTAGAGAGGAAGACTCGGATGCTGCCCTGCTGGCTCCCCAGGCTGACAGTATAGAGTCAGATTCGGAGATGGATGTTCAGCAGATAAAGCAGGTTAGAAAACGTCCACAGCAAGAGAAATCAGGGAGGAGTGAGGGAGGGAATAGAGGCAAAGGGAAAAAACAGCTTAGGAAATGACCTTTTTAATCGGTGTTTACTTGATAATGCTGCTTCAATCGCAAAATTTAAACGGGTTAACAAATATTGGGAAAATAGAGCAACTCTGTGGAGAAATGGCATGCGACATCTTGTGTGTCCAGGAATGTAGGTGGTCCATGGACAAAATAGACACTATAAAATCTTTTTGGAGAGGGGAGCTCTTTTACTCCCTCTCCTCAAACAAAACTGCTGGAGTGGCAATTTTTGTAAAGCCGGGTGTGTGTGAGAGTATTGTGGAGATTTTTAAGGATGGACAGGGTAGACTAATTGTTATTGATATAATACATTATAATAAAAAATATAGAATTCTGAATTTGTACGGTCCGAACAGTGAACCTGAAAGGAGAGGTTTCTTTGAGCGCTGCAAAAGGTGGACAGATGATTGCTCGGTAGTGATAGGAGATTGGAATGTTGCTCTGACTAAGGCGGACGTAGGAGTTAATAATAAATTTAAACAAGACATTAGTAGATCGGCTGTTTTTGTATGGATGGATGAGTGTGATTTGATAGATGCGTGGAGAGTGCTGAACCCCGGCACCCGGGCGTATTCGCGCAGGCAAGTGGTATTGGGCAGGCTAAAGCAATCCAGGATTGACCTGTGTTTGTTGGCGTCGAGTTTGGTGCAAGAATTAAATGAGTGTAAATATTGTTTTTGTTCCTGGAGTGATCATGCCTGTTTAAAGGTGACTCTAGGGGAGGGTGGTATGCAAAGGAATGGGGGCCTGTGGTGTTTTAACACTTCCCTCCTTGAAGATCAAGTTTTTAAAGATAAAATGAAGTCTTTTCTCTCTGCTCTATGTGATGAGAGTGATTATGTCGTGGATATCATTGAGTGGTGGGAGCGCACCAAATTTAAAATTAAAAAGCGTTGTATCGCTCTGAGCAGAGAGAAGAGGCTGAGGGAAAAGACAGAGGAGGCTGAGCTGAGACATCATCTAAAAGAGGAGCTTGAGCTTATTGAGGCTGAGTGTGACCGTCCCTTGGATGTCTATCTTGGATTGAGGGAGCAGCTGAGACGGTTAGATGAGAGAAAATGCAGAGGCGCAATGATCCGCAGTAAAGCACAACACATGTTGAAAGGGGAGCGCTGTACTGCTTTTTTTCTAGGTTTGGAAAAAAGGAAACAGGCAAAAACATACATACCAGAAATAAAAGACCTTGATGGAAACACACATACTGATATAGTGGATATTTTACAAGCAATACAAGACTACTACGCTAATTTGTTTAGCAAACAACATATTAAAAAAGCACAAATGGGCACAGTATTAGGAAAAATTGGCTGCTCCCTCAGTCACGAGGATGCGGCTCTGTGTGATGGTGACATTCAGATTGAAGAAGTGAGAGCAGCGATTGGAAGCCTTAATACATCTAAAAGCCCGGGTGTGGATGGTCTCTCAGCTGAGTTTTACCAACATTTCAGCAACATACTGGCCCCCGTCCTCTGCAGGCTATACTCTGCCATGCAGGAGGAGAACAGGTGCGCGGAGTCTTTTTTAAGGGGTGTGATCACTCTAGTTTATAAAAACAAAGGCGCCAGAGATGACCTGGCAAATTATAGGCCAATTAGTCTGCTCAATACTGACTATAAGATCCTCGCTAAGGTGCTAGGGTTCAGGCTTAAGGGAGTGATTGGCTCGATAGTTGGGCCTACCCAGACTTACAGCATTCCGGGGAGGGATATCGCTGACTGCATTTTGTCAACAAAATTCTCATTGGAGAATTTAATGGCTACAGGAGGTATATACCTTAATGTAGATCTAGAGAAGGCATTTGACAGAGTGAGTCACGATTTTCTCTTCGAGTGTCTGGGGGTTTTTGGGTTCGGCCCAACTTTTCGAGGGTGGATGAAGTTACTGTACAGCCGAGCTACTAGTGTCGTGAAGTGCAATGGCTTCGTGACAGATCCCGTCCCCTTAGAAAGATCAGTGAGACAGGGGTGCCCCCTATCAGCTATGCTCTATGCAATAGTGGCAGAACCTCTAGCACAGTCAATTATATCTGACTCTCAAATAATTGGGATCACGTCGCCCAGAGGAACTGATTTCAAAATAGCACAATATGCAGATGATATTAACATCATGGTCAGGGATGGGGATAGTTTGCGAAGGGTTTTGCAACATCTAGATGCATATGAGCAAGCTGCGGGAGCACGGGTAAATAAGGACAAATCGAGTTTGATCCTGGGGCCTGGTACTGTTCTTGGGGAGGAAGGCCAGCATTTTAAAAGGGGCGGGCCTGAGGTTAAAGTACTTGGTGTATATTTGGGCTCACAACCAGAAGACAGCAGTCGTAGATCCTGGGAAGAGCAGGTTGCGGGGTGTAGATCAAGGCTCGCACTGTGGAGAATGAGGGGATTAGGTTTAAAAGGGAAAATCACTGTAATAAATGCAGTAATTGTGCCGAGACTTGTCTACACCATGCAGGTTTGTCACCTGCCGAGTGATGTACTGGTACGCCTGAGCAGCGCTATTGAGGATTTTCTATGGAAGGGGAGAGCAATGAAAATTGCACATAAGACACTGGTCGGGCCGTACAAAAAGGGGGGACTCAAACTGTGTAATTTAAAAGCAAAATTGAAGTCATTAAGAATAAAACTGTTTAAGAAAATGCTGAGCCAGAAAACTAAAAACATATGGGAGGATTATTTGTATGATGATGTACTGAAAAGAGGTATGTGCGGCTTTTACAATCTATGTAGCGTCACACTCGGCCGGCCTATTGTGGGAACATGTCCACTCTTCCAGGAGGCGGCTGAGGCATGGGTGGAAATCCTGCCCCAGTTGGAGTGTGTAATTACATCAAAACAAAGTGTGTTAAACCAGCCCATCTTTGGGAACCCCTGCCTCAGCGGCCGAGAGGGATGTAAGGCCGGTCGGGGCATCTTGACTGAGGCGCTACATCAGATTAAAGATGTTTTAGACCAGACAGGGGCTCCTAGCCCTCTTGCGGTATTTAGTAAAATTAGGATGAAAGGGTTTAATATAAAAAAGGCTAGAGTTGTTCGATTTTGTGATGATTTATTAGAGCGAATGCCGCAAGAGTGGAAAGAGTGGTTGTCGGAAGTGGATGAGGATCGGGTGGAGGACGACGAGCTGGATTTTGCTCTGACCTGTGACGTCAAAAACAGAAAACTGCAAGATTTACAATCAAAATTTTGGTATAGGGTTTTAATTAACAAAATATTCCAAGAACCTACAGCAAACACTGCATGGTCTCATCTCTTTCTTACCCGTCCCGTCTCTGAAATTTGGTCAAATATACACAGTAAGTGGCTTCCCCCTGCAATAACAAACTCAAACTTCCTGCTGCGTCACAGAAGGGTGCTGGTTTCTGTCGTCCTTCACCAGATAAGTAAAAGCACGTATGCGAGAACCTGTCCGGTCTGTAGGGTGGAAGATGAAGATTTTAACCACTTTATGCTATACTGTACAGTCACACGGGATTTCAGGGACTGGGTTAAAACGTTGTTAATCAATAAGTGTAAACTGCCTAAGTTAGAAGGGGAAGCATGGGACTGGGTGTGGTGCTTTGGGAAACAAAAAGGTGATAAAAGATGTAATGTTGGTTTAATCAATTTTTTATTGAGTGTAGCACGTCATGTGTTGTATGTTGGTAGAAATTATGCTTTGTATGGGGGGAAAAGGACAAACAGGGTGGGTTTTTTTCAAAATATGGTGACACATTACATGAGAATTCTGTTTTCAGTGGATGAGGATGAGTTTATAGCTAGGTGGGGGGCAAGGAATGATTTATGTGAGCTGGATGGGGAGGGTAGATTGCACTTCGATTTTGGGTGAATTTATTTAACCTTGTAGTATATGGGCGTATATATTTAAGAATGTATGTGTGTATGTAGGTGTATGTATATATGTATATATATGTGTGTATGTATATATATGTATGTATACATGTATATATGTGCATACAAATATGTGGAAAAAAGGGGAAGAGGCTTGCTTTGCTTTAATTTGTTTGATTTACTGTTAAAAAGACGAATGAATTTACTCTTTTTCTTTATGTTTCTCTGTATATAGTTAATTTTTATTTTGTAAAGTGTATTTTTGATAATAAAAAGATAAAAAAAAAAAAAAATAAGCGCCCGATCTCGTCCGATCTCGGCAGCCAAATAGAGCCGGGCCTGGTTAGTACTTGGTAGGAAGACCGCCTGGGAATACCAGGTGCTGTAAGCTTTTTTGCTTGGGTTTACGGGCAGCACAAGCTGGTGTTACTGCCTATTTATTCATAGAAATTGTTCTATATTTTCATCAAATTTTGTTCTTTCATTGCTGTTTTGCTACTTTATTGGTTTGTCAACCATCGTGCTTCATTACTAGTAGACCATGTTACGGTCCTTGCCATATGTGTTGTTTTTATTTTCTTGTTCTTATAGGTGCCCTGCCTGATTGGCCGGATTGGGGGGCAGTACAGGAAGCTGATTTGTCCATCCTACACTTCCTGGAGTTTTAAAAGTACGGTTCCCAACAGCTAGCGAGGCTCTTTCTGGCATCAGCACCTGTTTGCTGTTCTTGGTTTCCAAACCTTATTTAGCATTTTTGAATTGTTAGGTTTTGTGCCGTGGTTTTGTTTATAAATTGTATATTTTGTAAATAGTATTAAATCTGTAGGGGTGAACAGCCATTTTCTTTTGATTGTTTTCTCTTGTTTTCACATTAGGGAGTTAGGGTTAGCGACTGTCTTTTGGTTTGTTTATTTCTATCAGGCTAGCTAACACTTTCTGTGGGAAATGGCTTATTTTGTTTATTATGTTGGCCTTGGTTCGCCCTGAGTTGTAGTGTCATGTTTTGTTTGACACTTTCTTTCGTTTAAAATAAATACCATTCTGTTGGAACATCTCAATCCTGGATTTTGGTTTGGGGATCGGAGAGGGAACATGCAAATTTATCTTTGTATGTTTCACCCTGACCCCCTAGACAGGGGCGTAACAGACCAGTACAGTTATAGTACTTTGTACTTTGCCATATTTATCTTCTTCTTAGCAAGTGTCATGCATTCTGCTTCTCTAGCGTTTTTAAGAGCTGTTGATGATGTCAAATGCAGCTTACGGCCACACCGCTCTCTAAGCGCCCGATCTCGTCCGATCTCGGCAGCCAAATAGGGCCGGGCCTGGTTAGTACTTTGTAGGAAGACCGCCTGGGAATACCAGGTGCTGTAAGCTTTTTTGCTTGGGTTTACGGGCAGCACAAGCTGGTGTTACTGCCTATTTATTCATAGAAATTGTTCTATATTTTCATCAAATTTTGTTCTTTCATTGCTGTTTTGTTACTTTATTGGTTTGCCAACCATCGTGCTTCATTACTAGTAGACCATGTTACGGTCCTGGCCATATGTGTTGTTTTTATTTTCTTGTTCTTATAGGTGCCCTGCCATATTGGCTGGATTGGGGGGCAGTACAGGAAGCTGATTGGTCCATCCTACACTTCCTGGAGTTTTAAAAGTACGGTTCCCAACAGCTAGCGAGGCTCTTTCTGGCATCAGCACCTGTTTGCTGTTCTTGGTTTCCAAACCTTATTTAGCATTTTTGAATTGTTAGGTTTTGTGCCGTGGTTTTGTTTATAAATTGTATATTTTGTAAATAGTATTAAATCTGTAGGGGTGGACTGCCATTTTTCTTTTGATTGTTTTCTCTTGTTTTCACATTAGGGAGTTAGGGTTAGCGACTGTCTTTTGGTTTGTTTCTTTCTATCAGGCTAGCTAGCACTTTCTGTGGGAAATGGCTTATTTTGTTTATTATGTTGGCCTTGGTTCGCCCTGAGTTGTAGTGTCATGTTTTGTTTGACACTTTCTTTCGTTTAAAATAAATATCATTCTGTTGGAACATCTCAATCCTGGATTTTGGTTTGGGGATCGGAGAGGGAACATGCAAATTTATCTTTGTATGTTTCACCCTGACCCCCTAGACAGGGGCGTAACAGACCAGTACAGTTATAGTACTTTGTACTTTGCCACATTTATCTTCTTCTTAGCAAGTGTCATGCATTCTGCTTCTCTAGCGTTTTTAAGAGCTGTTGATGATGTCAAATGCATGTTACGGCCACACCGCTCTCTAAGCGCCCGATCTTGTCCGATCTCGGCAGCCAAATAGGGCCGGGCCTGGTTAGTACTTGGTAGGAAGACCGCCTGGGAATACCAGGTGCTGTAAGCTTTTTTGCTTGGGTTTACGGGCAGCACAAGCTGGTGTTACTGCCTATTTATTCATAGAAATTGTTCTATATTTTCATCAAATTTTGTTCTTTCATTGCTGTTTTGTTAGTTTATTGGTTTGCCAACCATCGTGCTTCATTACTAGTAGACCATGTTACGGTCCTGGCCATATGTGTTGTTTTTATTTTCTTGTTCTTATAGGTGCCCTGCCTGATTGGCTGGATTGGGGGGCAGTACAGGAAGCTGATTGGTCCATCCTACACTTCCTGGAGTTTTAAAAGTACGGTTCCCAACAGCTAGCGAGGCTCTTTCTGGCATCAGCACCTGTTTGCTGTTCTTGGTTTCCAAACCTTATTTAGCATTTTTGAATTGTTAGGTTTTGTGCCGTGGTTTTGTTTATAAATTGTATATTTTGTAATTAGTATTAAATCTGTAGGGGTGAACAGCCATTTTCTTTTGATTGTTGTCTCTTGTTTTCACATTAGGGAGTTAGGGTTAGCGACTGTCTTTTGGTTTGTTTCTTTCTATCAGGCTAGCTAGCACTTTCTGTGGGAAATGGCTTATTTTGTTTATTATGTTGGCCTTGGTTCGCCCTGAGTTGTAGTGTCATGTTTTGTTTGACACTTTCTTTCGTTTAAAATAAATATCATTCTGTTGGAACATCTCAATCCTGGATTTTGGTTTGGGGATCGGAGAGGGAACATGCAAATTTATCTTTGTATGTTTCACCCTGACCCCCTAGACAGGGGCGTAACAGACCAGTACAGTTATAGTACTTTGTACTTTGCCATATTTATCTTCTTCTTAGCAAGTGTCATGCATTCTGCTTCTCTAGCGTTTTTAAGAGCTGTTGATGATGTCAAATGCAGCTTACGGCCACACCGCTCTCTAAGCGCCTGATCTCGTCCGATCTCGGCAGCCAAATAGAGCCGGGCCTGGTTAGTACTTGGTAGGAAGACCGCCTGGGAATACCAGGTGTTGTAAGCTTTTTTGCTTGGGTTTACGGGCAGCACAAGCTGGTGTTACTGCCTATTTATTCATAGAAATTGTTCTATATTTTCATCAAATTTTGTTCTTTCATTGCTGTTTTGTTAGTTTATTGGTTTGCCAACCATCGTGCTTCATTACTAGTAGACCATGTTACGGTCCTGGCCATATGTGTTGTTTTTATTTTGTTGTTCTTATAGGTGCCCTGCCTGATTGGCTGGATTGGGGGGCAGTACAGGAAGCTGATTGGTCCATCCTACACTTCCTGGAGTTTTAAAAGTACGGTTCCCAACAGCTAGCGAGGCTCTTTCTGGCATCAGCACCTGTTTGCTGTTCTTGGTTTCCAAACCTTATTTAGCATTTTTGAATTGTTAGGTTTTGTGCCGTGGTTTTGTTTATAAATTGTATATTTTGTAAATAGTATTAAATCTGTAGGGGTGAACTGCCATTTTCTTTGGACTGTTTTCACATTAGGGAGTTAGGGTTAGCGACTGTCTTTTGGTTTGTTTATTTCTATCAGGCTAGCTAGCACTTTCTGTGGGAAATGGCTTATTTTGTTTATTATGTTGGCCTTGGTTCGCCCTGAGTTGTAGTGTCATGTTTTGTTTGACACTTTCTTTCGTTTAAAATAAATATCATTCTGTTGGAACATCTCGATCCTGGATTTTGGTTTGGGGATCGGAGAGGGAAAATGCTAATTTATCTTTGTATGTTGCACCCTGACCCCCTAGACAGGGGCGTAACAGACCAGTACAGTTATAGTACTTTGTACTTTGACACATTTATCTTCTTCTTAGCAAGTGTCATGCATTCTGCTTCTCTAGCGTTTTTAAGAGCTGTTGATGATGTGAAATGCAGCTTACGGCCACTCCGCTCTCTAAGCGTCCGATCTCGGCAGCCAAATTGGGCCGGGCCTGGTTAGTACTTGGTAGGAAGACCGCCTGGGAATACCAGGTGCTGTAAGCTTTTTTGCTTGGGTTTACGGGCAGCACAAGCTGGTGTTACTGCCTATTTATTCATAGAAATTGTTCTATATTTTCATCAAATTTTGTTCTTTCATTGCTGTTTTGTTACTTTATTGGTTTGCCAACCATCGTGCTTCATTACTAGTAGACCATGTTACGGTCCTGGCCATATGTGTTGTTTTTATTTTCTTGTTCTTATAGGTGCCCTGCCTGATTGGCCGGATTGGGGGGCAGTACAGGAGGCTGATTGGTCCATCCTACACTTGCTGGAGTTTTAAAAGTACGTTTCCCAACAGCTAGCGAGGCTCTTTCTGGCATCAGCACCTGTTTGCTGTTCTTGGTTTCCAAACCTTATTTAGCATTTTTGAATTGTTAGGTTTTGTGCCGTGGTTTTGTTTATAAATTGTATATTTTGTAAATAGTATTAAATCTGTAGGGGTGGACTGCCATTTTTCTTTTGATTGTTTTCTCTTGTTTTCACATTAGGGAGTTAGGGTTAGCGACTGTCTTTTGGTTTGTTTCTTTCTATCAGGCTAGCTAGCACTTTCTGTGGGAAATGGCTTATTTTGTTTATTATGTTGGCCTTGGTTCGCCCTGAGTTGTAGTGTCATGTTTTGTTTGACACTTTCTTTCGTTTAAAATAAATATCATTCTGTTGGAACATCTCAATCCTGGATTTTGGTTTGGGGATCGGAGAGGGAACATGCAAATTTATCTTTGTATGTTTCACCCTGACCCCCTAGACAGGGGCGTAACAGACCAGTACAGTTATAGTACTTTGTACTTTGCCACATTTATCTTCTTCTTAGCAAGTGTCATGCATTCTGCTTCTCTAGCGTTTTTAAGAGCTGTTGATGATGTCAAATGCATGTTACGGCCACACTGCTCTCTAAGCGCCCGATCTCGTCCGATCTCGGCAGCCAAATAGGGCCGGGGCTGGTTAGTACTTCGTAGGAAGACCGCCTGGGAATACCAGGTGCTGTAAGCTTTTTTGCTTGGGTTTACGGGCAGCACAAGCTGGTGTTACTGCCTATTTATTCATAGAAATTGTTCTATATTTTCATCAAATTTTGTTTTTTCATTGCTGTTTTGCTACTTTATTGGTTTGCCAACCAACGTGCTTCATTACTAGTAGACCATGTTACGGTCCTGGCCATATGTGTTGTTTTTATTTTCTTGTTCTTATAGGTGCCCTGCCTGATTGACTGGATTGGGGGGCAGTACAGGAAGCTGATTGGTCCATCCTACACTTCCTGGAGTTTTAAAAGTACGGTTCCCAACAGCTAGCGAGGCTTTTTCTGGCATCAGCACCTGTTTGCTGTTCTTGGTTTCCAAACCTTATTTAGCATTTTTGAATTGTTAGGTTTTGTGCCGTGGTTTTGTTTATAAATTGTATATTTTGTAAATAGTATTAAATCTGTAGGGGTGAACTGCCATTTTCTTTGGACTGTTTTCACATTAGGGAGTTAGGGTTAGCGACTGTCTTTTGGTTTGTTTATTTCTATCAGGCTAGCTAGCACTTTCTGTGGGAAATGGCTTATTTTGTTTATTATGTTGGCCTTGGTTCGCCCTGAGTTGTAGTGTCATGTTTTGTTTGACACTTTCTTTCGTTTAAAATAAATATCATTCTGTTGGAACATCTCGATCCTGGATTTTGGTTTGGGGATCGGAGAGGGAAAATGCTAATTTATCTTTGTATGTTGCACCCTGACCCCCTAGACAGGGGCGTAACAGACCAGTACAGTTATAGTACTTTGTACTTTGACACATTTATCTTCTTCTTAGCAAGTGTCATGCATTCTGCTTCTCTAGCGTTTTTAAGAGCTGTTGATGATGTGAAATGCAGCTTACGGCCACACCGCTCTCTAAGCGCCCGATCTCGTCCGATCTCGGCAGCCAAATTGGGCCGGGCCTGGTTAGTACTTGGTAGGAAGACCGCCTGGGAATACCAGGTGCTGTAAGCTTTTTTGCTTGGGTTTACGGGCAGCACAAGCTGGTGTTACTGCCTATTTATTCATAGAAATTGTTCTATATTTTCATCAAATTTTGTTCTTTCATTGCTGTTTTGTTACTTTATTGGTTTGCCAACCATCGTGCTTCATTACTAGTAGACCATGTTACGGTCCTGGCCATATGTGTTGTTTTTATTTTCTTGTTCTTATAGGTGCCCTGCCTGATTGGCTGGATTGGGGGGCAGTACAGGAAGCTGATTGGTCCATCCTACACTTCCTGGAGTTTTAAAAGTACGGTTCCCAACAGCTAGCGAGGCTCTTTCTGGCATCAGCACCTGTTTGCTGTTCTTGGTTTCCAAACCTTATTTAGCATTTTTGAATTGTTAGGTTTTGTGCCGTGGTTTTGTTTATAAATTGTATATTTTGTAAATAGTATTAAATCTGTAGGGGTGGACTGCCATTTTTCTTTTGATTGTTTTCTCTTGTTTTCACATTAGGGAGTTAGGGTTAGCGACTGTCTTTTGGTTTGTTTATTTCTATCAGGCTAGCTAGCACTTTCTGTGGGAAATGGCTTATTTTGTTTATTATGTTGGCCTTGGTTCGCCCTGAGTTGTAGTGTCATGTTTTGTTTGACACTTTCTTTCGTTTAAAATAAATATCATTCTGTTGGAACATCTCAATCCTGGATTTTGGTTTGGGGATCGGAGAGGGAACATGCAAATTTATCTTTGTATGTTTCACCCTGACCCCCTAGACAGGGGCGTAACAGACCAGTACAGTTATAGTACTTTGTACTTTGCCACATTTATCTTCTTCTTAGCAAGTGTCATGCATTCTGCTTCTCTAGCGTTTTTAAGAGCTGTTGATGATGTCAAATGCATGTTACGGCCACACCGCTCTCTAAGCGCCCGATCTCGTCCGATCTCGGCAGCCAAATAGGGCCGGGCCTGGTTAGTACTTGGTAGGAAGACCGCCTGGGAATACCAGGTGCTGTAAGCTTTTTTGCTTGGGTTTACGGGCAGCACATGCTGGTGTTACTGCCTATTTATTCATAGAAATTGTTCTATATTTTCATCAAATTTTGTTCTTTCATTGCTGTTTTACTACTTTATTGGTTTGCCAACCATCGTGCTTCATTACTAATAGACCATGTTACGGTCCTGGCCATATGTGTTGTTTTTATTTTCTTGTTCTTATAGGTGCCCTGCCTGATTGGCCGGATTGGGGGGCAGTACAGGAAGCTGATTGGTCCATCCTACACTTGCTGGAGTTTTAAAAGTACGGTTCCCAACAGCTAGCGAGGCTCTTTCTGGCATCAGCACCTGTTTGCTGTTCTTGGTTTCCAAACCTTATTTAGCATTTTTGAATTGTTAGGTTTTGTGCCGTGGTTTTGTTTATAAATTGTGTATTTTGTAAATAGTATTAAATCTGTAGGGGTGAACAGCCATTTTCTTTTGATTGTTTTCTCTTGTTTTCACATTAGGGAGTTAGGGTTAGCGACTGTCTTTTGGTTTGTTTATTTCTATCAGGCTAGCTAGCACTTTCTGTGGGAAATGGCTTATTTTGTTTATTATGTTGGCCTTGGTTCGCCCTGAGTTGTAGTGTCATGTTTTGCTTGACACTTTCTTTCGTTTAAAATAAATATCATTCTGTTGGAACATCTCAATCCTGGATTTTGTTTTCGGGATCGGAGAGGGAACATGCTAATTTATCTTTGTATGTTTCACCCTGACCCCCTAGACAGGGGCGTAACAGACCAGTACAGTTATAGTACTTTGTACTTTGCCACATTTATCTTCTTCTTAGCAAGTGTCATGCATTCTGCTTCTCCAGTGTTTTTAAGAGCTGTTGATGATGTCAAATGCAGCTTACGGCCACACCGCTCTCTAAGCGCCCGATCTCGTCCGATCTCGGCAGCCAAATAGAGCCGGGCCTGGTTAGTACTTGGTAGGAAGACCGTGTGGGAATACCAGGTGCTGTAAGCTTTTTTGCTTGGGTTTACGGGCAGCACAAGCTGGTGTTACTGCCTATTTATTCATAGAAATTGTTCTATATTTTCATCAAATTTTGTTCTTTCATTACTGTTTTGCTACTTTATTGGTTTGTCAACCATCGTGCTTCATTACTAGTAGACCATGTTACGGTCCTGGCCATATGTGTTGTTTTTATTTTGTTGTTCTTATACGTGCCCTGCCTGATTGGCCGGATTGAGGGGCAGTACAGGAAGCTGATTGGTCCATCCTACACTTCCTGGAGTTTTAAAAGTACAGTTCCCAACAGCTAGCGAGGCTCTTTCTGGCAGCAGCACCTGTTTGCTGTTCTTGGTTTCCAAACCTTATTTAGCATTTTTGAATTGTTAGGTTTTGTGCCGTGGTTTTGTTTATAAATTGTATATTTTGTAAATAGTATTAAATCTGTAGGGGTGAACAGCCATTTTCTTTTGATTGTTTTCTCTTGTTTTCACATTAGGGAGTTAGGGTTAGCGACTGTCTTTTGGTTTGTTTCTTTCTATCAGGCTAGCTAGCACTTTCTGTGGGAAATGGCTTATTTTGTTTATTATGTTGGCCTTGGTTCGCCCTGAGTTGTAGTGTCATGTTTTGTTTGACACTTTCTTTCGTTTAAAATAAATATCATTCTGTTGGAACATCTCGATCCTGGATTTTGGTTTGGGGATCGGAGAGGGAAAATGCTAATTTATCTTTTTATGTTGCACCCTGACCCCCTAGACAGGGGCGTAACAGACCAGTACAGTTATAGTACTTTGTACTTTGACACATTTATCTTCTTCTTAGCAAGTGTCATGCATTCTGCTTCTCTAGCGTTTTTAAGAGCTGTTGATGATGTGAAATGCAGCTTACGGCCACACCGCTCTCTAAGCGTCCGATCTCGGCAGCCAAATTGGGCCGGGCCTGGTTAGTACTTGGTAGGAAGACCGCCTGGGAATACCAGGTGCTGTAAGCTTTTTTGCTTGGGTTTACGGGCAGCACAAGCTGGTGTTACTGCCTATTTATTCATAGAAATTGTTCTATATTTTCATCAAATTTTGTTCTTTCATTGCTGTTTTGTTACTTTATTGGTTTGCCAACCATCGTGCTTCATTACTAGTAGACCATGTTACGATCCTGGCCATATGTGTTGTTTTTATTTTCTTGTTCTTATAGGTGCCCTGCCTGATTGGCCGGATTGGGGGGCAGTACAGGAGGCTGATTGGTCCATGCCACACTTGCTGGAGTTTTAAAAGTACGGTTCCCAACAGCTAGCGAGGCTCTTTCTGGCATCAGCACCTGTTTGCTGTTCTTGGTTTCCAAACCTTATTTAGCATTTTTGAATTGTTAGGTTTTGTGCCCTGGTTTTGTTTATAAATTGTATATTTTGTAAATAGTATTAAATCTGTAGGGGTGAACTGCCATTTTCTTTGGATTGTTTTCACATTTGGGAGTTAGGGTTAGCGACTGTCTTTTGGTTTGTTTATTTCTATCAGGCTAGCTAGCACTTTCTGTGGGAAATGGCTTATTTTGTTTATTATGTTGGCCTTGGTTCGCCCTGAGTTGTAGTGTCATGTTTTGTTTGACACTTTCTTTCGTTTAAAATAAATATCATTCTGTTGGAACATCTCAATCCTGGATTTTGGTTTGGGGATCGGAGAGGGAACATGCTAATTTATCTTTGTATGTTGCACCCTGACCCCCTGGACAGGGGCGTAACAGACCAGTACAGTTATAGTACTTTGTACTTTGCCACATTTATCTTCTTCTTAGCAAGTGTCATGCATTCTGCTTCTCCAGCGTTTTTAAGAGCTGTTGATGATGTCAAATGCTGCTTACGGCCACACCGCTCTCTAAGCGCCCGATCTCGTCCGATCTCGGCAGCCAAATAGAGCCGGGCCTGGTTAGTACTTGGTAGGAAGACCGCCTGGGAATACCAGGTGCTGTAAGCTTTTTTGCTTGGGTTTACGGGCAGCACAAGCTGGTGTTACTGCCTATTTATTCATAGAAATTGTAATATATTTTTATCAAATTTTGTTCTTTCATTGCTGTTTTGCTACTTTATTGGTTTGTCAACCATCGTGCTTCATTACTAGTAGACCACGTTACGGTCCTGGCCATATGTGTTGTTTTTATTTTGTTGTTCTTATAGGTGCCCTGCCTGATTGGCCGGGTTGGGGGGCAGTACAGGAAGCTGATTGGTCCATCCTACACTTCCTGGAGTTTTAAAAGTACGGTTCCCAACAGCTAGCGAGGCTCTTTCTGGCAGCAACACCTGTTTGCTGTTCTTGGTTTCCAAACCTTATTTAGCATTTTTGAATTGTTAGGTTTTGTGCCGTGGTTTTGTTTATAAATTGTTTATTTTGTAATTCGTATTAAATCTGTAGGGGTGAACAGCCATTTTCTTTGGATTGTTTTCTCTTGTTTTCACATTAGGGAGTTAGGGTTAGCGACTGTCTTTTGGATTGTTTATTTCTATCAGGCTAGCTAGCACTTTCTGTGGGAAATGGCTTATTTTGTTTATTATGTTGGCCTTGGTTCGCCCTGAGTTGTAGTGTCATGTTTTGTTTGACACTTTCTTTCGTTCAAAATAAATATCATTCTGTTGGAACATCTCGATCCTGGATTTTGGTTTGGGGATCGGAGAGGGAACATGCTAATTTATCTTTGTATGTTGCACCCTGACCCCCTGGACAGGGGCGTAACAGACCAGTACAGTTATAGTACTTTGTACTTTGCCACATTTATCTTCTTCTTAGCTAGTTTCATGCACTCTGCTTCTCCAACGTTTTTAAGAGCTGTTGATGATGTCAAATGCAGCTTACGGCCACACCGCTCTCTAAGCGCCCGATCTCGTCCGATCTCGGCAGCCAAATAGAGCCGGGCCTGGTTAGTACTTGGTAGGAAGACCGCCTGGGAATACCAGGTGCTGTAAGCTTTTTTGCTTGGGTTTACGGGCAGCACAAGCTGGTGTTACTGCCTATTTATTCATAGAAATTGTTCTATATTTTCATCAAATTTTGTTCTTTCATTACTGTTTTGCTACTTTATTGGTTTGTCAACCATCGTGCTTCATTACTAGTAGACCATGTTACGGTCCTGGCCATATGTGTTGTTTTTATTTTCTTGTTCTTATAGGTGCCCTGCCTGATTGGCCGGATTGGGGGGCAGTACAGGAGGCTGATTGGTCCATCCTACACTTGCTGGAGTTTTAAAAGTACGGTTCCCAACAGCTAGCGAGGCTCTTTCTGGCATCAGCACCTGTTTGCTGTTCTTGGTTTCCAAACCTTATTTAGCATTTTTGAATTGTTAGGTTTTGTGCCCTGGTTTTGTTTATAAATTGTATATTTTGTAAATAGTATTAAATCTGTAGGGGTGGACTGCCATTTTTCTTTTGATTGTTTTCTCTTGTTTTCACATTAGGGAGTTAGGGTTAGCGACTGTCTTTTGGTTTGTTTATTTCTATCAGGCTAGCTAGCACTTTCTGTGGGAAATGGCTTATTTTGTTTATTATGTTGGCCTTGGTTCGCCCTGAGTTGTAGTGTCATGTTTTGTTTGACACTTTCTTTCGTTTAAAATAAATATCATTCTGTTGGAACATCTCAATCCTGGATTTTGGTTTGGGGATCGGAGAGGGAACATGCTAATTTATCTTTGTATGTTGCACCCTGACCCCCTGGACAGGGGCGTAACAGACCAGTACAGTTATAGTACTTTGTACTTTGCCACATTTATCTTCTTCTTAGCAAGTGTCATGCATTCTGCTTCTCCAGCGTTTTTAAGAGCTGTTGATGATGTCAAATGCTGCTTACGGCCACACCGCTCTCTAAGCGCCCGATCTCGTCCGATCTCGGCAGCCAAATAGAGCCGGGCCTGGTTAGTACTTGGTAGGAAGACCGCCTGGGAATACCAGGTGCTGTAAGCTTTTTTGCTTGGGTTTACGGGCAGCACAAGCTGGTGTTACTGCCTATTTATTCATAGAAATTGTAATATATTTTTATCAAATTTTGTTCTTTCATTGCTGTTTTGCTACTTTATTGGTTTGTCAACCATCGTGCTTCATTACTAGTAGACCACGTTACGGTCCTGGCCATATGTGTTGTTTTTATTTTGTTGTTCTTATAGGTGCCCTGCCTGATTGGCCGGGTTGGGGGGCAGTACAGGAAGCTGATTGGTCCATCCTACACTTCCTGGAGTTTTAAAAGTACGGTTCCCAACAGCTAGCGAGGCTCTTTCTGGCAGCAACACCTGTTTGCTGTTCTTGGTTTCCAAACCTTATTTAGCATTTTTGAATTGTTAGGTTTTGTGCCGTGGTTTTGTTTATAAATTGTTTATTTTGTAATTCGTATTAAATCTGTAGGGGTGAACAGCCATTTTCTTTGGATTGTTTTCTCTTGTTTTCACATTAGGGAGTTAGGGTTAGCGACTGTCTTTTGGATTGTTTATTTCTATCAGGCTAGCTAGCACTTTCTGTGGGAAATGGCTTATTTTGTTTATTATGTTGGCCTTGGTTCGCCCTGAGTTGTAGTGTCATGTTTTGTTTGACACTTTCTTTCGTTTAAAATAAATATCATTCTGTTGGAACATCTCGATCCTGGATTTTGGTTTGGGGATCGGAGAGGGAACATGCTAATTTATCTTTGTATGTTGCACCCTGACCCCCTGGACAGGGGCGTAACAGACCAGTACAGTTATAGTACTTTGTACTTTGCCACATTTATCTTCTTCTTAGCTAGTTTCATGCACTCTGCTTCTCCAACGTTTTTAAGAGCTGTTGATGATGTCAAATGCAGCTTACGGCCACACCGCTCTCTAAGCGCCCGATCTCGTCCGATCTCGGCAGCCAAATAGAGCCGGGCCTGGTTAGTACTTGGTAGGAAGACCGCCTGGGAATACCAGGTGCTGTAAGCTTTTTTGCTTGGGTTTACGGGCAGCACAAGCTGGTGTTACTGCCTATTTATTCATAGAAATTGTTCTATATTTTCATCAAATTTTGTTCTTTCATTACTGTTTTGCTACTTTATTGGTTTGTCAACCATCGTGCTTCATTACTAGTAGACCATGTTACGGTCCTGGCCATATGTGTTGTTTTTATTTTCTTGTTCTTATAGGTGCCCTGCCTGATTGGCCGGATTGGGGGGCAGTACAGGAGGCTGATTGGTCCATCCTACACTTGCTGGAGTTTTAAAAGTACGGTTCCCAACAGCTAGCGAGGCTCTTTCTGGCATCAGCACCTGTTTGCTGTTCTTGGTTTCCAAACCTTATTTAGCATTTTTGAATTGTTAGGTTTTGTGCCCTGGTTTTGTTTATAAATTGTATATTTTGTAAATAGTATTAAATCTGTAGGGGTGGACTGCCATTTTTCTTTTGATTGTTTTCTCTTGTTTTCACATTAGGGAGTTAGGGTTAGCGACTGTCTTTTGGTTTGTTTATTTCTATCAGGCTAGCTAGCACTTTCTGTGGGAAATGGCTTATTTTGTTTATTATGTTGGCCTTGGTTCGCCCTGAGTTGTAGTGTCATGTTTTGTTTGACACTTTCTTTCGTTTAAAATAAATATCATTCTGTTGGAACATCTCGATCCTGGATTTTGGTTTGGGGATCGGAGAGGGAACATGCTAATTTATCTTTGTATGTTGCACCCTGACCCCCTAGACAGGGGCGTAACAGACCAGTACAGTTATAGTACTTTGTACTTTGCCACATTTATCTTCTTCTTAGCAAGTGTCATGCATTCTGCTTCTCCAGCGTTTTTAAGAGCTGTTGATGATGTCAAATGCAGCTTACGGCCACACCGCTCTCTAAGCGCCCGATCTCGTCCGATCTCGGCAGCCAAATAGAGCCGGGCCTGGTTAGTACTTGGTAGGAAGACCGCCTGGGAATACCAGGTGCTGTAAGCTTTTTTGCTTGGGTTTACGGGCAGCACAAGCTGGTGTTACTGCCTATTTATTCATAGAAATTGTTCTATATTTTCATCAAATTTTGTTCTTTCATTGCTGTTTTGCTACTTTATTGGTTTGTCAACCATCGTGCTTCATTACTAGTAGACCATGTTACGGTCCTGGCCATATGTGTTGTTTTTATTTTCTTGTTCTTATAGGTGCCCTGCCTGATTGGCCGGATTGGGGGGCAGTACAGGAAGCTGATTGGTCCATCCTACACTTCCTGGAGTTTTAAAAGTACGGTTCCCAACAGCTAGCGAGGCTCTTTCTGGCATCAGCACCTGTTTGCTCTTCTTGGTTTCCAAACCTTATTTAGCATTTTTGAATTGTTAGGTTTTGTGCCGTGGTTTTGTTTATAAATTGTATATTTTGTAAATAGTATTAAATCTGTAGGGGTGGACTGCCATTTTTCTTTTGATTGTTTTCTCTTGTTTTCACATTAGGGAGTTAGGGTTAGCGACTGTCTTTTGGTTTGTTTATTTATATCAGGCTAGCTAGCACTTTCTGTGGGAAATGGCTTATTTTGTTTATTATGTTGGCCTTGGTTCGCCCTGAGTTGTAGTGTCATGTTTTGTTTGACACTTTCTTTCGTTTAAAATAAATATCATTCTGTTGGAACATCTCAATCCTGGATTTTGGTTTGGGGATCGGAGAGGGAACATGCAAATTTATCTTTGTATGTTTCACCCTGACCCCCTAGACAGGGGCGTAACAGACCAGTACAGTTATAGTACTTTGTACTTTGACACATTTATCTTCTTCTTAGCAAGTGTCATGCATTCTGCTTCTCTAGCGTTTTTAAGAGCTGTTGATGATGTCAAATGCAGCTTACGGCCACACCGCTCTCTAAGCGCCCGATCTCGTCCGATCTCGGCAGCCAAATTGGGCCGGGCCTGGTTAGTACTTGGTAGGAAGACCGCCTGGGAATACCAGGTGCTGTAAGCTTTTTTGCTTGGGTTTACGGGCAGCACAAGCTGGTGTTACTGCCTATTTATTCATAGAAATTGTTCTATATTTTCATCAAATTTTGTTCTTTCATTGCTGTTTTGTTACTTTATTGGTTTGCCAACCATCGTGCTTCATTACTAGTAGACCATGTTACGGTCCTGGCCATATGTGTTGTTTTTATTTTCTTGTTCTTATAGGTGCCCTGCCTGATTGGCCGGATTGGGGGGCAGTACAGGAGGCTGATTGGTCCATCCTACACTTGCTGGAGTTTTAAAAGTACGGTTCCCAACAGCTAGCGAGGCTCTTTCTGGCATCAGCACCTGTTTGCTGTTCTTGGTTTCCAAACCTTATTTAGCATTTTTGAATTGTTAGGTTTTGTGCCCTGGTTTTGTTTATAAATTGTATATTTTGTAAATAGTATTAAATCTGTAGGGGTGGACTGCCATTTTTCTTTTGATTGTTTTCTCTTGTTTTCACATTAGGGAGTTAGGGTTAGCGACTGTCTTTTGGTTTGTTTCTTTCTATCAGGCTAGCTAGCACTTTCTGTGGGAAATGGCTTATTTTGTTTATTATGTTGGCCTTGGTTCGCCCTGAGTTGTAGTGTCATGTTTTGTTTGACACTTTCTTTCGTTTAAAATAAATATCATTCTGTTGGAACATCTCAATCCTGGATTTTGGTTTGGGGATCGGAGAGGGAACATGCAAATTTATCTTTGTATGTTTCACCCTGACCCCCTAGACAGGGGCGTAACAGACCAGTACAGTTATAGTACTTTGTACTTTGCCACATTTATCTTCTTCTTAGCAAGTGTCATGCATTCTGCTTCTCTAGCGTTTTTAAGAGCTGTTAATGATGTCAAATGCATGTTACGGCCACACTGCTCTCTAAGCGCCCGATCTCGGCAGCCAAATAGGGCTGGGCCTGGTTAGTACTTCGTAGGAAGACCGCCTGGGAATACCAGGTGCTGTAAGCTTTTTTGCTTGGGTTTACGGGCAGCTCAAGCTGGTGTTACTGCCTATTTATTCATAGAAATTGTTCTATATTTTCATCAAATTTTGTTCTTTCATTGCTGTTTTGCTACTTTATTGGTTTGCCAACCAACGTGCTTCATTACTAGTAGACCATGTTACGGTCCTGGCCATATGTGTTGTTTTTATTTTCTTGTTCTTATAGGTGCCCTGCCTGATTGACTGGATTGGGGGGCAGTACAGGAAGCTGATTGGTCCATCCTACACTTCCTGGAGTTTTAAAAGTACGGTTCCCAACAGCTAGCGAGGCTTTTTCTGGCATCAGCACCTGTTTGCTGTTCTTGGTTTCCAAACCTTATTTAGCATTTTTGAATTGTTAGGTTTTGTGCCGTGGTTTTGTTTATAAATTGTATATTTTATAAATAGTATTAAATCTGAAGGGGTGAACTGCCATTTTCTTTGGACTGTTTTCACATTAGGGAGTTAGGGTTAGCGACTGTCTTTTGGTTTGTTTATTTCTATCAGGCTAGCTAGCACTTTCTGTGGGAAATGGCTTATTTTGTTTATTATGTTGGCCTTGGTTCGCCCTGAGTTGTAGTGTCATGTTTTGTTTGACACTTTCTTTCGTTTAAAATAAATATCATTCTGTTGGAACATCTCGATCCTGGATTTTGGTTTGGGGATCGGAGAGGGAAAATGCTAATTTATCTTTGTATGTTGCACCCTGACCCCCTAGACAGGGGCGTAACAGACCAGTACAGTTATAGTACTTTGTACTTTGCCACATTTATCTTCTTCTTAGCAAGTGTCATGCATTCTGCTTCTCTAGTGTTTTTAAGAGCTGTTGATGATGTGAAATGCAGCTTACGGCCACACCGCTCTCTAAGCGTCCGATCTCGGCAGCCAAATTGGGCCGGGCCTGGTTAGTACTTGGTAGGAAGACCGCCTGGGAATACCAGGTGCTGTAAGCTTTTTTGCTTGGGTTTACGGGCAGCACAAGCTGGTGTTACTGCCTATTTATTCATAGAAATTGTTCTATATTTTCATCAAATTTTGTTCTTTCATTGCTGTTTTGTTACTTTATTGGTTTGCCAACCATCGTGCTTCATTACTAGTAGACCATGTTACGGTCCTGGCCATATGTGTTGTTTTTATTTTCTTGTTCTTATAGGTGCCCTGCCTGATTGGCCGGATTGGGGGGCAGTACAGGAAGCTGATTGGTCCATCCTACACTTCCTGGAGTTTTAAAAGTACGGTTCCCAACAGCTAGCGAGGCTCTTTCTGGCATCAGCACCTGTTTGCTGTTCTTGGTTTCCAAACCTTATTTAGCATTTTTGAATTGTTAGGTTTTGTGCCCTGGTTTTGTTTATAAATTGTATATTTTGTAAATAGTATTAAATCTGTAGGGGTGGACTGCCATTTTTCTTTTGATTGTTTTCTCTTGTTTTCACATTAGGGAGTTAGGGTTAGCGACTGTCTTTTGGTTTGTTTCTTTCTATCAGGCTAGCTAGCACTTTCTGTGGGAAATGGCTTATTTTGTTTATTATGTTGGCCTTGGTTCGCCCTGAGTTGTAGTGTCATGTTTTGTTTGACACTTTCTTTCGTTTAAAATAAATATCATTCTGTTGGAACATCTCAATCCTGGATTTTGGTTTGGGGATCGGAGAGGGAACATGCAAATTTATCTTTGTATGTTTCACCCTGACCCCCTAGACAGGGGCGTAACAGACCAGTACAGTTATAGTACTTTGTACTTTGCCATATTTATCTTCTTCTTAGCAAGTGTCATGCATTCTGCTTCTCTAGCGTTTTTAAGAGCTGTTGATGATGTCAAATGCAGCTTACGGCCACACCGCTCTCTAAGCGCCCGATCTCGTCCGATCTCGGCAGCCAAATAGAGCCGGGCCTGGTTAGTACTTGGTAGGAAGACCGCCTGGGAATACCAGGTGTTGTAAGCTTTTTTGCTTGGGTTTACGGGCAGCACAAGCTGGTGTTACTGCCTATTTATTCATAGAAATTGTTCTATATTTTCATCAAATTTTGTTCTTTCATTGCTGTTTTGTTACTTTATTGGTTTGCCAACCATCGTGCTTCATTACTAGTAGACCATGTTACGGTCCTGGCCATATGTGTTGTTTTTATTTTCTTGTTCTTATAGGTGCCCTGCCTGATTGGCTGGATTGGGGGGCAGTACAGGAAGCTGATTGGTCCATCCTACACTTCCTGGAGTTTTAAAAGTACGGTTCCCAACAGCTAGCGAGGCTCTTTCTGGCATCAGCACCTGTTTGCTGTTCTTGGTTTCCAAACCTTATTTAGCATTTTTGAATTGTTAGGTTTTGTGCCGTGGTTTTGTTTATAAATTGTATATTTTGTAAATAGTATTAAATCTGTAGGGGTGGACTGCCATTTTTCTTTTGATTGTTTTCTCTTGTTTTCACATTAGGGAGTTAGGGTTAGCGACTGTCTTTTGGTTTGTTTCTTTCTATCAGGCTAGCTAGCACTTTCTGTGGGAAATGGCTTATTTTGTTTATTATGTTGGCCTTGGTTCGCCCTGAGTTGTAGTGTCATGTTTTGTTTGACACTTTCTTTCGTTTAAAATAAATATCATTCTGTTGGAACATCTCAATCCTGGATTTTGGTTTGGGGATCGGAGAGGGAACATGCAAATTTATCTTTGTATGTTTCACCCTGACCCCCTAGACAGGGGCGTAACAGACCAGTACAGTTATAGTACTTTGTACTTTGCCACATTTATCTTCTTCTTAGCAAGTGTCATGCATTCTGCTTCTCTAGCGTTTTTAAGAGCTGTTGATGATGTCAAATGCATGTTACGGCCACACCGCTCTCTAAGCGCCCGATCTTGTCCGATCTCGGCAGCCAAATAGGGCCGGGCCTGGTTAGTACTTGGTAGGAAGACCGCCTGGGAATACCAGGTGCTGTAAGCTTTTTTGCTTGGGTTTACGGGCAGCACAAGCTGGTGTTACTGCCTATTTATTCATAGAAATTGTTCTATATTTTCATCAAATTTTGTTCTTTCATTGCTGTTTTGCTACTTTATTGGTTTGTCAACCATCGTGCTTCATTACTAATAGACCATGTTACGGTCCTGGCCATATGTGTTGTTTTTATTTTCTTGTTCTTATAGGTGCCCTGCCTGATTGGCCGGATTGGGGGGCAGTACAGGAGGCTGATTGGTCCATCCTACACTTGCTGGAGTTTTAAAAGTACGGTTCCCAACAGCTAGCGAGGCTCTTTCTGGCATCAGCACCTGTTTGCTGTTCTTGGTTTCCAAACCTTATTTAGCATTTTTGAATTGTTAGGTTTTGTGCCCTGGTTTTGTTTATAAATTGTATATTTTGTAAATAGTATTAAATCTGTAGGGGTGGACTGTCATTTTTCTTTTGATTGTTTTCTCTTGTTTTCACATTAGGGAGTTAGGGTTAGCGACTGTCTTTTGGTTTGTTTATTTCTATCAGGCTAGCTAGCACTTTCTGTGGGAAATGGCTTATTTTGTTTATTATGTTGGCCTTGGTTCGCCCTGAGTTGTAGTGTCATGTTTTGTTTGACACTTTCTTTCGTTTAAAATAAATATCATTCTGTTGGAACATCTCAATCCTGGATTTTGGTTTGGGGATCGGAGAGGGAACATGCAAATTTATCTTTGTATGTTTCACCCTGACCCCCTAGACAGGGGCGTAACAGACCAGTACAGTTATAGTACTTTGTACTTTGCCATATTTATCTTCTTCTTAGCAAGTGTCATGCATTCTGCTTCTCTAGTGTTTTTAAGAGCTGTTGATGATGTCAAATGCAGCTTACGGCCACACCGCTCTCTAAGCGCCCGATCTCGTCCGATCTCGGCAGCCAAATAGAGCCGGGCCTGGTTAGTACTTGGTAGGAAGACCGCCTGGGAATACCAGGTGTTGTAAGCTTTTTTGCTTGGGTTTACGGGCAGCACAAGCTGGTGTTACTGCCTATTTATTCATAGAAATTGTTCTATATTTTCATCAAATTTTGTTCTTTCATTGCTGTTTTGTTAGTTTATTGGTTTGCCAACCATCGTGCTTCATTACTAGTAGACCATGTTACGGTCCTGGCCATATGTGTTGTTTTTATTTTCTTGTTCTTATAGGTGCCCTGCCTGATTGGCTGGATTGGGGGGCAGTACAGGAAGCTGATTGGTCCATCCTACACTTCCTGGAGTTTTAAAAGTACGGTTCCCAACAGCTAGCGAGGCTCTTTCTGGCATCAGCACCTGTTTGCTGTTCTTGGTTTCCAAACCTTATTTAGCATTTTTGAATTGTTAGGTTTTGTGCCGTGGTTTTGTTTATAAATTGTATATTTTGTAAATAGTATTAAATCTGTAGGGGTGGACTGCCATTTTTCTTTTGATTGTTTTCTCTTGTTTTCACATTAGGGAGTTAGGGTTAGCGACTGTCTTTTGGTTTGTTTCTTTCTATCAGGCTAGCTAGCACTTTCTGTGGGAAATGGCTTATTTTGTTTATTATGTTGGCCTTGGTTCGCCCTGAGTTGTAGTGTCATGTTTTGTTTGACACTTTCTTTCGTTTAAAATAAATATCATTCTGTTGGAACATCTCAATCCTGGATTTTGGTTTGGGGATCGGAGAGGGAACATGCAAATTTATCTTTGTATGTTTCACCCTGACCCCCTAGACAGGGGCGTAACAGACCAGTACAGTTATAGTACTTTGTACTTTGCCACATTTATCTTCTTCTTAGCAAGTGTCATGCATTCTGCTTCTCTAGTGTTTTTAAGAGCTGTTGATGATGTCAAATGCATGTTACGGCCACACTGCTCTCTAAGCGCCCGATCTCGTCCGATCTCGGCAGCCAAATAGAGCCGGGCCTGGTTAGTACTTGGTAGGAAGACCGCCTGGGAATACCAGGTGTTGTAAGCTTTTTTGCTTGGGTTTACGGGCAGCACAAGCTGGTGTTACTGCCTATTTATTCATAGAAATTGTTCTATATTTTCATCAAATTTTGTTCTTTCATTGCTGTTTTGTTAGTTTATTGGTTTGCCAACCATCGTGCTTCATTACTAGTAGACCATGTTACGGTCCTGGCCATATGTGTTGTTTTTATTTTGTTGTTCTTATAGGTGCCCTGCCTGATTGGCTGGATTGGGGGGCAGTACAGGAAGCTGATTGGTCCATCCTACACTTCCTGGAGTTTTAAAAGTACGGTTCCCAACAGCTAGCGAGGCTCTTTCTGGCATCAGCACCTGTTTGCTGTTCTTGGTTTCCAAACCTTATTTAGCATTTTTGAATTGTTAGGTTTTGTGCCGTGGTTTTGTTTATAAATTGTATATTTTGTAAATAGTATTAAATCTGTAGGGGTGAACTGCCATTTTCTTTGGACTGTTTTCACATTAGGGAGTTAGGGTTAGCGACTGTCTTTTGGTTTGTTTATTTCTATCAGGCTAGCTAGCACTTTCTGTGGGAAATGGCTTATTTTGTTTATTATGTTGGCCTTGGTTCGCCCTGAGTTGTAGTGTCATGTTTTGTTTGACACTTTCTTTCGTTTAAAATAAATATCATTCTGTTGGAACATCTCGATCCTGGATTTTGGTTTGGGGATCGGAGAGGGAAAATGCTAATTTATCTTTGTATGTTGCACCCTGACCCCCTAGACAGGGGCGTAACAGACCAGTACAGTTATAGTACTTTGTACTTTGCCACATTTATCTTCTTCTTAGCAAGTGTCATGCATTCTGCTTCTCTAGCGTTTTTAAGAGCTGTTGATGATGTGAAATGCAGCTTACGGCCACACCGCTCTCTAAGCGCCCGATCTCGTCCAATCTCGGCAGCCAAATTGGGCCGGGCCTGGTTAGTACTTGGTAGGAAGACCGCCTGGGAATACCAGGTGCTGTAAGCTTTTTTGCTTGGGTTTACGGGCAGCACAAGCTGGTGTTACTGCCTATTTATTCATAGAAATTGTTCTATATTTTCATCAAATTTTGTTCTTTTATTGCTGTTTTGCTACTTTATTGGTTTGTCAACCATCGTGCTTCATTACTAATAGACCATGTTACGGTCCTGGCCATATGTGTTGTTTTTATTTTCTTGTTCTTATAGGTGCCCTGCCTGATTGGCCGGATTGGGGGGCAGTACAGGAGGCTGATTGGTCCATCCTACACTTGTTGGAGTTTTAAAAGTACGGTTCCCAACAGCTAGCGAGGCTCTTTCTGGCATCAGCACCTGTTTGCTGTTCTTGGTTTCCAAACCTTATTTAGCATTTTTGAATTGTTAGGTTTTGTGCCGTGGTTTTGTTTATAAATTGTATATTTTGTAAATAGTATTAAATCTGTAGGGGTGGACTGCCATTTTTCTTTTGATTGTTTTCTCTTGTTTTCACATTAGGGAGTTAGGGTTAGCGACTGTCTTTTGGTTTGTTTATTTCTATCAGGCTAGCTAGCACTTTCTGTGGGAAATGGCTTATTTTGTTTATTATGTTGGCCTTGGTTCGCCCTGAGTTGTAGTGTCATGTTTTGTTTGACACTTTCTTTCGTTTAAAATAAATATCATTCTGTTGGAACATCTCAATCCTGGATTTTGGTTTGGGGATCGGAGAGGGAACATGCAAATTTATCTTTGTATGTTTCACCCTGACCCCCTAGACAGGGGCGTAACAGACCAGTACAGTTATAGTACTTTGTACTTTGCCATATTTATCTTCTTCTTAGCAAGTGTCATGCATTCTGCTTCTCTAGCGTTTTTAAGAGCTGTTGATGATGTCAAATGCAGCTTACGGCCACACCGCTCTCTAAGCGCCCGATCTCGTCCGATCTCGGCAGCCAAATAGAGCCGGGCCTGGTTAGTACTTGGTAGGAAGACCGCCTGGGAATACCAGGTGTTGTAAGCTTTTTTGCTTGGGTTTACGGGCAGCACAAGCTGGTGTTACTGCCTATTTATTCATAGAAATTGTTCTATATTTTCATCAAATTTTGTTCTTTCATTGCTGTTTTGTTAGTTTATTGGTTTGCCAACCATCGTGCTTCATTACTAGTAGACCATGTTACGGTCCTGGCCATATGTGTTGTTTTTATTTTGTTGTTCTTATAGGTGCCCTGCCTGATTGGCTGGATTGGGGGGCAGTACAGGAAGCTGATTGGTCCATCCTACACTTCCTGGAGTTTTAAAAGTACGGTTCCCAACAGCTAGCGAGGCTCTTTCTGGCATCAGCACCTGTTTGCTGTTCTTGGTTTCCAAACCTTATTTAGCATTTTTGAATTGTTAGGTTTTGTGCCGTGGTTTTGTTTATAAATTGTATATTTTATAAATAGTATTAAATCTGTAGGGGTGAACTGCCATTTTCTTTGGACTGTTTTCACATTAGGGAGTTAGGGTTAGCGACTGTCTTTTGGTTTGTTTATTTCTATCAGGCTAGCTAGCACTTTCTGTGGGAAATGGCTTATTTTGTTTATTATGTTGGCCTTGGTTCGCCCTGAGTTGTAGTGTCATGTTTTGTTTGACACTTTCTTTCGTTTAAAATAAATATCATTCTGTTGGAACATCTCGATCCTGGATTTTGGTTTGGGGATCGGAGAGGGAAAATGCTAATTTATCTTTGTATGTTGCACCCTGACCCCCTAGACAGGGGCGTAACAGACCAGTACAGTTATAGTACTTTGTACTTTGACACATTTATCTTCTTCTTAGCAAGTGTCATGCATTCTGCTTCTCTAGCGTTTTTAAGAGCTGTTGATGATGTGAAATGCAGCTTACGGCCACTCCGCTCTCTAAGCGTCCGATCTCGGCAGCCAAATTGGGCCGGGCCTGGTTAGTACTTGGTAGGAAGACCGCCTGGGAATACCAGGTGCTGTAAGCTTTTTTGCTTGGGTTTACGGGCAGCACAAGCTGGTGTTACTGCCTATTTATTCATAGAAATTGTTCTATATTTTCATCAAATTTTGTTCTTTCATTGCTGTTTTGTTACTTTATTGGTTTGCCAACCATCGTGCTTCATTACTAGTAGACCATGTTACGGTCCTGGCCATATGTGTTGTTTTTATTTTGTTGTTCTTATAGGTGCCCTGCCTGATTGGCTGGATTGGGGGGCAGTACAGGAAGCTGATTGGTCCATCCTACACTTCCTGGAGTTTTAAAAGTACGGTTCCCAACAGCTAGCGAGGCTCTTTCTGGCATCAGCACCTGTTTGCTGTTCTTGGTTTCCAAACCTTATTTAGCATTTTTGAATTGTTAGGTTTTGTGCCGTGGTTTTGTTTATAAATTGTATATTTTGTAAATAGTATTAAATCTGTAGGGGTGAACTGCCATTTTCTTTGGACTGTTTTCACATTAGGGAGTTAGGGTTAGCGACTGTCTTTTGGTTTGTTTATTTCTATCAGGCTAGCTAGCACTTTCTGTGGGAAATGGCTTATTTTGTTTATTATGTTGGCCTTGGTTCGCCCTGAGTTGTAGTGTCATGTTTTGTTTGACACTTTCTTTCGTTTAAAATAAATATCATTCTGTTGGAACATCTCGATCCTGGATTTTGGTTTGGGGATCGGAGAGGGAAAATGCTAATTTATCTTTGTATGTTGCACCCTGACCCCCTAGACAGGGGCGTAACAGACCAGTACAGTTATAGTACTTTGTACTTTGCCACATTTATCTTCTTCTTAGCAAGTGTCATGCATTCTGCTTCTCTAGCGTTTTTAAGAGCTGTTGATGATGTGAAATGCAGCTTACGGCCACACCGCTCTCTAAGCGCCCGATCTCGTCCAATCTCGGCAGCCAAATTGGGCCGGGCCTGGTTAGTACTTGGTAGGAAGACCGCCTGGGAATACCAGGTGCTGTAAGCTTTTTTGCTTGGGTTTACGGGCAGCACAAGCTGGTGTTACTGCCTATTTATTCATAGAAATTGTTCTATATTTTCATCAAATTTTGTTCTTTCATTGCTGTTTTGCTACTTTATTGGTTTGTCAACCATCGTGCTTCATTACTAATAGACCATGTTACGGTCCTGGCCATATGTGTTGTTTTTATTTTCTTGTTCTTATAGGTGCCCTGCCTGATTGGCCGGATTGGGGGGCAGTACAGGAGGCTGATTGGTCCATCCTACACTTGCTGGAGTTTTAAAAGTACGGTTCCCAACAGCTAGCGAGGCTCTTTCTGGCATCAGCACCTGTTTGCTGTTCTTGGTTTCCAAACCTTATTTAGCATTTTTGAATTGTTAGGTTTTGTGCCGTGGTTTTGTTTATAAATTGTATATTTTGTAAATAGTATTAAATCTGTAGGGGTGGACTGCCATTTTTCTTTTGATTGTTTTCTCTTGTTTTCACATTAGGGAGTTAGGGTTAGCGACTGTCTTTTGGTTTGTTTATTTCTATCAGGCTAGCTAGCACTTTCTGTGGGAAATGGCTTATTTTGTTTATTATGTTGGCCTTGGTTCGCCCTGAGTTGTAGTGTCATGTTTTGTTTGACACTTTCTTTCGTTTAAAATAAATATCATTCTGTTGGAACATCTCAATCCTGGATTTTGGTTTGGGGATCGGAGAGGGAACATGCAAATTTATCTTTGTATGTTTCACCCTGACCCCCTAGACAGGGGCGTAACAGACCAGTACAGTTATAGTACTTTGTACTTTGCCATATTTATCTTCTTCTTAGCAAGTGTCATGCATTCTGCTTCTCTAGCGTTTTTAAGAGCTGTTGATGATGTCAAATGCAGCTTACGGCCACACCGCTCTCTAAGCGCCCGATCTCGTCCGATCTCGGCAGCCAAATAGAGCCGGGCCTGGTTAGTACTTGGTAGGAAGACCGCCTGGGAATACCAGGTGTTGTAAGCTTTTTTGCTTGGGTTTACGGGCAGCACAAGCTGGTGTTACTGCCTATTTATTCATAGAAATTGTTCTATATTTTCATCAAATTTTGTTCTTTCATTGCTGTTTTGTTAGTTTATTGGTTTGCCAACCATCGTGCTTCATTACTAGTAGACCATGTTACGGTCCTGGCCATATGTGTTGTTTTTATTTTGTTGTTCTTATAGGTGCCCTGCCTGATTGGCTGGATTGGGGGGCAGTACAGGAAGCTGATTGGTCCATCCTACACTTCCTGGAGTTTTAAAAGTACGGTTCCCAACAGCTAGCGAGGCTCTTTCTGGCATCAGCACCTGTTTGCTGTTCTTGGTTTCCAAACCTTATTTAGCATTTTTGAATTGTTAGGTTTTGTGCCGTGGTTTTGTTTATAAATTGTATATTTTGTAAATAGTATTAAATCTGTAGGGGTGAACTGCCATTTTCTTTGGACTGTTTTCACATTAGGGAGTTAGGGTTAGCGACTGTCTTTTGGTTTGTTTATTTCTATCAGGCTAGCTAGCACTTTCTGTGGGAAATGGCTTATTTTGTTTATTATGTTGGCCTTGGTTCGCCCTGAGTTGTAGTGTCATGTTTTGTTTGACACTTTCTTTCGTTTAAAATAAATATCATTCTGTTGGAACATCTCGATCCTGGATTTTGGTTTGGGGATCGGAGAGGGAAAATGCTAATTTATCTTTGTATGTTGCACCCTGACCCCCTAGACAGGGGCGTAACAGACCAGTACAGTTATAGTACTTTGTACTTTGACACATTTATCTTCTTCTTAGCAAGTGTCATGCATTCTGCTTCTCTAGCGTTTTTAAGAGCTGTTGATGATGTGAAATGCAGCTTACGGCCACTCCGCTCTCTAAGCGTCCGATCTCGGCAGCCAAATTGGGCCGGGCCTGGTTAGTACTTGGTAGGAAGACCGCCTGGGAATACCAGGTGCTGTAAGCTTTTTTGCTTGGGTTTACGGGCAGCACAAGCTGGTGTTACTGCCTATTTATTCATAGAAATTGTTCTATATTTTCATCAAATTTTGTTCTTTCATTGCTGTTTTGTTACTTTATTGGTTTGCCAACCATCGTGCTTCATTACTAGTAGACCATGATACGGTCCTGGCCATATGTGTTGTTTTTATTTTCTTGTTCTTATAGGTGCCCTGCCTGATTGGCCGGATTGGGGGGCAGTACAGGAGGCTGATTGGTCCATCCTACACTTGCTGGAGTTTTAAAAGTACGGTTCCCAACAGCTAGCGAGGCTCTTTCTGGCATCAGCACCTGTTTGCTGTTCTTGGTTTCCAAACCTTATTTAGCATTTTTGAATTGTTAGGTATTGTGCCCTGGTTTTGTTTATAAATTGTATATTTTGTAAATAGTATTAAATCTGTAGGGGTGGACTGCCATTTTTCTTTTGATTGTTTTCTCTTGTTTTCACATTAGGGAGTTAGGGTTAGCGACTGTCTTTTGGTTTGTTTATTTCTATCAGGCTAGCTAGCACTTTCTGTGGGAAATGGCTTATTTTGTTTATTATGTTGGCCTTGGTTCGCCCTGAGTTGTAGTGTCATGTTTTGTTTGACACTTTCTTTCGTTTAAAATAAATATCATTCTGTTGGAACATCTCAATCCTGGATTTTGGTTTGGGGATCGGAGAGGGAACATGCAAATTTATCTTTGTATGTTTCACCCTGACCCCCTAGACAGGGGCGTAACAGACCAGTACAGTTATAGTACTTTGTACTTTGCCATATTTATCTTCTTCTTAGCAAGTGTCATGCATTCTGCTTCTCTAGCGTTTTTAAGAGCTGTTGATGATGTCAAATGCAGCTTACGGCCACAATGCTCTCTAAGCGCCCGATCTCGTCCGATCTCGGCAGCCAAATAGGGCCGGGGCTGGTTAGTACTTCGTAGGAAGACCGCCTGGGAATACCAGGTGCTGTAAGCTTTTTTGCTTGGGTTTACGGGCAGCACAAGCTGGTGTTACTGCCTATTTATTCATAGAAATTGTTCTATATTTTCATCAAATTTTGTTCTTTCATTGCTGTTTTGCTACTTTATTGGTTTGCCAACCAACGTGCTTCATTACTAGTAGACCATGTTACGGTCCTGGCCATATGTGTTGTTTTTATTTTCTTGTTCTTATAGGTGCCCTGCCTGATTGACTGGATTGGGGGGCAGTACAGGAAGCTGATTGGTCCATCCTACACTTCCTGGAGTTTTAAAAGTACGGTTCCCAACAGCTAGCGAGGCTTTTTCTGGCATCAGCACCTGTTTGCTGTTCTTGGTTTCCAAACCTTATTTAGCATTTTTGAATTGTTAGGTTTTGTGCCGTGGTTTTGTTTATAAATTGTATATTTTGTAAATAGTATTAAATCTGTAGGGGTGAACTGCCATTTTCTTTGGACTGTTTTCACATTAGGGAGTTAGGGTTAGCGACTGTCTTTTGGTTTGTTTATTTCTATCAGGCTAGCTAGCACTTTCTGTGGGAAATGGCTTATTTTGTTTATTATGTTGGCCTTGGTTCGCCCTGAGTTGTAGTGTCATGTTTTGTTTGACACTTTCTTTCGTTTAAAATAAATATCATTCTGTTGGAACATCTCGATCCTGGATTTTGGTTTGGGGATCGGAGAGGGAAAATGCTAATTTATCTTTGTATGTTGCACCCTGACCCCCTAGACAGGGGCGTAACAGACCAGTACAGTTATAGTACTTTGTACTTTGACACATTTATCTTCTTCTTAGCAAGTGTCATGCATTCTGCTTCTCTAGCGTTTTTAAGAGCTGTTGATGATGTGAAATGCAGCTTACGGCCACACCGCTCTCTAAGCGCCCGATCTCGTCCGATCTCGGCAGCCAAATTGGGCCGGGCCTGGTTAGTACTTGGTAGGAAGACCGCCTGGGAATACCAGGTGCTGTAAGCTTTTTTGCTTGGGTTTACGGGCAGCACAAGCTGGTGTTACTGCCTATTTATTCATAGAAATTGTTCTATATTTTCATCAAATTTTGTTCTTTCATTGCTGTTTTGCTACTTTATTGGTTTGTCAACCATCGTGCTTCATTACTAATAGACCATGTTACGGTCCTGGCCATATGTGTTGTTTTTATTTTCTTGTTCTTATAGGTGCCCTGCCTGATTGGCCGGATTGGGGGGCAGTACAGGAGGCTGATTGGTCCATCCTACACTTGCTGGAGTTTTAAAAGTACGGTTCCCAACAGCTAGCGAGGCTCTTTCTGGCATCAGCACCTGTTTGCTGTTCTTGGTTTCCAAACCTTATTTAGCATTTTTGAATTGTTAGGTTTTGTGCCGTGGTTTTGTTTATAAATTGTATATTTTGTAAATAGTATTAAATCTGTAGGGGTGGACTGCCATTTTTCTTTTGATTGTTTTCTCTTGTTTTCACATTAGGGAGTTAGGGTTAGCGACTGTCTTTTGGTTTGTTTATTTCTATCAGGCTAGCTAGCACTTTCTGTGGGAAATGGCTTATTTTGTTTATTATGTTGGCCTTGGTTCGCCCTGAGTTGTAGTGTCATGTTTTGTTTGACACTTTCTTTCGTTTAAAATAAATATCATTCTGTTGGAACATCTCAATCCTGGATTTTGGTTTGGGGATCGGAGAGGGAACATGCTAATTTATCTTTGTATGTTGCACCCTGACCCCCTGGACAGGGGCGTAACAGACCAGTACAGTTATAGTACTTTGTACTTTGCCACATTTATCTTCTTCTTAGCTAGTTTCATGCACTCTGCTTCTCCAACGTTTTTAAGAGCTGTTGATGATGTCAAATGCAGCTTACGGCCACACCGCTCTCTAAGCGCCCGATCTCGTCCGATCTCGGCAGCCAAATAGAGCCGGGCCTGGTTAGTACTTGGTAGGAAGACCGCCTGGGAATACCAGGTGCTGTAAGCTTTTTTGCTTGGGTTTACGGGCAGCACAAGCTGGTGTTACTGCCTATTTATTCATAGAAATTGTTCTATATTTTCATCAAATTTTGTTCTTTCATTACTGTTTTGCTACTTTATTGGTTTGTCAACCATCGTGCTTCATTACTAGTAGACCATGTTACGGTCCTGGCCATATGTGTTGTTTTTATTTTCTTGTTCTTATAGGTGCCCTGCCTGATTGGCCGGATTGGGGGGCAGTACAGGAGGCTGATTGGTCCATCCTACACTTGCTGGAGTTTTAAAAGTACGGTTCCCAACAGCTAGCGAGGCTCTTTCTGGCATCAGCACCTGTTTGCTGTTCTTGGTTTCCAAACCTTATTTAGCATTTTTGAATTGTTAGGTTTTGTGCCCTGGTTTTGTTTATAAATTGTATATTTTGTAAATAGTATTAAATCTGTAGGGGTGGACTGCCATTTTTCTTTTGATTGTTTTCTCTTGTTTTCACATTAGGGAGTTAGGGTTAGCGACTGTCTTTTGGTTTGTTTATTTCTATCAGGCTAGCTAGCACTTTCTGTGGGAAATGGCTTATTTTGTTTATTATGTTGGCCTTGGTTCGCCCTGAGTTGTAGTGTCATGTTTTGTTTGACACTTTCTTTCGTTTAAAATAAATATCATTCTGTTGGAACATCTCAATCCTGGATTTTGGTTTGGGGATCGGAGAGGGAACATGCAAATTTATCTTTGTATGTTTCACCCTGACCCCCTAGACAGGGGCGTAACAGACCAGTACAGTTATAGTACTTTGTACTTTGCCATATTTATCTTCTTCTTAGCAAGTGTCATGCATTCTGCTTCTCTAGCGTTTTTAAGAGCTGTTGATGATGTCAAATGCAGCTTACGGCCATACCGCTCTCTAAGCGCCCGATCTCGTCCGATCTCGGCAGCCAAATAGAGCTGGGCCTGGTTAGTACTTGGTAGGAAGACCGCGTGGGAATACCAGGTGCTGTAAGCTTTTTTTCTTGGGTTTACGGGCAGCACAAGCTGGTGTTACTGCCTATTTATTCATAGAAATTGTTCTATATTTTCATCAAATTTTGTTCTTTCATTACTGTTTTGCTACTTTATTGGTTTGTCAACCATCGTGCTTCATTACTAGTAGACCATGTTACGGTCCTGGCCATATGTGTTGTTTTTATTTTCTTGTTCTTATAGGTGCCCTGCCTGATTGGCCGGATTGGGGGGCAGTACAGGAAGCTGATTGGTCCATCCTACACTTCCTGGAGTTTTAAAAGTACGGTTCCCAACAGCTAGCGAGGCTCTTTCTGGCATCAGCACCTGTTTGCTGTTCTTGGTTTCCAAACCTTATTTAGCATTTTTGAATTGTTAGGTTTTGTGCCGTGGTTTTGTTTATAAATTGTGTATTTTGTAAATAGTATTAAATCTGTAGGGGTGAACAGCCATTTTCTTTTGATTGTTTTCTCTTGTTTTCACATTAGGGAGTTAGGGTTAGCGACTGTCTTTTGGTTTGTTTATTTCTATCAGGCTAGCTAGCACTTTCTGTGGGAAATGGCTTATTTTGTTTATTATGTTGGCCTTGGTTCGCCCTGAGTTGTAGTGTCATGTTTTGTTTGACACTTTCTTTCGTTTAAAATAAATATCATTCTGTTGGAACATCTCGATCCTGGATTTTGGTTTGGGGATCGGAGAGGGAACATGCTAATTTATCTTTGTATGTTGCACCCTGACCCCCTAGACAGGGGCGTAACAGACCAGTACAGTTATAGTACTTTGTACTTTGCCACATTTATCTTCTTCTTAGCAAGTGTCATGCATTCTGCTTCTCCAGCGTTTTTAAGAGCTGTTGATGATGTCAAATGCAGCTTACGGCCACACCGCTCTCTAAGCGCCCGATCTCGTCCGATCTCGGCAGCCAAATAGAGCCGGGCCTGGTTAGTACTTGGTAGGAAGACCGCCTGGGAATACCAGGTGCTGTAAGCTTTTTTGCTTGGGTTTACGGGCAGCACAAGCTGGTGTTACTGCCTATTTATTCATAGAAATTGTTCTATATTTTCATCAAATTTTGTTCTTTCATTGCTGTTTTGCTACTTTATTGGTTTGTCAACCATCGTGCTTCATTACTAGTAGACCATGTTACGGTCCTGGCCATATGTGTTGTTTTTATTTTCTTGTTCTTATAGGTGCCCTGCCTGATTGGCCGGATTGGGGGGCAGTACAGGAAGCTGATTGGTCCATCCTACACTTCCTGGAGTTTTAAAAGTACGGTTCCCAACAGCTAGCGAGGCTCTTTCTGGCATCAGCACCTGTTTGCTCTTCTTGGTTTCCAAACCTTATTTAGCATTTTTGAATTGTTAGGTTTTGTGCCGTGGTTTTGTTTATAAATTGTATATTTTGTAAATAGTATTAAATCTGTAGGGGTGGACTGCCATTTTTCTTTTGATTGTTTTCTCTTGTTTTCACATTAGGGAGTTAGGGTTAGCGACTGTCTTTTGGTTTGTTTATTTCTATCAGGCTAGCTAGCACTTTCTGTGGGAAATGGCTTATTTTGTTTATTATGTTGGCCTTGGTTCGCCCTGAGTTGTAGTGTCATGTTTTGTTTGACACTTTCTTTCGTTTAAAATAAATATCATTCTGTTGGAACATCTCAATCCTGGATTTTGGTTTGGGGATCGGAGAGGGAACATGCAAATTTATCTTTGTATGTTTCACCCTGACCCCCTAGACAGGGGCGTAACAGACCAGTACAGTTATAGTACTTTGTACTTTGACACATTTATCTTCTTCTTAGCAAGTGTCATGCATTCTGCTTCTCTAGCGTTTTTAAGAGCTGTTGATGATGTCAAATGCAGCTTACGGCCACACCGCTCTCTAAGCGCCCGATCTCGTCCGATCTCGGCAGCCAAATTGGGCCGGGCCTGGTTAGTACTTGGTAGGAAGACCGCCTGGGAATACCAGGTGCTGTAAGCTTTTTTGCTTGGGTTTACGGGCAGCACAAGCTGGTGTTACTGCCTATTTATTCATAGAAATTGTTCCATATTTTCATCAAATTTTGTTCTTTCATTGCTGTTTATTTACTTTATTGGTTTGCCAACCATCGTGCTTCATTACTAGTAGACCATGTTACGGTCCTGGCCATATGTGTTGTTTTTATTTTCTTGTTCTTATAGGTGCCCTGCCTGATTGGCCGGATTGGGGGGCAGTACAGGAGGCTGATTGGTCCATCCTACACTTGCTGGAGTTTTAAAAGTACGGTTCCCAACAGCTAGCGAGGCTCTTTCTGGCATCAGCACCTGTTTGCTGTTCTTGGTTTCCAAACCTTATTTAGCATTTTTGAATTGTTAGGTTTTGTGCCGTGGTTTTGTTTATAAATTGTATATTTTGTAAATAGTATTAAATCTGTAGGGGTGAACTGCCATTTTCTTTGGACTGTTTTCACATTAGGGAGTTAGGGTTAGCGACTGTCTTTTGGTTTGTTTATTTCTATCAGGCTAGCTAGCACTTTCTGTGGGAAATGGCTTATTTTGTTTATTATGTTGGCCTTGGTTCGCCCTGAGTTGTAGTGTCATGTTTTGTTTGACACTTTCTTTCGTTTAAAATAAATATCATTCTGTTGGAACATCTCGATCCTGGATTTTGGTTTGGGGATCGGAGAGGGAAAATGCTAATTTATCTTTGTATGTTGCACCCTGACCCCCTAGACAGGGGCGTAACAGACCAGTACAGTTATAGTACTTTGTACTTTGCCACATTTATCTTCTTCTTAGCAAGTGTCATGCATTCTGCTTCTCTAGCGTTTTTAAGAGCTGTTGATGATGTGAAATGCAGCTTACGGCCACACCGCTCTCTAAGCGCCCGATCTCGTCCAATCTCGGCAGCCAAATTGGGCCGGGCCTGGTTAGTACTTGGTAGGAAGACCGCCTGGGAATACCAGGTGCTGTAAGCTTTTTTGCTTGGGTTTACGGGCAGCACAAGCTGGTGTTACTGCCTATTTATTCATAGAAATTGTTCTATATTTTCATCAAATTTTGTTCTTTCATTGCTGTTTTGCTACTTTATTGGTTTGTCAACCATCGTGCTTCATTACTAATAGACCATGTTACGGTCCTGGCCATATGTGTTGTTTTTATTTTCTTGTTCTTATAGGTGCCCTGCCTGATTGGCCGGATTGGGGGGCAGTACAGGAGGCTGATTGGTCCATCCTACACTTGCTGGAGTTTTAAAAGTACGGTTCCCAACAGCTAGCGAGGCTCTTTCTGGCATCAGCACCTGTTTGCTGTTCTTGGTTTCCAAACCTTATTTAGCATTTTTGAATTGTTAGGTTTTGTGCCGTGGTTTTGTTTATAAATTGTATATTTTGTAAATAGTATTAAATCTGTAGGGGTGGACTGCCATTTTTCTTTTGATTGTTTTCTCTTGTTTTCACATTAGGGAGTTAGGGTTAGCGACTGTCTTTTGGTTTGTTTATTTCTATCAGGCTAGCTAGCACTTTCTGTGGGAAATGGCTTATTTTGTTTATTATGTTGGCCTTGGTTCGCCCTGAGTTGTAGTGTCATGTTTTGTTTGACACTTTCTTTCGTTTAAAATAAATATCATTCTGTTGGAACATCTCAATCCTGGATTTTGGTTTGGGGATCGGAGAGGGAACATGCAAATTTATCTTTGTATGTTTCACCCTGACCCCCTAGACAGGGGCGTAACAGACCAGTACAGTTATAGTACTTTGTACTTTGCCATATTTATCTTCTTCTTAGCAAGTGTCATGCATTCTGCTTCTCTAGCGTTTTTAAGAGCTGTTGATGATGTCAAATGCATGTTATGGCCACACCGCTCTCTAAGCGCCCGATCTCGTCCGATCTCGGCAGCCAAATAGGGCCGGGCCTGGTTAGTACTTGGTAGGAAGACCGCCTGGGAATACCAGGTGCTGTAAGCTTTTTTGCTTGGGTTTACGGGCAGCACAAGCTGGTGTTACTGCCTATTTATTCATAGAAATTGTTCTATATTTTCATCAAATTTTGTTCTTTCATTGCTGTTTTGCTACTTTATTGGTTTGCCAACCATCGTGCTTCATTACTAATAGACCATGTTACGGTCCTGGCCATATGTGTTGTTTTTATTTTCTTGTTCTTATAGGTGCCCTGCCTGATTGGCCGGATTGGGGGGCAGTACAGGAAGCTGATTGGTCCATTGTACACTTGCTGGAGTTTTAAAAGTACGGTTCCCAACAGCTAGCGAGGCTCTTTCTGGCATCAGCACCTGTTTGCTGTTCTTGGTTTCCAAACCTTATTTAGCATTTTTGAATTGTTAGGTTTTGTGCCGTGGTTTTGTTTATAAATTGTGTATTTTGTAAATAGTATTAAATCTGTAGGGGTGAACAGCCATTTTCTTTTGATTGTTTTCTCTTGTTTTCACATTAGGGAGTTAGGGTTAGCGACTGTCTTTTGGTTTGTTTATTTCTATCAGGCTAGCTAGCACTTTCTGTGGGAAATGGCTTATTTTGTTTATTATGTTGGCCTTGGTTCGCCCTGAGTTGTAGTGTCATGTTTTGCTTGACACTTTCTTTCGTTTAAAATAAATATCATTCTGTTGGAACATCTCAATCCTGGATTTTGGTTTGGGGATCGGAGAGGGAACATGCTAATTTATCTTTGTATGTTTCACCCCGACCCCCTAGACAGGGGCGTAACAGACCAGTACAGTTATAGTACTTTGTACTTTGCCACATTTATCTTCTTCTTAGCAAGTGTCATGCATTCTGCTTCTCTAGCGTTTTTAAGAGCTGTTGATGATGTCAAATGCATGTTACGGCCACACCGCTCTCTAAGCGCCCGATCTTGTCCGATCTCGGCAGCCAAATAGGGCCGGGCCTGGTTAGTACTTGGTAGGAAGACCGCCTGGGAATACCAGGTGCTGTAAGCTTTTTTGCTTGGGTTTACGGGCAGCACAAGCTGGTGTTACTGCCTATTTATTCATAGAAATTGTTCTATATTTTCATCAAATTTTGTTCTTTCATTGCTGTTTTGCTACTTTATTGGTTTGCCAACCAACGTGCTTCATTACTAGTAGACCATGTTACGGTCCTGGCCATATGTGTTGTTTTTATTTTCTTGTTCTTATAGGTGCCCTGCCTGATTGGCCGGATTGGGGGGCAGTACAGGAAGCTGATTGGTCCATCCTACACTTCCTGGAGTTTTAAAAGTACGGTTCCCAACAGCTAGCGAGGCTCTTTCTGGATGCAGCACCTGTTTGCTGTTCTTGGTTTCCAAACCTTATTTAGCATTTTTGAATTGTTAGGTTTTGTGCCGTGGTTTTGTTTATAAATTGTATATTTTGTAAATAGTATTAAATCTGTAGGGGTGAACAGCCATTTTCTTTTGATTGTTTTCTCTTGTTTTCACATTAGGGAGTTAGGGTTAGCGACTGTCTTTTGGTTTGTTTATTTCTATCAGGCTAGCTAGCACTTTCTGTGGGAAATGGCTTATTTTGTTTATTATGTTGGCCTTGGTTCGCCCTGAGTTGTAGTGTCATGTTTTGTTTGACACTTTCTTTCGTTTAAAATAAATATCATTCTGTTGGAACATCTCGATCCTGGATTTTGGTTTGGGGATCGGAGAGGGAACATGCTAATTTATCTTTGTATGTTGCACCCTGACCCCCTGGACAGGGGCGTAACAGACCAGTACAGTTATAGTACTTTGTACTTTGCCACATTTGTCTTCTTCTTAGCAAGTGTCATGCATTCTGCTTCTCCAGTGTTTTTAAGAGCTGTTGATGATGTCAAATGCAGCTTACGGCCACACCGCTCTCTAAGCGCCCGATCTCGTCCGATCTCGGCAGCCAAATAGAGCCGGGCCTGGTTAGTACTTGGTAGGAAGACCGTGTGGGAATACCAGGTGCTGTAAGCTTTTTTGCTTGGGTTTACGGGCAGCACAAGCTGGTGTTACTGCCTATTTATTCATAGAAATTGTTCTATATTTTCATCAAATTTTGTTCTTTCATTGCTGTTTTGCTACTTTATTGGTTTGTCAACCATCGTGCTTCATTACTAGTAGACCATGTTACGGTCCTTGCCATATGTGTTGTTTTTATTTTCTTGTTCTTATAGGTGCCCTGCCTGATTGGCCGGATTGGGGGGCAGTACAGGAAGCTGATTTGTCCATCCTACACTTCCTGGAGTTTTAAAAGTACGGTTCCCAACAGCTAGCGAGGCTCTTTCTGGCATCAGCACCTGTTTGCTTTTCTTGGTTTCCAAACCTTATTTAGCATTTTTGAATTGTTAGGTTTTGTGCCGTGGTTTTGTTTATAAATTGTATATTTTGTAAATAGTATTAAATCTGTAGGGGTGAACAGCCATTTTCTTTTGATTGTTTTCTCTTGTTTTCACATTAGGGAGTTAGGGTTAGCGACTGTCTTTTGGTTTGTTTCTTTCTATCAGGCTAGCTAGCACTTTCTGTGGGAAATGGCTTATTTTGTTTATTATGTTGGCCTTGGTTCGCCCTGAGTTGTAGTGTCATGTTTTGTTTGACACTTTCTTTCGTTTAAAATAAATATCATTCTGTTGGAACATCTCAATCCTGGATTTTGGTTTGGGGATCGGAGAGGGAACATGCAAATTTATCTTTGTATGTTTCACCCTGACCCCCTAGACAGGGGCGTAACAGACCAGTACAGTTATAGTACTTTGTACTTTGCCACATTTATCTTCTTCTTAGCAAGTGTCATGCATTCTGCTTCTCTAGCGTTTTTAAGAGCTGTTTATGATGTCAAATGCATGTTACGGCCACACCGCTCTCTAAGCGCCCGATCTCGTCCGATCTCGGCAGCCAAATAGGGCCGGGCCTGGTTAGTACTTGGTAGGAAGACCGCCTGGGAATACCAGGTGCTGTAAGCTTTTTTGCTTGGGTTTACGGGCAGCACAAGCTGGTGTTACTGCCTATTTATTCATAGAAATTGTTCTATATTTTCATCAAATTTTGTTCTTTCATTGCTGTTTTGCTACTTTATTGGTTTGTCAACCATCGTGCTTCATTACTAATAGACCATGTTACTGTCCTGGCCATATGTGTTGTTTTTATTTTCTTGTTCTTATAGGTGCCCTGCCTGATTGGCCGGATTGGGGGGCAGTACAGGAGGGTGATTGGTCCATCCTACACTTGCTGGAGTTTTAAAAGTACGGTTCCCAACAGCTAGCGAGGCTCTTTCTGGCATCAGCACCTGTTTGCTGTTCTTGGTTTCCAAACCTTATTTAGCATTTTTGAATTGTTAGGTTTTGTGCCCTGGTTTTGTTTATAAATTGTATATTTTGTAAATAGTATTAAATCTGTAGGGGTGGACTGCCATTTTTCTTTTGATTGTTTTCTCTTGTTTTCACATTAGGGAGTTAGGGTTAGCGACTGTCTTTTGGTTTGTTTATTTCTATCAGGCTAGCTAACACTTTCTGTGGGAAATGGCTTATTTTGTTTATTATGTTGGCCTTGGTTCGCCCTGAGTTGTAGTGTCATGTTTTGTTTGACACTTTCTTTCGTTTAAAATAAATATCATTCTGTTGGAACATCTCAATCCTGGATTTTGGTTTGGGGATCGGAGAGGGAACATGCAAATTTATCTTTGTATGTTTCACCCTGACCCCCTAGACAGGGGCGTAACAGACCAGTACAGTTATAGTACTTTGTACTTTGCCATATTTATTTTCTTCTTAGCAAGTGTCATGCATTCTGCTTCTCTAGCGTTTTTAAGAGCTGTTGATGATGTCAAATGCAGCTTACGGCCACACCGCTCTCTAAGCGCCCGATCTCGTCCGATCTCGGCAGCCAAATAGAGCCGGGCCTGGTTAGTACTTGGTAGGAAGACCGCCTGGGAATACCAGGTGTTGTAAGCTTTTTTGCTTGGGTTTACGGGCAGCACAAGCTGGTGTTACTGCCTATTTATTCATAGAAATTGTTCTATATTTTCATCAAATTTTGTTCTTTCATTGCTGTTTTGTTACTTTATTGGTTTGCCAACCATCGTGCTTCATTACTAGTAGACCATGTTACGGTCCTGGCCATATGTGTTGTTTTTATTTTCTTGTTCTTATAGGTGCCCTGCCTGATTGGCTGGATTGGGGGGCAGTACAGGAAGCTGATTGGTCCATCCTACACTTCCTGGAGTTTTAAAAGTACGGTTCCCAACAGCTAGCGAGGCTCTTTCTGGCATCAGCACCTGTTTGCTGTTCTTGGTTTCCAAACCTTATTTAGCATTTTTGAATTGTTAGGTTTTGTGCCGTGGTTTTGTTTATAAATTGTATATTTTGTAAATAGTATTAAATCTGTAGGGGTGGACTGCCATTTTTCTTTTGATTGTTTTCTCTTGTTTTCACATTAGGGAGTTAGGGTTAGCGACTGTCTTTTGGTTTGTTTCTTTCTATCAGGCTAGCTAGCACTTTCTGTGGGAAATGGCTTATTTTGTTTATTATGTTGGCCTTGGTTCGCCCTGAGTTGTAGTGTCATGTTTTGTTTGACACTTTCTTTCGTTTAAAATAAATATCATTCTGTTGGAACATCTCAATCCTGGATTTTGGTTTGGGGATCGGAGAGGGAACATGCAAATTTATCTTTGTATGTTTCACCCTGACCCCCTAGACAGGGGCGTAACAGACCAGTACAGTTATAGTACTTTGTACTTTGCCACATTTATCTTCTTCTTAGCAAGTGTCATGCATTCTGCTTCTCTAGCGTTTTTAAGAGCTGTTGATGATGTCAAATGCATGTTACGGCCACACCGCTCTCTAAGCGCCCGATCTTGTCCGATCTCGGCAGCCAAATAGGGCCGGGCCTGGTTAGTACTTTGTAGGAAGACCGCCTGGGAATACCAGGTGCTGTAAGCTTTTTTGCTTGGGTTTACGGGCAGCACAAGCTGGTGTTACTGCCTATTTATTCATAGAAATTGTTCTATATTTTCATCAAATTTTGTTCTTTCATTGCTGTTTTGCTACTTTATTGGTTTGTCAACCATCGTGCTTCATTACTAGTAGACCATGTTACGGTCCTGGCCATATGTGTTGTTTTTATTTTCTTGTTCTTATAGGTGCCCTGCCTGATTGGCTGGATTGGGGGGCAGTACAGGAAGCTGATTGGTCCATCCTACACTTCCTGGAGTTTTAAAAGTACGGTTCCCAACAGCTAGCGAGGCTCTTTCTGGCATCAGCACCTGTTTGCTGTTCTTGGTTTCCAAACCTTATTTAGCATTTTTGAATTGTTAGGTTTTGTGCCGTGGTTTTGTTTATAAATTGTATATTTTGTAAATAGTATTAAATCTGTAGGGGTGGACTGCCATTTTTCTTTTGATTGTTTTCTCTTGTTTTCACATTAGGGAGTTAGGGTTAGCGACTGTCTTTTGGTTTGTTTCTTTCTATCAGGCTAGCTAGCACTTTCTGTGGGAAATGGCTTATTTTGTTTATTATGTTGGCCTTGGTTCGCCCTGAGTTGTAGTGTCATGTTTTGTTTGACACTTTCTTTCGTTTAAAATAAATATCATTCTGTTGGAACATCTCAATCCTGGATTTTGGTTTGGGGATCGGAGAGGGAACATGCAAATTTATCTTTGTATGTTTCACCCTGACCCCCTAGACAGGGGCGTAACAGACCAGTACAGTTATAGTACTTTGTACTTTGCCACATTTATCTTCTTCTTAGCAAGTGTCATGCATTCTGCTTCTCTAGCGTTTTTAAGAGCTGTTGATGATGTCAAATGCATGTTACGGCCACACTGCTCTCTAAGCGCCCGATCTCGGCAGCCAAATAGGGCCGGGCCTGGTTAGTACTTCGTAGGAAGACCGCCTGGGAATACCAGGTGCTGTAAGCTTTTTTGCTTGGGTTTACGGGCAGCACAAGCTGGTGTTACTGCCTATTTATTCATAGAAATTGTTCTATATTTTCATCAAATTTTGTTCTTTCATTGCTGTTTTGCTACTTTATTGGTTTGCCAACCAACGTGCTTCATTACTAGTAGACCATGTTACGGTCCTGGCCATATGTGTTGTTTTTATTTTCTTGTTCTTATAGGTGCCCTGCCTGATTGACTGGATTGGGGGGCAGTACAGGAAGCTGATTGGTCCATCCTACACTTCCTGGAGTTTTAAAAGTACGGTTCCCAACAGCTAGCGAGGCTTTTTCTGGCATCAGCACCTGTTTGCTGTTCTTGGTTTCCAAACCTTATTTAGCATTTTTGAATTGTTAGGTTTTGTGCCGTGGTTTTGTTTATAAATTGTATATTTTATAAATAGTATTAAATCTGTAGGGGTGAACTGCCATTTTCTTTGGACTGTTTTCACATTAGGGAGTTAGGGTTAGCGACTGTCTTTTGGTTTGTTTATTTCTATCAGGCTAGCTAGCACTTTCTGTGGGAAATGGCTTATTTTGTTTATTATGTTGGCCTTGGTTCGCCCTGAGTTGTAGTGTCATGTTTTGTTTGACACTTTCTTTCGTTTAAAATAAATATCATTCTGTTGGAACATCTCGATCCTGGATTTTGGTTTGGGGATCGGAGAGGGAAAATGCTAATTTATCTTTGTATGTTGCACCCTGACCCCCTAGACAGGGGCGTAACAGACCAGTACAGTTATAGTACTTTGTACTTTGACACATTTATCTTCTTCTTAGCAAGTGTCATGCATTCTGCTTCTCTAGCGTTTTTAAGAGCTGTTGATGATGTGAAATGCAGCTTACGGCCACACCGCTCTCTAAGCGTCCGATCTCGGCAGCCAAATTGGGCCGGGCCTGGTTAGTACTTGGTAGGAAGACCGCCTGGGAATACCAGGTGCTGTAAGCTTTTTTGCTTGGGTTTACGGGCAGCACAAGCTGGTGTTACTGCCTATTTATTCATAGAAATTGTTCTATATTTTCATCAAATTTTGTTCTTTCATTGCTGTTTTGTTACTTTATTGGTTTGCCAACCATCGTGCTTCATTACTAGTAGACCATGTTACGGTCCTGGCCATATGTGTTGTTTTTATTTTCTTGTTCTTTTAGGTGCCCTGCCTGATTGGCCGGATTGGGGGGCAGTACAGGAGGCTGATTGGTCCATCCTACACTTGCTGGAGTTTTAAAAGTACGGTTCCCAACAGCTAGCGAGGCTCTTTCTGGCATCAGCACCTGTTTGCTGTTCTTGGTTTCCAAACCTTATTTAGCATTTTTGAATTGTTAGGTTTTGTGCCCTGGTTTTGTTTATAAATTGTATATTTTGTAAATAGTATTAAATCTGTAGGGGTGGACTGCCATTTTTCTTTTGATTGTTTTCTCTTGTTTTCACATTAGGGAGTTAGGGTTAGCGACTGTCTTTTGGTTTGTTTATTTCTATCAGGCTAGCTAGCACTTTCTGTGGGAAATGGCTTATTTTGTTTATTATGTTGGCCTTGGTTCGCCCTGAGTTGTAGTGTCATGTTTTGTTTGACACTTTCTTTCGTTTAAAATAAATATCATTCTGTTGGAACATCTCAATCCTGGATTTTGGTTTGGGGATCGGAGAGGGAACATGCAAATTTATCTTTGTATGTTTCACCCTGACCCCCTAGACAGGGGCGTAACAGACCAGTACAGTTATAGTACTTTGTACTTTGCCATATTTATCTTCTTCTTAGCAAGTGTCATGCATTCTGCTTCTCTAGCGTTTTTAAGAGCTGTTGATGATGTCAAATGCATGTTATGGCCACACCGCTCTCTAAGCGCCCGATCTCGTCCGATCTCGGCAGCCAAATAGAGCCGGGCCTGGTTAGTACTTGGTAGGAAGACCGCCTGGGAATACCAGGTGTTGTAAGCTTTTTTGCTTGGGTTTACGGGCAGCACAAGCTGGTGTTACTGCCTATTTATTCATAGAAATTGTTCTATATTTTCATCAAATTTTGTTCTTTCATTGCTGTTTTGTTACTTTATTGGTTTGCCAACCATCGTGCTTCATTACTAGTAGACCATGATACGGTCCTGGCCATATGTGTTGTTTTTATTTTCTTGTTCTTATAGGTGCCCTGCCTGATTGGCCGGATTGGGGGGCAGTACAGGAGGCTGATTGGTCCATCCTACACTTGCTGGAGTTTTAAAAGTACGGTTCCCAACAGCTAGCGAGGCTCTTTCTGGCATCAGCACCTGTTTGCTGTTCTTGGTTTCCAAACCTTATTTAGCATTTTTGAATTGTTAGGTATTGTGCCCTGGTTTTGTTTATAAATTGTATATTTTGTAAATAGTATTAAATCTGTAGGGGTGGACTGCCATTTTTCTTTTGATTGTTTTCTCTTGTTTTCACATTAGGGAGTTAGGGTTAGCGACTGTCTTTTGGTTTGTTTATTTCTATCAGGCTAGCTAGCACTTTCTGTGGGAAATGGCTTATTTTGTTTATTATGTTGGCCTTGGTTCGCCCTGAGTTGTAGTGTCATGTTTTGTTTGACACTTTCTTTCGTTTAAAATAAATATCATTCTGTTGGAACATCTCAATCCTGGATTTTGGTTTGGGGATCGGAGAGGGAACATGCAAATTTATCTTTGTATGTTTCACCCTGACCCCCTAGACAGGGGCGTAACAGACCAGTACAGTTATAGTACTTTGTACTTTGCCATTTTTATCTTCTTCTTAGCAAGTGTCATGCATTCTGCTTCTCTAGCGTTTTTAAGAGCTGTTGATGATGTCAAATGCAGCTTACGGCCACACCGCTCTCTAAGCGCCCGATCTCGTCCGATCTCGGCAGCCAAATAGAGCCGGGCCTGGTTAGTACTTGGTAGGAAGACCGCCTGGGAATACCAGGTGTTGTAAGCTTTTTTGCTTGGGTTTACGGGTAGCACAAGCTGGTGTTACTGCCTATTTATTCATAGAAATTGTTCTATATTTTCATCAAATTTTGTTCTTTCATTGCTGTTTTGTTAGTTTATTGGTTTGCCAACCATCGTGCTTCATTACTAGTAGACCATGTTACGGTCCTGGCCATATGTGTTGTTTTTATTTTCTTGTTCTTATAGGTGCCCTGCCTGATTGGCTGGATTGGGGGGCAGTACAGGAAGCTGATTGGTCCATCCTACACTTCCTGGAGTTTTAAAAGTACGTTTCCCAACAGCTAGCGAGGCTCTTTCTGGCATCAGCACCTGTTTGCTGTTCTTGGTTTCCAAACCTTATTTAGCATTTTTGAATTGTTAGGTTTTCTGCCGTGGTTTTGTTTATAAATTGTATATTTTGTAAATAGTATTAAATCTGTAGGGGTGGACTGCCATTTTTCTTTTGATTGTTTTCTCTTGTTTTCACATTAGGGAGTTAGGGTTAGCGACTGTCTTTTGGTTTGTTTCTTTCTATCAGGCTAGCTAGCACTTTCTGTGGGAAATGGCTTATTTTGTTTATTATGTTGGCCTTGGTTCGCCCTGAGTTGTAGTGTCATGTTTTGTTTGACACTTTCTTTCGTTTAAAATAAATATCATTCTGTTGGAACATCTCAATCCTGGATTTTGGTTTGGGGATCGGAGAGGGAACATGCAAATTTATCTTTGTATGTTTCACCCTGACCCCCTAGACAGGGGCGTAACAGACCAGTACAGTTATAGTACTTTGTACTTTGCCACATTTATCTTCTTCTTAGCAAGTGTCATGCATTCTGCTTCTCTAGCGTTTTTAAGAGCTGTTGATGATGTCAAATGCATGTTACGGCCACACTGCTCTCTAAGCGCCCGATCTCGTCCGATCTCGGCAGCCAAATAGGGCCGGGGCTGGTTAGTACTTCGTAGGAAGACCGCCTGGGAATACCAGGTGCTGTAAGCTTTTTTGCTTGGGTTTACGGGCAGCACAAGCTGGTGTTACTGCCTATTTATTCATAGAAATTGTTCTATATTTTCATCAAATTTTGTTCTTTCATTGCTGTTTTGCTACTTTATTGGTTTGCCAACCAACGTGCTTCATTACTAGTAGACCATGTTACGGTCCTGGCCATATGTGTTCTTTTTATTTTCTTGTTCTTATAGGTGCCCTGCCTGATTGACTGGATTGGGGGGCAGTACAGGAAGCTGATTGGTCCATCCTACACTTCCTGGAGTTTTAAAAGTACGGTTCCCAACAGCTAGCGAGGCTTTTTCTGGCATCAGCACCTGTTTGCTGTTCTTGGTTTCCAAACCTTATTTAGCATTTTTGAATTGTTAGGTTTTGTGCCGTGGTTTTGTTTATAAATTGTATATTTTATAAAGAGTATTAAATCTGTAGGGGTGAACTGCCATTTTCTTTGGACTGTTTTCACATTAGGGAGTTAGGGTTAGCGACTGTCTTTTGGTTTGTTTATTTCTATCAGGCTAGCTAGCACTTTCTGTGGGAAATGGCTTATTTTGTTTATTATGTTGGCCTTGGTTCGCCCTGAGTTGTAGTGTCATGTTTTGTTTGACACTTTCTTTCGTTTAAAATAAATATCATTCTGTTGGAACATCTCGATCCTGGATTTTGGTTTGGGGATCGGAGAGGGAAAATGCTAATTTATCTTTGTATGTTGCACCCTGACCCCCTAGACAGGGGCGTAACAGACCAGTACAGTTATAGTACTTTGTACTTTGACACATTTATCTTCTTCTTAGCAAGTGTCATGCATTCTGCTTCTCTAGCGTTTTTAAGAGCTGTTGATGATGTGAAATGCAGCTTACGGCCACACCGCTCTCTAAGCGCCCGATCTCGTCCGATCTCGGCAGCCAAATTGGGCCGGGCCTGGTTAGTACTTGGTAGGAAGACCGCCTGGGAATACCAGGTGCTGTAAGCTTTTTTGCTTGGGTTTACGGGCAGCACAAGCTGGTGTTACTGCCTATTTATTCATAGAAATTGTTCTATATTTTCATCAAATTTTGTTCTTTCATTGCTGTTTTGCTACTTTATTGGTTTGTCAACCATCGTGCTTCATTACTAATAGACCATGTTACGGTCCTGGCCATATGTGTTGTTTTTATTTTCTTGTTCTTATAGGTGCCCTGCCTGATTGGCCGGATTGGGGGGCAGTACAGGAGGCTGATTGGTCCATCCTACACTTGCTGGAGTTTTAAAAGTACGGTTCCCAACAGCTAGCGAGGCTCTTTCTGGCATCAGCACCTGTTTGCTGTTCTTGGTTTCCAAACCTTATTTAGCATTTTTGAATTGTTAGGTTTTGTGCCGTGGTTTTGTTTATAAATTGTATATTTTGTAAATAGTATTAAATCTGTAGGGGTGGACTGCCATTTTTCTTTTGATTGTTTTCTCTTGTTTTCACATTAGGGAGTTAGGGTTAGCGACTGTCTTTTGGTTTGTTTATTTCTATCAGGCTAGCTAGCACTTTCTGTGGGAAATGGCTTATTTTGTTTATTATGTTGGCCTTGGTTCGCCCTGAGTTGTAGTGTCATGTTTTGTTTGACACTTTCTTTCGTTTAAAATAAATATCATTCTGTTGGAACATCTCAATCCTGGATTTTGGTTTGGGGATCGGAGAGGGAACATGCTAATTTATCTTTGTATGTTGCACCCTGACCCCCTGGACAGGGGCGTAACAGACCAGTACAGTTATAGTACTTTGTACTTTGCCACATTTATCTTCTTCTTAGCTAGTTTCATGCACTCTGCTTCTCCAACGTTTTTAAGAGCTGTTGATGATGTCAAATGCAGCTTACGGCCACACCGCTCTCTAAGCGCCCGATCTCGTCCGATCTCGGCAGCCAAATAGAGCCGGGCCTGGTTAGTACTTGGTAGGAAGACCGCCTGGGAATACCAGGTGTTGTAAGCTTTTTTGCTTGGGTTTACGGGCAGCACAAGCTGGTGTTACTGCCTATTTATTCATAGAAATTGTTCTATATTTTCATCAAATTTTGTTCTTTCATTGCTGTTTTGTTAGTTTATTGGTTTGCCAACCATCGTGCTTCATTACTAGTAGACCATGTTACGGTCCTGGCCATATGTGTTGTTTTTATTTTGTTGTTCTTATAGGTGCCCTGCCTGATTGGCTGGATTGGGGGGCAGTACAGGAAGCTGATTGGTCCATCCTACACTTCCTGGAGTTTTAAAAGTACGGTTCCCAACAGCTAGCGAGGCTCTTTCTGGCATCAGCACCTGTTTGCTGTTCTTGGTTTCCAAACCTTATTTAGCATTTTTGAATTGTTAGGTTTTGTGCCGTGGTTTTGTTTATAAATTGTATATTTTGTAAATAGTATTAAATCTGTAGGGGTGAACTGCCATTTTCTTTGGACTGTTTTCACATTAGGGAGTTAGGGTTAGCGACTGTCTTTTGGTTTGTTTATTTCTATCAGGCTAGCTAGCACTTTCTGTGGGAAATGGCTTATTTTGTTTATTATGTTGGCCTTGGTTCGCCCTGAGTTGTAGTGTCATGTTTTGTTTGACACTTTCTTTCGTTTAAAATAAATATCATTCTGTTGGAACATCTCGATCCTGGATTTTGGTTTGGGGATCGGAGAGGGAAAATGCTAATTTATCTTTGTATGTTGCACCCTGACCCCCTAGACAGGGGCGTAACAGACCAGTACAGTTATAGTACTTTGTACTTTGACACATTTATCTTCTTCTTAGCAAGTGTCATGCATTCTGCTTCTCTAGCGTTTTTAAGAGCTGTTGATGATGTGAAATGCAGCTTACGGCCACTCCGCTCTCTAAGCGTCCGATCTCGGCAGCCAAATTGGGCCGGGCCTGGTTAGTACTTGGTAGGAAGACCGCCTGGGAATACCAGGTGCTGTAAGCTTTTTTGCTTGGGTTTACGGGCAGCACAAGCTGGTGTTACTGCCTATTTATTCATAGAAATTGTTCTATATTTTCATCAAATTTTGTTCTTTCATTGCTGTTTTGTTACTTTATTGGTTTGCCAACCATCGTGCTTCATTACTAGTAGACCATGATACGGTCCTGGCCATATGTGTTGTTTTTATTTTCTTGTTCTTATAGGTGCCCTGCCTGATTGGCCGGATTGGGGGGCAGTACAGGAGGCTGATTGGTCCATCCTACACTTGCTGGAGTTTTAAAAGTACGGTTCCCAACAGCTAGCGAGGCTCTTTCTGGCATCAGCACCTTTTTGCTGTTCTTGGTTTCCAAACCTTATTTAGCATTTTTGAATTGTTAGGTATTGTGCCCTGGTTTTGTTTATAAATTGTATATTTTGTAAATAGTATTAAATCTGTAGGGGTGGACTGCCATTTTTCTTTTGATTGTTTTCTCTTGTTTTCACATTAGGGAGTTAGGGTTAGCGACTGTCTTTTGGTTTGTTTATTTCTATCAGGCTAGCTAGCACTTTCTGTGGGAAATGGCTTATTTTGTTTATTATGTTGGCCTTGGTTCGCCCTGAGTTGTAGTGTCATGTTTTGTTTGACACTTTCTTTCGTTTAAAATAAATATCATTCTGTTGGAACATCTCAATCCTGGATTTTGGTTTGGGGATCGGAGAGGGAACATGCAAATTTATCTTTGTATGTTTCACCCTGACCCCCTAGACAGGGGCGTAACAGACCAGTACAGTTATAGTACTTTGTACTTTGCCATATTTATCTTCTTCTTAGCAAGTGTCATGCATTCTGCTTCTCTAGCGTTTTTAAGAGCTGTTGATGATGTCAAATGCAGCTTACGGCCACACCGCTCTCTAAGCGCCCGATCTCGTCCGATCTCGGCAGCCAAATAGAGCCGGGCCTGGTTAGTACTTGGTAGGAAGACCGCCTGGGAATACCAGGTGCTGTAAGCTTTTTTGCTTGGGTTTACGGGCAGCACAAGCTGGTGTTACTGCCTATTTATTCATAGAAATTGTTCTATATTTTCATCAAATTTTGTTCTTTCATTGCTGTTTTGTTAGTTTATTGGTTTGCCAACCATCGTGCTTCATTACTAGTAGACCATGTTACGGTCCTGGCCATATGTGTTGTTTTTATTTTCTTGTTCTTATAGGTGCCCTGCCTGATTGGCTGGATTGGGGGGCAGTACAGGAAGCTGATTGGTCCATCCTACACTTCCTGGAGTTTTAAAAGTACGTTTCCCAACAGCTAGCGAGGCTCTTTCTGGCATCAGCACCTGTTTGCTGTTCTTGGTTTCCAAACCTTATTTAGCATTTTTGAATTGTTAGGTTTTGTGCCGTGGTTTTGTTTATAAATTGTATATTTTGTAAATAGTATTAAATCTGTAGGGGTGGACTGCCATTTTTCTTTTGATTGTTTTCTCTTGTTTTCACATTAGGGAGTTAGGGTTAGCGACTGTCTTTTGGTTTGTTTCTTTCTATCAGGCTAGCTAGCACTTTCTGTGGGAAATGGCTTATTTTGTTTATTATGTTGGCCTTGGTTCGCCCTGAGTTGTAGTGTCATGTTTTGTTTGACACTTTCTTTCGTTTAAAATAAATATCATTCTGTTGGAACATCTCAATCCTGGATTTTGGTTTGGGGATCGGAGAGGGAACATGCAAATTTATCTTTGTATGTTTCACCCTGACCCCCTAGACAGGGGCGTAACAGACCAGTACAGTTATAGTACTTTGTACTTTGCCACATTTATCTTCTTCTTAGCAAGTGTCATGCATTCTTCTTCTCTAGCGTTTTTAAGAGCTGTTGATGATGTCAAATGCATGTTACGGCCACACTGCTCTCTAAGCGCCCGATCTCGTCCGATCTCGGCAGCCAAATAGGGCCGGGGCTGGTTAGTACTTCGTAGGAAGACCGCCTGGGAATACCAGGTGCTGTAAGCTTTTTTGCTTGGGTTTACGGGCAGCACAAGCTGGTGTTACTGCCTATTTATTCATAGAAATTGTTCTATATTTTCATCAAATTTTGTTCTTTCATTGCTGTTTTGCTACTTTATTGGTTTGCCAACCAACGTGCTTCATTACTAGTAGACCATGTTACGGTCCTGGCCATATGTGTTGTTTTTATTTTCTTGTTCTTATAGGTGCCCTGCCTGATTGACTGGATTGGGGGGCAGTACAGGAAGCTGATTGGTCCATCCTACACTTCCTGGAGTTTTAAAAGTACGGTTCCCAACAGCTAGCGAGGCTTTTTCTGGCATCAGCACCTGTTTGCTGTTCTTGGTTTCCAAACCTTATTTAGCATTTTTGAATTGTTAGGTTTTGTGCCGTGGTTTTGTTTATAAATTGTATATTTTGTAAATAGTATTAAATCTGTAGGGGTGAACTGCCATTTTCTTTGGACTGTTTTCACATTAGGGAGTTAGGGTTAGCGACTGTCTTTTGGTTTGTTTATTTCTATCAGGCTAGCTAGCACTTTCTGTGGGAAATGGCTTATTTTGTTTATTATGTTGGCCTTGGTTCGCCCTGAGTTGTAGTGTCATGTTTTGTTTGACACTTTCTTTCGTTTAAAATAAATATCATTCTGTTGGAACATCTCGATCCTGGATTTTGGTTTGGGGATCGGAGAGGGAAAATGCTAATTTATCTTTGTATGTTGCACCCTGACCCCCTAGACAGGGGCGTAACAGACCAGTACAGTTATAGTACTTTGTACTTTGACACATTTATCTTCTTCTTAGCAAGTGTCATGCATTCTGCTTCTCTAGCGTTTTTAAGAGCTGTTGATGATGTGAAATGCAGCTTACGGCCACACCGCTCTCTAAGCGCCCGATCTCGTCCGATCTCGGCAGCCAAATTGGGCCGGGCCTGGTTAGTACTTGGTAGGAAGACCGCCTGGGAATACCAGGTGCTGTAAGCTTTTTTGCTTGGGTTTACGGGCAGCACAAGCTGGTGTTACTGCCTATTTATTCATAGAAATTGTTCTATATTTTCATCAAATTTTGTTCTTTCATTGCTGTTTTGCTACTTTATTGGTTTGTCAACCATCGTGCTTCATTACTAATAGACCATGTTACGGTCCTGGCCATATGTGTTGTTTTTATTTTCTTGTTCTTATAGGTGCCCTGCCTGATTGGCCGGATTGGGGGGCAGTACAGGAGGCTGATTGGTCCATCCTACACTTGCTGGAGTTTTAAAAGTACGGTTCCCAACAGCTAGCGAGGCTCTTTCTGGCATCAGCACCTGTTTGCTGTTCTTGGTTTCCAAACCTTATTTAGCATTTTTGAATTGTTAGGTTTTGTGCCGTGGTTTTGTTTATAAATTGTATATTTTGTAAATAGTATTAAATCTGTAGGGGTGGACTGCCATTTTTCTTTTGATTGTTTTCTCTTGTTTTCACATTAGGGAGTTAGGGTTAGCGACTGTCTTTTGGTTTGTTTATTTCTATCAGGCTAGCTAGCACTTTCTGTGGGAAATGGCTTATTTTGTTTATTATGTTGGCCTTGGTTCGCCCTGAGTTGTAGTGTCATGTTTTGTTTGACACTTTCTTTCGTTTAAAATAAATATCATTCTGTTGGAACATCTCAATCCTGGATTTTGGTTTGGGGATCGGAGAGGGAACATGCTAATTTATCTTTGTATGTTGCACCCTGACCCCCTGGACAGGGGCGTAACAGACCAGTACAGTTATAGTACTTTGTACTTTGCCACATTTATCTTCTTCTTAGCTAGTTTCATGCACTCTGCTTCTCCAACGTTTTTAAGAGCTGTTGATGATGTCAAATGCAGCTTACGGCCACACCGCTCTCTAAGCGCGCGATCTCGTCCGATCTCGGCAGCCAAATAGAGCCGGGCCTGGTTAGTACTTGGTAGGAAGACCGCCTGGGAATACCAGGTGCTGTAAGCTTTTTTGCTTGGGTTTACGGGCAGCACAAGCTGGTGTTACTGCCTATTTATTCATAGAAATTGTTCTATATTTTCATCAAATTTTGTTCTTTCATTACTGTTTTGCTACTTTATTGGTTTGTCAACCATCGTGCTTCATTACTAGTAGACCATGTTACGGTCCTGGCCATATGTGTTGTTTTTATTTTCTTGTTCTTATAGGTGCCCTGCCTGATTGGCCGGATTGGGGGGCAGTACAGGAGGCTGATTGGTCCATCCTACACTTGCTGGAGTTTTAAAAGTACGGTTCCCAACAGCTAGCGAGGCTCTTTCTGGCATCAGCACCTGTTTGCTGTTCTTGGTTTCCAAACCTTATTTAGCATTTTTGAATTGTTAGGTTTTGTGCCCTGGTTTTGTTTATAAATTGTATATTTTGTAAATAGTATTAAATCTGTAGGGGTGGACTGCCATTTTTCTTTTGATTGTTTTCTCTTGTTTTCACATTAGGGAGTTAGGGTTAGCGACTGTCTTTTGGTTTGTTTATTTCTATCAGGCTAGCTAGCACTTTCTGTGGGAAATGGCTTATTTTGTTTATTATGTTGGCCTTGGTTCGCCCTGAGTTGTAGTGTCATGTTTTGTTTGACACTTTCTTTTGTTTAAAATAAATATCATTCTGTTGGAACATCTCGATCCTGGATTTTGGTTTGGGGATCGGAGAGGGAAAATGCTAATTTATCTTTGTATGTTGCACCCTGACCCCCTAGACAGGGGCGTAACAGACCAGTACAGTTATAGTACTTTGTACTTTGACACATTTATCTTCTTCTTAGCAAGTGTCATGCATTCTGCTTCTCTAGCGTTTTTAAGAGCTGTTGATGATGTGAAATGTAGCTTACGGCCACACCGCTCTCTAAGCGCCCGATCTCGTCCGATCTCGGCAGCCAAATTGGGCCGGGCCTGGTTAGTACTTGGTAGGAAGACCGCCTGGGAATACCAGGTGCTGTAAGCTTTTTTGCTTGGGTTTACGGGCAGCACAAGCTGGTGTTACTGCCTATTTATTCATAGAAATTGTTCTATATTTTCATCAAATTTTGTTCTTTCATTGCTGTTTTGCTACTTTATTGGTTTGTCAACCATCGTGCTTCATTACTAATAGACCATGTTACGGTCCTGGCCATATGTGTTGTTTTTATTTTCTTGTTCTTATAGGTGCCCTGCCTGATTGGCCGGATTGGGGGGCAGTACAGGAGGCTGATTGGTCCATCCTACACTTGCTGGAGTTTTAAAAGTACGGTTCCCAACAGCTAGCGAGGCTCTTTCTGGCATCAGCACCTGTTTGCTGTTCTTGGTTTCCAAACCTTATTTAGCATTTTTGAATTGTTAGGTTTTGTGCCGTGGTTTTGTTTATAAATTGTATATTTTGTAAATAGTATTAAATCTGTAGGGGTGGACTGCCATTTTTCTTTTGATTGTTTTCTCTTGTTTTCACATTAGGGAGTTAGGGTTAGCGACTGTCTTTTGGTTTGTTTATTTCTATCAGGCTAGCTAGCACTTTCTGTGGGAAATGGCTTATTTTGTTTATTATGTTGGCCTTGGTTCGCCCTGAGTTGTAGTGTCATGTTTTGTTTGACACTTTCTTTCGTTTAAAATAAATATCATTCTGTTGGAACATCTCAATCCTGGATTTTGGTTTGGGGATCGGAGAGGGAACATGCTAATTTATCTTTGTATGTTGCACCCTGACCCCCTGGACAGGGGCGTAACAGACCAGTACAGTTATAGTACTTTGTACTTTGCCACATTTATCTTCTTCTTAGCTAGTTTCATGCACTCTGCTTCTCCAACGTTTTTAAGAGCTGTTGATGATGTCAAATGCAGCTTACGGCCACACCGCTCTCTAAGCGCGCGATCTCGTCCGATCTCGGCAGCCAAATAGGGCCGGGGCTGGTTAGTACTTCGTAGGAAGACCGCCTGGGAATACCAGGTGCTGTAAGCTTTTTTGCTTGGGTTTACGGGCAGCACAAGCTGGTGTTACTGCCTATTTATTCATAGAAATTGTTCTATATTTTCATCAAATTTTGTTCTTTCATTGCTGTTTTGCTACTTTATTGGTTTGCCAACCAACGTGCTTCATTACTAGTAGACCATGTTACGGTCCTGGCCATATGTGTTGTTTTTATTTTCTTGTTCTTATAGGTGCCCTGCCTGATTGACTGGATTGGGGGGCAGTACAGGAAGCTGATTGGTCCATCCTACACTTCCTGGAGTTTTAAAAGTACGGTTCCCAACAGCTAGCGAGGCTTTTTCTGGCATCAGCACCTGTTTGCTGTTCTTGGTTTCCAAACCTTATTTAGCATTTTTGAATTGTTAGGTTTTGTGCCGTGGTTTTGTTTATAAATTGTATATTTTGTAAATAGTATTAAATCTGTAGGGGTGAACTGCCATTTTCTTTGGACTGTTTTCACATTAGGGAGTTAGGGTTAGCGACTGTCTTTTGGTTTGTTTATTTCTATCAGGCTAGCTAGCACTTTCTGTGGGAAATGGCTTATTTTGTTTATTATGTTGGCCTTGGTTCGCCCTGAGTTGTAGTGTCATGTTTTGTTTGACACTTTCTTTCGTTTAAAATAAATATCATTCTGTTGGAACATCTCGATCCTGGATTTTGGTTTGGGGATCGGAGAGGGAAAATGCTAATTTATCTTTGTATGTTGCACCCTGACCCCCTAGACAGGGGCGTAACAGACCAGTACAGTTATAGTACTTTGTACTTTGACACATTTATCTTCTTCTTAGCAAGTGTCATGCATTCTGCTTCTCTAGCGTTTTTAAGAGCTGTTGATGATGTGAAATGCAGCTTACGGCCACACCGCTCTCTAAGCGCCCGATCTCGTCCGATCTCGGCAGCCAAATTGGGCCGGGCCTGGTTAGTACTTGGTAGGAAGACCGCCTGGGAATACCAGGTGCTGTAAGCTTTTTTGCTTGGGTTTACGGGCAGCACAAGCTGGTGTTACTGCCTATTTATTCATAGAAATTGTTCTATATTTTCATCAAATTTTGTTCTTTCATTGCTGTTTTGCTACTTTATTGGTTTGTCAACCATCGTGCTTCATTACTAATAGACCATGTTACGGTCCTGGCCATATGTGTTGTTTTTATTTTCTTGTTCTTATAGGTGCCCTGCCTGATTGGCCGGATTGGGGGGCAGTACAGGAGGCTGATTGGTCCATCCTACACTTGCTGGAGTTTTAAAAGTACGGTTCCCAACAGCTAGCGAGGCTCTTTCTGGCATCAGCACCTGTTTGCTGTTCTTGGTTTCCAAACCTTATTTAGCATTTTTGAATTGTTAGGTTTTGTGCCGTGGTTTTGTTTATAAATTGTATATTTTGTAAATAGTATTAACTCTGTAGGGGTGGACTGCCATTTTTCTTTTGATTGTTTTCTCTTGTTTTCACATTAGGGAGTTAGGGTTAGCGACTGTCTTTTGGTTTGTTTATTTCTATCAGGCTAGCTAGCACTTTCTGTGGGAAATGGCTTATTTTGTTTATTATGTTGGCCTTGGTTCGCCCTGAGTTGTAGTGTCATGTTTTGTTTGACACTTTCTTTCGTTTAAAATAAATATCATTCTGTTGGAACATCTCAATCCTGGATTTTGGTTTGGGGATCGGAGAGGGAACATGCTAATTTATCTTTGTATGTTGCACCCTGACCCCCTGGACAGGGGCGTAACAGACCAGTACAGTTATAGTACTTTGTACTTTGCCACATTTATCTTCTTCTTAGCTAGTTTCATGCACTCTGCTTCTCCAACGTTTTTAAGAGCTGTTGATGATGTCAAATGCAGCTTACGGCCACACCGCTCTCTAAGCGCGCGATCTCGTCCGATCTCGGCAGCCAAATAGAGCCGGGCCTGGTTAGTACTTGGTAGGAAGACCGCCTGGGAATACCAGGTGCTGTAAGCTTTTTTGCTTGGGTTTACGGGCAGCACAAGCTGGTGTTACTGCCTATTTATTCATAGAAATTGTTCTATATTTTCATCAAATTTTGTTCTTTCATTACTGTTTTGCTACTTTATTGGTTTGTCAACCATCGTGCTTCATTACTAGTAGACCATGTTACGGTCCTGGCCATATGTGTTGTTTTTATTTTCTTGTTCTTATAGGTGCCCTGCCTGATTGGCCGGATTGGGGGGCAGTACAGGAGGCTGATTGGTCCATCCTACACTTGCTGGAGTTTTAAAAGTACGGTTCCCAACAGCTAGCGAGGCTCTTTCTGGCATCAGCACCTGTTTGCTGTTCTTGGTTTCCAAACCTTATTTAGCATTTTTGAATTGTTAGGTTTTGTGCCCTGGTTTTGTTTATAAATTGTATATTTTGTAAATAGTATTAAATCTGTAGGGGTGGACTGCCATTTTTCTTTTGATTGTTTTCTCTTGTTTTCACATTAGGGAGTTAGGGTTAGCGACTGTCTTTTGGTTTGTTTATTTCTATCAGGCTAGCTAGCACTTTCTGTGGGAAATGGCTTATTTTGTTTATTATGTTGGCCTTGGTTCGCCCTGAGTTGTAGTGTCATGTTTTGTTTGACACTTTCTTTCGTTTAAAATAAATATCATTCTGTTGGAACATCTCGATCCTGGATTTTGGTTTGGGGATCGGAGAGGGAAAATGCTAATTTATCTTTGTATGTTGCACCCTGACCCCCTAGACAGGGGCGTAACAGACCAGTACAGTTATAGTACTTTGTACTTTGACACATTTATCTTCTTCTTAGCAAGTGTCATGCATTCTGCTTCTCTAGCGTTTTTAAGAGCTGTTGATGATGTGAAATGTAGCTTACGGCCACACCGCTCTCTAAGCGCCCGATCTCGTCCGATCTCGGCAGCCAAATTGGGCCGGGCCTGGTTAGTACTTGGTAGGAAGACCGCCTGGGAATACCAGGTGCTGTAAGCTTTTTTGCTTGGGTTTACGGGCAGCACAAGCTGGTGTTACTGCCTATTTATTCATAGAAATTGTTCTATATTTTCATCAAATTTTGTTCTTTCATTGCTGTTTTGCTACTTTATTGGTTTGTCAACCATCGTGCTTCATTACTAATAGACCATGTTACGGTCCTGGCCATATGTGTTGTTTTTATTTTCTTGTTCTTATAGGTGCCCTGCCTGATTGGCCGGATTGGGGGGCAGTACAGGAGGCTGATTGGTCCATCCTACACTTGCTGGAGTTTTAAAAGTACGGTTCCCAACAGCTAGCGAGGCTCTTTCTGGCATCAGCACCTGTTTGCTGTTCTTGGTTTCCAAACCTTATTTAGCATTTTTGAATTGTTAGGTTTTGTGCCGTGGTTTTGTTTATAAATTGTATATTTTGTAAATAGTATTAAATCTGTAGGGGTGGACTGCCATTTTTCTTTTGATTGTTTTCTCTTGTTTTCACATTAGGGAGTTAGGGTTAGCGACTGTCTTTTGGTTTGTTTATTTCTATCAGGCTAGCTAGCACTTTCTGTGGGAAATGGCTTATTTTGTTTATTATGTTGGCCTTGGTTCGCCCTGAGTTGTAGTGTCATGTTTTGTTTGACACTTTCTTTCGTTTAAAATAAATATCATTCTGTTGGAACATCTCAATCCTGGATTTTGGTTTGGGGATCGGAGAGGGAACATGCTAATTTATCTTTGTATGTTGCACCCTGACCCCCTGGACAGGGGCGTAACAGACCAGTACAGTTATAGTACTTTGTACTTTGCCACATTTATCTTCTTCTTAGCTAGTTTCATGCACTCTGCTTCTCCAACGTTTTTAAGAGCTGTTGATGATGTCAAATGCAGCTTACGGCCACACCGCTCTCTAAGCGCGCGATCTCGTCCGATCTCGGCAGCCAAATAGAGCCGGGCCTGGTTAGTACTTGGTAGGAAGACCGCCTGGGAATACCAGGTGCTGTAAGCTTTTTTGCTTGGGTTTACGGGCAGCACAAGCTGGTGTTACTGCCTATTTATTCATAGAAATTGTTCTATATTTTCATCAAATTTTGTTCTTTCATTACTGTTTTGCTACTTTATTGGTTTGTCAACCATCGTGCTTCATAACTAGTAGACCATGTTACGGTCCTGGCCATATGTGTTGTTTTTATTTTCTTGTTCTTATAGGTGCCCTGCCTGATTGGCCGGATTGGGGGGCAGTACAGGAGGCTGATTGGTCCATCCTACACTTGCTGGAGTTTTAAAAGTACGGTTCCCAACAGCTAGCGAGGCTCTTTCTGGCATCAGCACCTGTTTGCTGTTCTTGGTTTCCAAACCTTATTTAGCATTTTTGAATTGTTAGGTTTTGTGCCCTGGTTTTGTTTATAAATTGTATATTTTGTAAATAGTATTAAATCTGTAGGGGTGGACTGCCATTTTTCTTTTGATTGTTTTCTCTTGTTTTCACATTAGGGAGTTAGGGTTAGCGACTGTCTTTTGGTTTGTTTATTTCTATCAGGCTAGCTAGCACTTTCTGTGGGAAATGGCTTATTTTGTTTATTATGTTGGCCTTGGTTCGCCCTGAGTTGTAGTGTCATGTTTTGTTTGACACTTTCTTTCGTTTAAAATAAATATCATTCTGTTGGAACATCTCAATCCTGGATTTTGGTTTGGGGATCGGAGAGGGAACATGCAAATTTATCTTTGTATGTTTCACCCTGACCCCCTAGACAGGGGCGTAACAGACCAGTACAGTTATAGTACTTTGTACTTTGCCATATTTATCTTCTTCTTAGCAAGTGTCATGCATTCTGCTTCTCTAGCGTTTTTAAGAGCTGTTGATGATGTCAAATGCAGCTTACGGCCATACCGCTCTCTAAGCGCCCGATCTCGTCCGATCTCGGCAGCCAAATAGAGCTGGGCCTGGTTAGTACTTGGTAGGAAGACCGCGTGGGAATACCAGGTGCTGTAAGCTTTTTTTCTTGGGTTTACGGGCAGCACAAGCTGGTGTTACTGCCTATTTATTCATAGAAATTGTTCTATATTTTCATCAAATTTTGTTCTTTCATTACTGTTTTGCTACTTTATTGGTTTGTCAACCATCGTGCTTCATTACTAGTAGACCATGTTACGGTCCTGGCCATATGTGTTGTTTTTATTTTCTTGTTCTTATAGGTGCCCTGCCTGATTGGCCGGATTGGGGGGCAGTACAGGAAGCTGATTGGTCCATCCTACACTTCCTGGAGTTTTAAAAGTACGGTTCCCAACAGCTAGCGAGGCTCTTTCTGGCATCAGCACCTGTTTGCTGTTCTTGGTTTCCAAACCTTATTTAGCATTTTTGAATTGTTAGGTTTTGTGCCGTGGTTTTGTTTATAAATTGTGTATTTTGTAAATAGTATTAAATCTGTAGGGGTGAACAGCCATTTTCTTTTGATTGTTTTCTCTTGTTTTCACATTAGGGAGTTAGGGTTAGCGACTGTCTTTTGGTTTGTTTATTTCTATCAGGCTAGCTAGCACTTTCTGTGGGAAATGGCTTATTTTGTTTATTATGTTGGCCTTGGTTCGCCCTGAGTTGTAGTGTCATGTTTTGTTTGACACTTTCTTTCGTTTAAAATAAATATCATTCTGTTGGAACATCTCGATCCTGGATTTTGGTTTGGGGATCGGAGAGGGAACATGCTAATTTATCTTTGTATGTTGCACCCTGACCCCCTAGACAGGGGCGTAACAGACCAGTACAGTTATAGTACTTTGTACTTTGCCACATTTATCTTCTTCTTAGCAAGTGTCATGCATTCTGCTTCTCTAGCGTTTTTAAGAGCTGTTGATGATGTCAAATGCATGTTACGGCCACACTGCTCTCTAAGCGCCCGATCTCGTCCGATCTCGGCAGCCAAATAGGGCCGGGCCTGGTTAGTACTTGGTAGGAAGACCGCCTGGGAATACCAGGTGCTGTAAGCTTTTTTGCTTGGGTTTACGGGCAGCACAAGCTGGTGTTACTGCCTATTTATTCATAGAAATTGTTCTATATTTTCATCAAATTTTGTTCTTTCATTGCTGTTTTGCTACTTTATTGGTTTGCCAACCATCGTGCTTCATTACTAATAGACCATGTTACGGTCCTGGCCATATGTGTTGTTTTTATTTTCTTGTTCTTATAGGTGCCCTGCCTGATTGGCCGGATTGGGGGGCAGTACAGGAAGCTGATTGGTCCATTCTACACTTGCTGGAGTTTTAAAAGTACGGTTCCCAACAGCTAGCGAGGCTCTTTCTGGCATCAGCACCTGTTTGCTGTTGGTTGGGGGAGGAAGTGTGTTCTTTTTGAGAGTGTGCTGCAGGAAGCAGACCTGTGTGAGAGCTGCTGATTTTTTGGTTTGTGGTTTTTTTCTTGCTCTTCTTTTCCCCATACTAAATAGTGGTTTTTGGTTTTTGGCTTTTTGTTTTTTATCCCCCCGGCGGATTTCTGTCCGTACGGGGGCGCCTTTAGTTGGCTTCCATGCCTTATTTTTTTCTATCATTGTTTTTCTCGGCCAATGTCGGCACTTCCTGGTTTTTGTTTGAGAAATGAGAGGAGTTTTTCTTCACTGGAAAAATCAAGAGAGATGAAAGGAATAAGAGGAAATCTGATAGAGAACTGCAAGATGGTGGAAACTGGAGAACAACACCGTGATGTGGCAGATGGGGGAAGGAGGACGGCTGCAGGGGATACTGTGAGACCATGCGCCAGCAAAAGCACAGAACGGCTGCCGGATAAGGCGTGGATTGTTGGGGAAAGGCAGAAGAGATGGCCGGCTGTTGGAGGTAATGCAGTTGCTGGAAAACAACATGAAGAGATGGCAAGAATAAAAGGAGAGATGAGCGGAAGACGAGAAGCGAGAAAGGAAACAAGGTATGAGAAAGAGTTGACTGTTTTGGCAGAAGTAATAGGGGAAGAGCGGCTAAAAACTATGGAACTATTACGAGCCATAAGAGAGGTGTGTGGCGGAATTGGGGCACTGAGAGAGACAGGACCAAATAAATTTGAAGTGACTGTGAAGAATGAAGCTGGGAAAAAGAGACTGTTGGATGGACTAAAAGTGGGGAGAGCAGTAGTGATGGTAAAGTCTTTGGCAATAGATGAGTTGGTGGTTTCCTTCTTAAACTTACCAGCTTATATTTCTGATGAAGAAATACTAGAGAAGCTTGATGTTTGGGGAGTAACAGCAATCTCCCCAATAAAAAGGAGACTGTGGCCAGGAACTGATGTGGCTGATGGCACCAGATATCTAAAAGTTAAGTTCAATGAGACTGTGCAATCACTGCCTTACTCCGCAAAGTTTATGACAGCAACTGGCCCAGAGTATTTCAGGGTAATGCATAATAATCAAGTTAAGGTATGCAGGATGTGTCTACAGCCTGGGCATATCGTCAGAGATTGCCCAGATTTCACTTGTTTTAAGTGTAACAGACAGGGTCATTATGCGAGGGAGTGTGATGCCCAGGAGCATAGATGTGACTCATGCCATAGTCCACAGGAGGAATGTGTGTGTCAAAACAATGCAATAGAGTCTGGAGAGGGGCACAGGGGACTGATCCCCAATGAGGATGCTGGAATAAGGCCTCCAGAGGAGGTAGGACTGGATCTTGACAGTGAAGGAGCAAGTGAATATGAGGAGGGGGGAGGAGAGTTAATGGAGACTCAGGCCAGTGAACTGGTCCTTTCAGAGAATAAAAAGGAAAACAATGTGAATGAGATTGGGTCAAGTCTGGATCTAGTGTTGGCGGAGTGGAGTGGAGAAGTAGCCAGTCACCCTGAAGAGGCCGAGAGGGGTATGCTTCAGGCTCCTCTGTCTAGACTTCCAATTCAAGGTGAGCCATTACCTGACCCCAGAGGTATTGCTCTAGAAATTGCTGTATCGACTCCTCAGGCTGACGGTGATGAATCAGAGGCAGAGATGGACTTTCAGCAAGTAAGGCACATGAGGAAAAGAGGACAAAAGAAGTCCGGGGAAAGTGTGGCAGAGGGCAAAGGGAAAGGGAAGAAACAGGCCAGAGATAGATGACCCCCTTTTGTGTGATCCTTTTCATGCATCTCCAGTCCCAAAACCTAAACGGCCTAGGAAAGGTATGGAAAATTAAAAGACTGTGTGAAGACATGGACTGTGACATCCTGTGCGTCCAGGAATGTAGATGGACTATGGAAAAAATAGACAAAATAAATACTTTTTGGAGAGGGGATTTGTTTTATTCCCTCTCTGCTGACAAAACCGCAGGTGTAGCAGTATTTGTAAAGCCAGGTGTTTTTGAGAATGTGACAGAGGTTTTTAAGGATAACCAAGGGAGACTGTTGGTTCTAGATACTGTATATCACAATAGAAACTACAGAATTCTAAATCTATATGGCCCAAACAGTGAGGGTGAAAGGAGGGTTTTTTTTGGCCGCTGTAAAAGGTGGACGGACGATCGCTCGGTAGTGGTGGGGGACTGGAATGTTGCTCTAACTGGGCTGGATGTGAGTGCAAACAACGTTTTCAAAACAGACACTAGTAGATCGGCTGTTTTTCAGTGGATGACTGAGGGTGATTTGATTGATGCTTGGAGAGTTCTGAACCCTGGCACCCGTGCGTATTCGCGCAGGCAAGTAGTATTGGGCAAACTAAAGCAGTCTAGGATAGACCTGTGTTTGCTGGCGTCGGGCTTGATTCCTATGTTAAAAAAGTGTGAATATAATTTCTGCACATGGAGTGATCATGCCTCGCTGAATGTGACTCTTGGGGAGGGTAGCATGCAGAGGAATGGAGGGGTGTGGTGTTTTAACTCAGCCCTCCTGGAGGATTCATTTTTTAAAGATAAAATGAAGTCTTTTCTCTCTGCTCTGTGTGAAGAAAGTGAATTTGTAGTAGATATCATTGAGTGGTGGGAGCACGCCAAGTTTAAAATTAGGAGGCGCTGCATTGCACTGAGCAGAGAGAAAAGGCTAAGGGAAAGAGCTAAGGAGGCTGAGTTGAGACACCGTCTGAAAAGGGAAATTGAGCTTGTTGAAGCTGGGCATGGCCATCCCCTGGATGGCTATCTTGGACTGAGAGAGCAACTAGCACGCCTAGATGAGGAAAAATGTAAAGGGGCAGTGATCCGCAGCAAAATACAACATGTAGTGGAGGGAGAGCGCTGTACAGCATACTTTTTGGGCTTAGAAAAGAGAAGGCAGACCAAAACATACATAACAGAAATACAGGATTCTGAAGGCAATACACACACCGATTTAGTAGATATATTACAAACTATACAGGATTTTTACTCTAATCTTTTCAGTAAACAAAATATAGGAAAAGCACAAAGAGATAAAATACTTGGTAATGTCGGCTGCTCTCTCGGTCCTGAGGACGCGGCTATGTGTGATGGCGACCTCCACCCGGAGGAAATCAGTGCAGCCATTGCTGAAATGCATAGAGCTAGAAGCCCGGGTCTGGACGGCCTCTCGGCAGAGTTCTATCAGTCCTATAAGGATTTGCTATCTCCGGTCCTCTTTAGGTTGTTCTCTGCCATGCAAACGGAGAACAGATGTGCGGAGTCTTTCGTGAGAGGCGTGATCACTCTGGTTTACAAGAATAAGGGAGCCAGGACCGACTTGGGGAATTATAGGCCCATTAGTTTGCTCAATACTGACTACAAGATCCTGGCTAAGGTGCTGGCGTCCAGACTCAAAAGAGTGATTGGGTCGATAGTTGGGCCTACCCAGACTTATAGCATTCCGGGGAGGGATATTGCTGATTGTATCCTGTCAACCAGATTCTCATTTCAACAGCTAATGGCCACAGGTGGCATCTACTTGAGTGTGGACCTAGAGAAGGCGTTTGACAGGGTGAGTCACGAGTTCCTCTTTGAGTGTCTGGGGGTTTTTGGGTTCGGCCCAACTTTTCGAGCATGGGTGGAGCTGTTGTATGGCCGAGCTACTAGTGTTGTCAAATGTAATGGCTTCCTGACTGATCCCTTCCCTTTGGAGAGGTCGGTTAGGCAGGGGTGCCCCCTGTCGGCTATGCTTTATGCAATAGTGGCCGAGCCCCTAGCGAAATTAATCTTAAGCGATACAAAAATAAATGGAATACAATCACCGACTGGCTCAGACTTTAGAATTGCACAATATGCAGATGATATTAACATAATGGTTAAAGATAGGAACAGCTTGCAACGGGTGCTCGGTCACCTAACTGCATATGAGCATGCCACAGGGGCGCGAGTCAATAACAATAAATCTAAACTAATTCTTGGCCCTGGGACTGATCTAGGTGGTGAGGGGCAGGGGTTCAAAATGGGAGAGGAGGAGTTTAAACTCCTGGGAGTCTACATGGGACCTCAAATGGAGGCAAGCATTCGAAGAACCTGGTTGGAGCATATTGCGTGGTGTAGATCTAGGCTCGGACTGTGGAAGATGAGAGGGTTGGGTTTGAGAGGGAAGGTAATAATAGTGAATTCTGTAATAGTACCGAGGCTGGTTTACGCCATGCAAGTCTGTCACCTGCCGGGCGATTTGTTGGTCCTCCTGAGCAGAGCCATAGAAGACTTCCTGTGGAAAGGAAGAGCGATGAAGATTGCACATAATACACTGGTTGGGCCATATAAAAAAGGTGGGTTACAGCTGTGTGATTTAAAAACAAAAATTAAATCACTTAGAATTAAGCTATATAAGAAGCTTTTGGACAAGTCAGCATGTGGTATATGGCAGGACTATATGTGGTTAGACATAAGGAATAGGGGGACGGGTGGGATTTTCAACCTGTGCAGCGTCGAGCTGGCGCGGCATGTGCCCGGAGCGTGCATGCTATTCCAGGAGGCGGCAGAGGCATGGGCTGATGTCCTGCCTCACCTGCAGTGCATGGTGACTAATAAGTGGGATGTGTTGAACCAACCCATCTTTGGAAATCCCTGCCTGCAGGGTCGGGCAGGCCTCCTGAAGAACCGGGGTGTGCTGGGGAAAGCGGTGCAACAGGTGAGAGATCTTTTAAACCAAGACGGGGTGTTTGATGAGGATGAGGTGTTTTTTAGAGCGAAAGGAAAAGGATACAAAATCTCAAGGTCAGTTATCCGGGAATTAGGGAGAGAATTCCATCAGGGGTGGCCACAGAGATGGAGAGAAGTTTTACAGGGGACACAAGATGGTCTGGGGGGAGGGGATGGAATTGTTTTCACCTTGTCATGTGATATAAAGAACAGGAATCTGATAGAATTACCTACTAAATTCTGGTACTCAGTCCTATTAAAGAATATATTCAAACAACCTGCAGCCAACACAGCGTGGAGCCAGATTTTTCCCTCCCGTTCCATTACTGATATATGGGAAAATGTATACATGCACTGGATGACGCCAGCCATTGCTAACACAAATTTTCTGTTGATGCACAGAAGAGTGTTGGTGTCTGTCGTCCTCCACCGAATTAATTGTGATATACATTCAAGAATGTGTGCGGTGTGTGAATGGGAGGATGAAGACTTTGATCATCTTATGCTGCATTGTAGGGTAGCACGGGTTTTTAGAGATTGGGTGAGGACAGTTCTAACTGAGAAATGTAAAGTGATCGGGTTGGAAGGAGTGAAATGGAGCTGGGTGTGGTGTTTTGGGGTTGAGAAAACGGAAAAAGGCATAAACCTGGATATGGTGAATTTGGTATTGAGTGTGGCGCGTCATGTTTTATATATTGCAAGAAACCATGCACTTTTTGGGGGTAAAATAATAAGTAGAACGGCACTGTGTAAGAATTTGGTTAAATGCTATTTGAAAATCTTTTATGAAGCGGATAAGGATGGTTTTGAAAGAAGGTGGGGGGCGAAGAATGATCTATGTGGTGTAGATAGAGAAGGGCGGATGGTGGTGGATTTTGGTTAATGGTAGGTTGGGATAAAATGGGTAGGGGTTTACTCCTGTTTGGGTCTTTTTGTGTTTAATATGTGTGTATAATTTGAGATGTTTTTTCATAATTTTGTTCTGTTTTGAAATGGGAAATGAATATACAAATGTAAAATATGTATGTTATTTTCTGATTTTAAGCACCTTTGTATTTGTCTTCACCAAAATGTAAAAGAGTATTTTTGATAATAAAAAGAGAAAAAAAAAAAAGCGCCCGATCTCGTCCGATCTCGGCAGCCAAATAGGGCCGGGCCTGGTTAGTACTTGGTAGGAAGGCCGCCTGGGAATACCAGGTGCTGTAAGCTTTTTTGCTTGGGTTTACGGGCAGCACAAGCTGGTGTTACTGCCTATTTATTCATAGAAATTGTTCTATATTTTCATCAAATTTTGTTCTTTCATTGCTGTTTTGCTACTTTATTGGTTTGCCAACCATCGTGCTTCATTACTAATAGACCATGTTACGGTCCTGGCCATATGTGTTGTTTTTATTTTCTTGTTCTTATAGGTGCCCTGCCTGATTGGCCGGATTGGGGGGCAGTACAGGAAGCTGATTGGTCCATTCTACACTTGCTGGAGTTTTAAAAGTACGGTTCCCAACAGCTAGCGAGGCTCTTTCTGGCATCAGCACCTGTTTGCTGTTCTTGGTTTCCAAACCTTATTTAGCATTTTTGAATTGTTAGGTTTTGTGCCGTGGTTTTGTTTATAAATTGTGTATTTTGTAAATAGTATTAAATCTGTAGGGGTGAACAGCCATTTTCTTTTGATTGTTTTCTCTTGTTTTCACATTAGGGAGTTAGGGTTAGCGACTGTCTTTTGGTTTGTTTATTTCTATCAGGCTAGCTAGCACTTTCTGTGGGAAATGGCTTATTTTGTTTATTATGTTGGCCTTGGTTCGCCCTGAGTTGTAGTGTCATGTTTTGCTTGACACTTTCTTTCGTTTAAAATAAATATCATTCTGTTGGAACATCTCAATCCTGGATTTTGGTTTGGGGATCGGAGAGGGAACATGCTAATTTATCTTTGTATGTTTCACCCTGACCCCCTAGACAGGGGCGTAACAGACCAGTACAGTTATAGTACTTTGTACTTTGCCACATTTATCTTCTTCTTAGCAAGTGTCATGCATTCTGCTTCTCTAGCGTTTTTAAGAGCTGTTGATGATGTCAAATGCATGTTACGGCCACACCGCTCTCTAAGCGCCCGATCTTGTCCGATCTCGGCAGCCAAATAGGGCCGGGCCTGGTTAGTACTTGGTAGGAAGACCGCCTGGGAATACCAGGTGCTGTAAGCTTTTTTGCTTGGGTTTACGGGCAGCACAAGCTGGTGTTACTGCCTATTTATTCATAGAAATTGTTCTATATTTTCATCAAATTTTGTTCTTTCATTGCTGTTTTGCTACTTTATTGGTTTGCCAACCAACGTGCTTCATTACTAGTAGACCATGTTACGGTCCTGGCCATATGTGTTGTTTTTATTTTCTTGTTCTTATAGGTGCCCTGCCTGATTGGCCGGATTGGGGGGCAGTACAGGAAGCTGATTGGTCCATCCTACACTTCCTGGAGTTTTAAAAGTACGGTTCCCAACAGCTAGCGAGGCTCTTTCTGGATGCAGCACCTGTTTGCTGTTCTTGGTTTCCAAACCTTATTTAGCATTTTTGAATTGTTAGGTTTTGTGCCGTGGTTTTGTTTATAAATTGTATATTTTGTAAATAGTATTAAATCTGTAGGGGTGAACAGCCATTTTCTTTTGATTGTTTTCTCTTGTTTTCACATTAGGGAGTTAGGGTTAGCGACTGTCTTTTGGTTTGTTTATTTCTATCAGGCTAGCTAGCACTTTCTGTGGGAAATGGCTTATTTTGTTTATTATGTTGGCCTTGGTTCGCCCTGAGTTGTAGTGTCATGTTTTGTTTGACACTTTCTTTCGTTTAAAATAAATATCATTCTGTTGGAACATCTCGATCCTGGATTTTGGTTTGGGGATCGGAGAGGGAACATGCTAATTTATCTTTGTATGTTGCACCCTGACCCCCTAGACAGGGGCGTAACAGACCAGTACAGTTATAGTACTTTGTACTTTGCCACATTTATCTTCTTCTTAGCAAGTGTCATGCATTCTGCTTCTCTAGCGTTTTTAAGAGCTGTTGATGATGTCAAATGCAGCTTACGGCCACACCGCTCTCTAAGCGCCCGATCCCGTCCGATCTCGGCAGCCAAATAGGGCCGGGCCTTGTTAGTACTTGGTAGGAAGAACGCCTGGGAATACCACGTGCTATAAGCTTCTTTGCTTGGGTTTACGGGCAGCACAAGCTGGTGTTACTGCCTATTTATTCATAGAAATTGTTCTATATTTTCATCAAATTTTGTTCTTTCATTGCTGTTTTGCTACTTTATTGGTTTGTCAACCATCGTGCTTCATTACTAGTAGACCATGTTACGGTCCTGGCCATATGTGTTGTTTTTATTTTCTTGTTCTTATAGGTGCCCTTCCTGATTGGCCAGATTGGGGGGCAGTACAGGAAGCTGATTGGTCCATCCTACACTTCCTGGAGTTTTAAAAGTACGGTTCCCAACAGCTAGCGAGGCTCTTTCTGGCAGCAGCACCTGTTTGCTGTTCTTGGTTTCCAAACCTTATTTAGCATTTTTGAATTGTTAGGTTTTGTGCCGTGGTTTTGTTTATAAATTGTTTATTTTGTAAATAGTATTAAATCTGTAGGGGTGAACAGCCATTTTCTTTTGATTGTTTTCTCTTGTTTTCACATTAGGGAGTTAGGGTTAGCGACTGTCTTTTGGTTTGTTTATTTCTATCAGGCTAGCTAGCACTTTCTGTGGGAAATGGCTTATTTTGTTTATTATGTTGGCCTTGGTTCGCCCTGAGTTGTAGTGTCATGTTTTGTTTGACACTTTCTTTCGTTTAAAATAAATATCATTCTGTTGGAACATCTCGATCCTGGATTTTGGTTTGGGGATCGGAGAGGGAACATGCTAATTTATCTTTGTATGTTGCACCCTGACCCCCTAGACAGGGGCGTAACAGACCAGTACAGTTATAGTACTTTGTACTTTGCCACATTTATCTTCTTCTTAGCAAGTGTCATGCATTCTACTTCTCCAGCGTTTTTAAGAGCTGTTGATGATGTCAAATGCAGCTTACGGCCACACCGCTCTCTAAGCGCCCGATCTCGTCCGATCTCGGCAGCCAAATAGAGCCGGGCCTGGTTAGTACTTGGTAGGAAGACCACCTGGGAATACCAGGTGTTGTAAGCTTTTTTGCTTGGGTTTACGGGCAGCACAAGCTGGTGTTACTGCCTAATTATTCATAGAAATTGTTCTATATTTTCATCAAATTTTGTTCTTTCATTGCTGTTTTGCTACTTTATTGGTTTGCCAACCATCGTGCTTCATTACTAGTAGACCATGTTACGGTCCTGGCCATATGTGTTGTTTTTATTTTCTTGTTCTTATAGGTGCCCTGCCTGATTGGCCGGATTGGGGGGCAGTACAGGAAGCTGATTGGTCCATCCTACACTTCCTGGAGTTTTAAAAGTACGGTTCCCAACAGCTAGCGAGGCTCTTTCTGGCATCAGCACCTGTTTGCTGTTCTTGGTTTCCAAACCTTATTTAGCATTTTTGAATTGTTAGGTTTTGTGCCGTGGTTTTGTTTATAAATTGTATATTTTGTAAATAGTATTAAATCTGTAGGGGTGAACTGCCATTTTCTTTGGACTGTTTTCACATTAGGGAGTTAGGGTTAGCGACTGTCTTTTGGTTTGTTTATTTCTATCAGTCTAGCTAGCACTTTCTGTGGGAAATGGCTTATTTTGTTTATTATGTTGGCCTTGGTTCGCCCTGAGTTGTAGTGTCATGTTTTGTTTGACACTTTCTTTCGTTTAAAATAAATATCATTCTGTTGGAACATCTCGATCCTGGATTTTGGTTTGGGGATCGGAGAGGGAACATGCTAATTTATCTTTGTATGTTGCACCCTGACCCCCTAGACAGGGGCGTAACAGACCAGTACAGTTATAGTACTTTGTACTTTGCCACATTTATCTTCTTCTTAGCAAGTGTCATGCATTCTACTTCTCCAGCGTTTTTAAGAGCTGTTGATGATGTCAAATGCAGCTTACGGCCACACCGCTCTCTAAGCGCCCGATCTCGTCCGATCTCGGCAGCCAAATAGAGCCGGGCCTGGTTAGTACTTGGTAGGAAGACCGCCTGGGAATACCAGGTGCTGTAAGCTTTTTTGCTTGGGTTTACGGGCAGCACAAGCTGGTGTTACTGCCTAATTATTCATAGAAATTGTTCTATATTTTCATCAAATTTTGTTCTTTCATTGCTGTTTTGCTACTTTATTGGTTTGCCAACCATCGTGCTTCATTACTAGTAGACCATGTTACGGTCCTGGCCATATGTGTTGTTTTTATTTTCTTGTTCTTATAGGTGCCCTGCCTGATTGGCCGGATTGGGGGGCAGTACAGGAAGCTGATTGGTCCATCCTACACTTCCTGGAGTTTTAAAAGTACGGTTCCCAACAGCTAGCGAGGCTCTTTCTGGCATCAGCACCTGTTTGCTGTTCTTGGTTTCCAAACCTTATTTAGCATTTTTGAATTGTTAGGTTTTGTGCCGTGGTTTTGTTTTGAAATTGTATATTTTGTAAATAGTATTAAATCTGTAGGGGTGAACTGCCATTTTCTTTGGACTGTTTTCACATTAGGGAGTTAGGGTTAGCGACTGTCTTTTGGTTTGTTTATTTCTATCAGTCTAGCTAGCACTTTCTGTGGGAAATGGCTTATTTTGTTTATTGTGTTGGCCTTGGTTCGCCCTGAGTTGTAGTGTCATGTTTTGTTTGACACTTTCTTTCGTTTAAAATAAATATCATTCTGTTGGAACATCTCGATCCTGGATTTTGGTTTGGGGATCGGAGAGGGAACATGCTAATTTATCTTTGTATGTTGCACCCTGACCCCCTAGACAGGGGCGTAACAGACCAGTACAGTTATAGTACTTTGTACTTTGCCACATTTATCTTCTTCTTAGCAAGTGTCATGCATTCTGCTTCTCCAGCGTTTTTAAGAGCTGTTGATGATGTCAAATGCAGCTTACGGCCACACCGCTCTCTAAGCGCCCGATCTCGTCCGATTTCGGCAGCCAAATAGAGCCGGGCCTGGTTAGTACTTGGTAGGAAGACCGCCTGGGAATACCAGGTGCTGTAAGCTTTTTTGCTTGGGTTTACGGGCAGCACAAGCTGGTGTTACTGCCTATTTATTCATAGAAATTGTTCTATATTTTCATCAAATTTTGTTCTTTCATTGCTGTTTTGCTACTTTATTGGTTTGCCAACCATCGTGCTTCATTACTAGTAGACCATGTTACGGTCCTGGCCATATGTGTTGTTTTTATTTTCTTGTTCTTATAGGTGCCCTGCCTGATTGGCCGGATTGGGGGGCAGTACAGGAAGCTGATTGGTCCATCCTACACTTCCTGGAGTTTTAAAAGTACGGTTCCCAACAGCTAGCGAGGCTCTTTCTGGCATCAGCACCTGTTTGCTGTTCTTGGTTTCCAAACCTTATTTAGCATTTTTGAATTGTTAGGTTTTGTGCCGTGGTTTTGTTTATAAATTGTATATTTTGTAAATAGTATTAAATCTGTAGGGGTGAACTGCCATTTTCTTTGGACTGTTTTCACATTAGGGAGTTAGGGTTAGCGACTGTCTTTTGGTTTGTTTATTTCTATCAGGCTAGCTAACACTTTCTGTGGGAAATGGCTTATTTTGTTTATTGTGTTGGCCTTGGTTCGCCCTGAGTTGTAGTGTCATGTTTTGTTTGACACTTTCTTTCGTTTAAAATAAATATCATTCTGTTGGAACATCTCGATCCTGGATTTTGGTTTGGAGATCGGAGAGGGAACATGCTAATTTATCTTTGTATGTTGCACCCTGACCCCCTAGACAGGGGCGTAACAGACCAGTACAGTTATAGTACTTTGTACTTTGCCACATTTATCTTCTTCTTAGCAAGTGTCATGCATTCTGCTTCTCCAGCGTTTTTAAGAGCTGTTGATGATGTCAAATGCAGCTTACGGCCACACTGCTCTCTAAGCGCCCGATCCCGTCCGATCTCGGCAGCCAAATAGGGCCGGGCCTTGTTAGTACTTGGTAGGAAGACCGCCTGGGAATACCACGTGCTGTAAGCTTCTTTGCTTGGGTTTACAGGCAACACAAGCTCGTGTTACTGCCTATTTATTCATAGAAATTGTACTATATTTTCATCAAATTTTGTTCTTTCATTGCTGTTTTGCTACTTTATTGGTTTGCCAACCATCGTGCTTCATTACTAGTAGACCATGTTACGGTCCTGGCCATATGTGTAGTTTTTATTTTCTTGTTCTTATAGGTGCCCTGCCTGATTGGCCGGATTGGGGGGCAGTACAGGAAGCTGATTGGTCCATCCTTCACTTCCTGGAGTTTTAAAAGTACGGTTCCCAACAGCTAGCGAGGCTCTTTCTGGCAGCAGCACCTGTTTGCTGTTCTTGGTTTCCAAACCTTATTTAGCATTTTTGAATTGTTAGGTTTTGTGCCGTGGTTTTGTTTATAAATTGTATATTTTGTAAATAGTATTAAATCTGTAGGGGTGAACTGCCATTTTCTTTGGACTGTTTTCACATTAGGGAGTTAGGGTTAGCGACTGTCTTTTGGTTTGTTTATTTCTATCAGGCTAGCTAGCACTTTCTGTGGGAAATGGCTTATTTTGTTTATTATGTTGGCCTTGGTTCGCCCTGAGTTGTAGTGTCATGTTTTGTTTGACACTTTCTTTCGTTTAAAATAAATATCATTCTGTTGGAACATCTCGATCCTGGATTTTGGTTTGGGGATCGGAGAGGGAACATGCTAATTTATCTTTGTATGTTGCACCCTGACCCCCTAGACAGGGGCGTAACAGACCAGTACAGTTATAGTACTTTGTACTTTGCCACATTTATCTTCTTCTTAGCAAGTGTCATGCATTCTACTTCTCCAGCGTTTTTAAGAGCTGTTGATGATGTCAAATGCAGCTTACGGCCACACCGCTCTCTAAGCGCCCGATCTCGTCCGATCTCGGCAGCCAAATAGAGCCGGGCCTGGTTAGTACTTGGTAGGAAGACCGCCTGGGAATACCAGGTGCTGTAAGCTTTTTTGCTTAGGTTTACGGGCAGCACAAGCTGGTGTTACTGCCTATTTATTCATAGAAATTGTTCTATATTTTCATCAAATTTTGTTCTTACATTGCTGTTTTGCTACTTTATTGGTTTGCCAACCATCGTGCTTCATTACTAGTAGACCATGTTACGGTCCTGGCCATATGTGTTGTTTTTATTTTGTTGTTCTTATAGGTGCCCTGCCTGATTGGCCGGATTGGGGGGCAGTACAGGAAGCTGATTGGTCCATCCTACACTTCCTGGAGTTTTAAAAGTACGGTTCCCAACAGCTAGCGAGGCTCTTTCTGGCATCAGCACCTGTTTGCTGTTCTTGGTTTCCAAACCTTATTTAGCATTTTTGAATTGTTAGGTTTTGTGCCGTGGTTTTGTTTATAAATTGTATATTTTGTAAATAGTATTAAATCTGTAGGGGTGAACTGCCATTTTCTTTGGACTGTTTTCACATTAGGGAGTTAGGGTTAGCGACTGTCTTTTGGTTTGTTTATTTCTATCAGGCTAGCTAGCACTTTCTGTGGGAAATGGCTTATTTTGTTTATTATGTTGGCCTTGGTTCGCCCTGAGTTGTAGTGTCATGTTTTGTTTGACACTTTCTTTCGTTTAAAATAAATATCATTCTGTTGGAACATCTCGATCCTGGATTTTGGTTTGGGGATCGGAGAGGGAACATGCTAATTTATCTTTGTATGTTGCACCCTGACCCCCTAGACAGGGGCGTAACAGACCAGTACAGTTATAGTACTTTGTACTTTGCCACATTTATCTTCTCCTTAGCAAGTGTCATGCATTCTGCTTCTCCAGCGTTTTTAAGAGCTGTTGATGATGTCAAATGCAGCTTACGGCCACACCGCTCTCTAAGCGCCCGATCCCGTCCGATCTCGGCAGTCAAATAGGGCCGGGCCTTGTTAGTACTTGGTAGGAAGACCGCCTGGGAATACCACGTGCTGTAAGCTTCTTTGCTTGGGTTTTCGGGCAGCACAAGCTGGTGTTACTGCCTATTTATTCATAGAAATTGTTCTATATTTTCATCAAATTTTGTTCTTTCATTGCTGTTTTGCTACTTTATTGGTTTGCCAACCATCGTGCTTCATTACTAGTAGACCATGTTACGGTCCAGGCCATATGTGTTGTTTTTATTTTCTTGTTCTTATAAGTGCCCTGCCTGATTGGCCGTATTGGGGGGCAGTACAGGAAGCTGATTGGTCCATCCTACACTTCCTGGAGTTTTAAAAGTACGGTTCCCAACAGCTAGCGAGGCTCTTTCTGGCATCAGCACCTGTTTGCTGTTCTTGGTTTCCAAACCTTATTTAGCATTTTTGAATTGTTAGGTTTTGTGCCGTGGTTTTGTTTATAAATTGTATATTTTGTAAATAGTATTAAATCTGTAGGGGTGGACTGCCATTTTCTTTTGATTGTTTTCTCTTGTTTTCACATTAGGGAGTTAGGGTTAGCGACTGTCTTTTGGTTTGTTTATTTCTATCAGGCTAGCTAGAAATTTCTGTGGGAAATGGCTTATTTTGTTTATTATGTTGGCCTTGGTTCGCCCTGAGTTGTAGTGTCATGTTTTGTTTGACACTTTCTTTCGTTTAAAATAAATATCATTCTGTTGGAACATCTCGATCCTGGATTTTGGTTTGGGGATCGGAGAGGGAACATGCTAATTTATCTTTGTATGTTGCACCCTGACCCCCTAGACAGGGGCGTAACAGACCAGTACAGTTATAGTACTTTGTACTTTGCCACATTTATCTTCTTCTTAGCAAGTGTCATGCATTCTGCTTCTCCAGCGTTTTTAAGAGCTGTTGATGATGTCAAATGCAGCTTACGGCCACACCGCTCTCTAAGCGCCCGATCTCGTCCGATCTCGGCAGCCAAATAGAGCCGGGCCTGGTTAGTACTTGGTAGGAAGACCGCCTGGGAATACCAGGTGTTGTAAGCTTTTTTGCTTGGGTTTACGGGCAGCACAAGCTGGTGTTACTGCCTAATTATTCATAGAAATTGTTCTATATTTTCATCAAATTTTGTTCTTTCATTGCTGTTTTGCTACTTTATTGGTTTGCCAACCATCGTGCTTCATTACTAGTAGACCATGTTACGGTCCTGGCCATATGTGTTGTTTTTATTTTCTTGTTCTTATAGGTGCCCTGCCTGATTGGCCGGATTGGGGGGCAGTACAGGAAGCTGATTGGTCCATCCTACACTTCCTGGAGTTTTAAAAGTACGGTTCCCAACAGCTAGCGAGGCTCTTTCTGGCATCAGCACCTGTTTGCTGTTCTTGGTTTCCAAACCTTATTTAGCATTTTTGAATTGTTAGGTTTTGTGCCGTGGTTTTGTTTTGAAATTGTATATTTTGTAAATAGTATTAAATCTGTAGGGGTGAACTGCCATTTTCTTTGGACTGTTTTCACATTAGGGAGTTAGGGTTAGCGACTGTCTTTTGGTTTGTTTATTTCTATCAGTCTAGCTAACACTTTCTGTCGGAAATGGCTTATTTTGTTTATTGTGTTGGCCTTGGTTCGCCCTGAGTTGTAGTGTCATGTTTTGTTTGACACTTTCTTTCGTTTAAAATAAATATCATTCTGTTGGAACATCTCGATCCTGGATTTTGGTTTGGGGATCGGAGAGGGAACATGCTAATTTATCTTTGTATGTTGCACCCTGACCCCCTAGACAGGGGCGTAACAGACCAGTACAGTTATAGTACTTTGTACTTTGCCACATTTATCTTCTTCTTAGCAAGTGTCATGCATTCTGCTTCTCCAGCGTTTTTAAGAGCTGTTGATGATGTCAAATGCAGCTTACGGCCACACCGCTCTCTAAGCGCCCGATCTCGTCCGATTTCGGCAGCCAAATAGAGCCGGGCCTGGTTAGTACTTGGTAGGAAGACCGCCTGGGAATACCAGGTGCTGTAAGCTTTTTTGCTTGGGTTTACGGGCAGCACAAGCTGGTGTTACTGCCTAATTATTCATAGAAATTGTTCTATATTTTCATCAAATTTTGTTCTTTCATTGCTGTTTTGCTACTTTATTGGTTTGCCAACCATCGTGCTTCATTACTAGTAGACCATGTTACGGTCCTGGCCATATGTGTTGTTTTTATTTTCTTGTTCTTATAGGTGCCCTGCCTGATTGGCCGGATTGGGGGGCAGTACAGGAAGCTGATTGGTCCATCCTACACTTCCTGGAGTTTTAAAAGTACGGTTCCCAACAGCTAGCGAGGCTCTTTCTGGCATCAGCACCTGTTTGCTGTTCTTGGTTTCCAAACCTTATTTAGCATTTTTGAATTGTTAGGTTTTGTGCCGTGGTTTTGTTTATAAATTGTATATTTTGTAAATAGTATTAAATCTGTAGGGGTGAACTGCCATTTTCTTTGGACTGTTTTCACATTAGGGAGTTAGGGTTAGCGACTGTCTTTTGGTTTGTTTATTTCTATCAGGCTAGCTAACACTTTCTGTGGGAAATGGCTTATTTTGTTTATTGTGTTGGCCTTGGTTCGCCCTGAGTTGTAGTGTCATGTTTTGTTTGACACTTTCTTTCGTTTAAAATAAATATCATTCTGTTGGAACATCTCGATCCTGGATTTTGGTTTGGGGATCGGAGAGGGAACATGCTAATTTATCTTTGTATGTTGCACCCTGACCCCCTAGACAGGGGCGTAACAGACCAGTACAGTTATAGTACTTTGTACTTTGCCACATTTATCTTCTTCTTAGCAAGTGTCATGCATTCTGCTTCTCCAGCGTTTTTATGAGCTGTTGATGATGTCAAATGCAGCTTACGGCCACACTGCTCTCTAAGTGCCCGATCCCGTCCGATCTCGGCAGCCAAATAGGGCCGGGCCTTGTTAGTACTTGGTAGGAAGACCGCCTGGGAATACCACGTGCTGTAAGCTTCTTTGCTTGGGTTTACAGGCAACACAAGCTCGTGTTACTGCCTATTTATTCATAGAAATTGTACTATATTTTCATCAAATTTTGTTCTTTCATTGCTGTTTTGCTACTTTATTGGTTTGCCAACCATCGTGCTTCATTACTAGTAGACCATGTTACGGTCCATGCCATATGTGTAGTTTTTATTTTCTTGTTCTTATAGGTGCCCTGCCTGATTGGCCGGATTGGGGGGCAGTACAGGAAGCTGATTGGTCCATCCTTCACTTCCTGGAGTTTTAAAAGTACGGTTCCCAACAGCTAGCGAGGCTCTTTCTGGCAGCAGCACCTGTTTGCTGTTCTTGGTTTCCAAACCTTATTTAGCATTTTTGAATTGTTAGGTTTTGTGCCGTGGTTTTGTTTATAAATTGTATATTTTGTAAATAGTATTAAATCTGTAGGGGTGAACTGCCATTTTCTTTGGACTGTTTTCACATTAGGGAGTTAGGGTTAGCGACTGTCTTTTGGTTTGTTTATTTCTATCAGGCTAGCTAGCACTTTCTGTGGGAAATGGCTTATTTTGTTTATTATGTTGGCCTTGGTTCGCCCTGAGTTGTAGTGTCATGTTTTGTTTGACACTTTCTTTCGTTTAAAATAAATATCATTCTGTTGGAACATCTCGATCCTGGATTTTGGTTTGGGGATCGGAGAGGGAACATGCTAATTTATCTTTGTATGTTGCACCCTGACCCCCTAGACAGGGGCGTAACAGACCAGTACAGTTATAGTACTTTGTACTTTGCCACATTTATCTTCTTCTTAGCAAGTGTCATGCATTCTACTTCTCCAGCGTTTTTAAGAGCTGTTGATGATGTCAAATGCAGCTTACGGCCACACCGCTCTTTAAGCGCCCGATCTCGTCCGATCTCGGCAGCCAAATAGAGCCGGGCCTGGTTAGTACTTGGTAGGAAGACCGCCTGGGAATACCAGGTGCTGTAAGCTTTTTTGCTTAGGTTTACGGGCAGCACAAGCTGGTGTTACTGCCTATTTATTCATAGAAATTGTTCTATATTTTCATCAAATTTTGTTCTTACATTGCTGTTTTGCTACTTTATTGGTTTGCCAACCATCGTGCTTCATTACTAGTAGACCATGTTACGGTCCTGGCCATATGTGTTGTTTTTATTTTGTTGTTCTTATAGGTGCCCTGCCTGATTGGCCGGATTGGGGGGCAGTACAGGAAGCTGATTGGTCCATCCTACACTTCCTGGAGTTTTAAAAGTACGGTTCCCAACAGCTAGCGAGGCTCTTTCTGGCATCAGCACCTGTTTGCTGTTCTTGGTTTCCAAACCTTATTTAGCATTTTTGAATTGTTAGGTTTTGTGCCGTGGTTTTGTTTATAAATTGTATATTTTGTAAATAGTATTAAATCTGTAGGGGTGAACTGCCATTTTCTTTGGACTGTTTTCACATTAGGGAGTTAGGGTTAGCGACTGTCTTTTGGTTTGTTTATTTCTATCAGGCTAGCTAGCACTTTCTGTGGGAAATGGCTTATTTTGTTTATTATGTTGGCCTTGGTTCGCCCTGAGTTGTAGTGTCATGTTTTGTTTGACACTTTCTTTCGTTTAAAATAAATATCATTCTGTTGGAACATCTCGATCCTGGATTTTGGTTTGGGGATCGGAGAGGGAACATGCTAATTTATCTTTGTATGTTGCACCCTGACCCCCTAGACAGGGGCGTAACAGACCAGTACAGTTATAGTACTTTGTACTTTGCCACATTTATCTTCTCCTTAGCAAGTGTCATGCATTCTGCTTCTCCAGCGTTTTTAAGAGCTGTTGATGATGTCAAATGCAGCTTACGGCCAAACCGCTCTCTAAGCGCCCGATCTCGTCCGATCTCGGCAGCCAAATAGAGCCGGGCCTGGTTAGTACTTGGTAGGAAGACCGCCTGGGAATACCAGGTGCTGTAAGCTTTTTTGCTTGGGTTTACGGGCAGCACAAGCTGGTGTTACTGCCTATTTATTCATAGAAATTGTTCTATATTTTCATCAAATTTTGTTCTTTCATTGCTGTTTTGCTACTTTATTGGTTTGTCAACCATCGTGCTTCATTACTAGTAGACCATGTTATGGTCCTGGCCATATGTGTTGTTTTTATTTTGTTGTTCTTATAGGTGCCCTGCCTGATTGGCCGGATTTGGGGGAAGTACAGGAAGCTGATTGGTCCATCCTACACTTCCTGGAGTTTTAAAAGTACGGTTCCCAACAGCTAGCGAGGCTCTTTCTGGCAGCAGCACCTGTTTGCTGTTCTTGGTTTCCAAACCTTATTTAGCATTTTTGAATTGTTAGGTTTTGTGCCGTGGTTTTGTTTATAAATTGTATATTTTGTAAATAGTATTAAATCTGTAGGGGTGAACTGCCATTTTCTTTGGACTGTTTTCACATTAGGGAGTTAGGGTTAGCGACTGTCTTTTGGTTTGTTTATTTCTATCAGGCTAGCTAGAAATTTCTGTGGGAAATGGCTTATTTTGTTTATTATGTTGGCCTTGGTTCGCCCTGAGTTGTAGTGTCATGTTTTGTTTGACACTTTCTTTCGTTTAAAATAAATATCATTCTGTTGGAACATCTCGATCCTGGATTTTGGTTTGGGGATCGGAGAGGGAACATGCTAATTTATCTTTGTATGTTGCACCCTGACCCCCTAGACAGGGGCGTAACAGACCAGTACAGTTATAGTACTTTGTACTTTGCCACATTTATCTTCTTCTTAGCAAGTGTCATGCATTCTGCTTCTCCAGCGTTTTTAAGAGCTGTTGATGATGTCAAATGCAGCTTACGGCCACACCGCTCTCTAAGCGCCCGATCTCGTCCGATCTCGGCAGCCAAATAGAGCCGGGCCTGGTTAGTACTTGGTAGGAAGACCGCCTGGGAATACCAGGTGTTGTAAGCTTTTTTGCTTGGGTTTACGGGCAGCACAAGCTGGTGTTACTGCCTATTTATTCATAGAAATTGTTCTATATTTTCATCAAATTTTGTTCTTTCATTGCTGTTTTGCTACTTTATTGGTTTGCCAACCATCATGCTTCATTACTAGTAGACCATGTTACGGTCCTGGCCATATGTGTTGTTTTTATTTTCTTGTTCTTATAGGTGCCCTGCCTGATTGGCCGGATTGGGGGGCAGTACAGGAAGCTGATTGGTCCATCCTACACTTCCTGGAGTTTTAAAAGTACGGTTCCCAACAGCTAGCGAGGCTCTTTCTGGCATCAGCACCTGTTTGCTGTTCTTGGTTTCCAAACCTTATTTAGCATTTTTGAATTGTTAGGTTTTGTGCCGTGGTTTTGTTTATAAATTGTATATTTTGTAAATAGTATTAAATCTGTAGGGGTGAACTGCCATTTTCTTTGGACTGTTTTCACATTAGGGAGTTAGGGTTAGCGACTGTCTTTTGGTGTGTTTATTTCTATCAGTCTAGCTAGCACTTTCTGTGGGAAATGGCTTATTTTGTTATGTTGGCCTTGGTTCGCCCTGAGTTGTAGTGTCATGTTTTGTTTGACACTTTCTTTCGTTTAAAATAAATATCATTCTGTTGGAACATCTCGATCCTGGATTTTGGTTTGAGGATCGGAGAGGGAACATGCTAATTTATCTTTGTATGTTGCACCCTGACCCCCTAGACAGGGGCGTAACAGACCAGTACAGTTATAGTACTTTGTACTTTGCCACATTTATCTTCTTCTTAGCAAGTGTCATGCATTCTGCTTCTCCAGCGTTTTTAAGAGCTGTTGATGATGTCAAATGCAGCTTAGGGCCAAACCGCTCTCTAAGCGCCCGATCTCGTCCGATCTCGGCAGCCAAATAGAGCCGGGCCTGGTTAGTACTTGGTAGGAAGACCGCCTGGGAATACCAGGTGCTGTAAGCTTTTTTGCTTGGGTTTACGGGCAGCACAAGCTGGTGTTACTGCCTATTTATTCATAGAAATTGTTCTATATTTTCATCAAATTTTGTTCTTTCATTGCTGTTTTGCTACTTTATTGGTTTGCCAACCATCGTGCTTCATTACTAGTAGACCATGTTACGGTCCTGGCCATATGTGTTGTTTTTATTTTCTTGTTCTTATAGGTGCCCTGCCTGATTGGCCGGATTGGGGGGCAGTACAGGAAGCTGATTGGTCCATCCTACACTTCCTGGAGTTTTAAAAGTACGGTTCCCAACAGCTAGCGAGGCTCTTTCTGGCATCAGCACCTGTTTGCTGTTCTTGGTTTCCAAACCTTATTTAGGATTTTTGAATTGTTAGGTTTTGTGCCGTGGTTTTGTTTATAAATTGTATATTTTGTAAATAGTATTAAGTCTGTAGGGGTGGACTGCCATTTTCTTTTGATTGTTTTCTGTTGTTTTCACATTAGGGAGTTAGGGTTAGCGACTGTCTTTTGGTTTGTTTATTTCTATCAGGCTAGCTAGCACTTTCTGTGGGAAATGGCTTATTTTGTTTATTATGTTGGCCTTGGTTCGCCCTGAGTTGTAGTGTCATGTTTTGTTTGACACTTTCTTTCGTTTAAAATAAATATCATTCTGTTGGAACATCTCGATCCTGGATTTTGGTTTGGGGATCGGAGAGGGAACATGCTAATTTATCTTTGTATGTTGCACCCTGACCCCCTAGACAGTGGCGTAACAGACCAGTACAGTTATAGTACTTTGTACTTTGCCACATTTATCTTCTTCTTAGCAAGTGTCATGCATTCTGCTTCTCCAGCGTTTTTAAGAGCTGTTGATGATGTCAAATGCAGCTTACGGCCAAACCGCTCTCTAAGCGCCCGATCTCGTCCGATCTCGGCAGCCAATTAGAGCCGGGCCTGGTTAGTACTTGGTAGGAAGACCGCCTGGGAATACCAGGTGCTGTAAGCTTTTTTTGCTTGGGTTTACGGGCAGCACAAGCTGGTGTTACTGCCTATTTATTCATAGAAATTGTTCTATATTTTCATCAAATTTTGTTCTTTCATTGCTGTTTTGCTACTTTATTGGTTTGTCAACCATCGTTCTTCATTACTAGTAGACCATGTTACGGTCCTGGCCATATGTGTTGTTTTTATTTTCTTGTTCTTATAGGTGCCCTGCCTGATTGGCCGGATTGGGGGGCAGTACAGGAAGCTGATTGGTCCATCCTACACTTGCTGGAGTTTTAAAAGTACGGTTCCCAACAGCTAGCGAGGCTCTTTCTGGCATCAGCACCTGTTTGCTGTTCTTGGTTTCCAAACCTTATTTAGCATTTTTGAATTGTTAGGTTTTGTGCCGTGGTTTTGTTTTTAAATCGTATATTTTGTAAATAGTATTAAATTTTAAGGGGTGAACTGCCATTTTCTTTGGACTGTTTTCACATTAGGGAGTTAGGGTTAGCGACTGTCTTTTGGTTTGTTTATTTCTATCAGGCTAGCTAGCACTTTCTGTGGGAAATGGCTTATTTTGTTTATTATGTTGGCCTTGGTTCGCCCTGAGTTGTAGTGTCATGTTTTGTTTGACACTTTCTTTCGTTTAAAATAAATATCATTCTGTTGGAACATCTCGATCCTGGATTTTGGTTTGGGGATCGGAGAGGGAACATGCTAATTTATCTTTGTATGTTGCACCCTGACCCCTAGACAAGGGCGTAACAGACCAGTACAGTTATAGTACTTTGTACTTTGCCACATTTATCTTCTTCTTAGCAAGTGTCATGCATTCTGCTTCTCCAGCGTTTTTAAGAGCTGTTGATGATGTCAAATGCAGCTTACGGCCACACCGCTCTCTAAGCGCCCGATCTCGTCCGATTTCGGCAGCCAAATAGAGCCGGGCCTGGTTAGTACTTGGTAGGAAGACCGCCTGGGAATACCAGGTGCTGTAAGCTTTTTTGCTTGGGTTTACGGGCAGCACAAGCTGGTGTTACTGCCTATTTATTCATAGAAATTGTTCTATATTTTCATCAAATTTTGTTCTTTCATTACTGTTTTGCTACTTTATTGGTTTGCCAACCATCGTGCTTCATTACTAGTAGACCATGTTACGGTCCTGGCCATATGTGTTGTTTTTATTTTCTTGTTCTTATAGGTGCCCTGCCTGATTGGCCGGATTGGGGGGCAGTACAGGAAGCTGATTGGTCCATCCTACACTTCCTGGAGTTTTAAAAGTACGGTTCCCAACAGCTAGCGAGGCTCTTTCTGGCAGCAGCACCTGTTTGCTGTTCTTGCTTTCCAAACCTTATTTAGCATTTTTGAATTGTTAGGTTTTGTGCCGTGGTTTTGTTTATAAATTGTATATTTTGTAAATAGTATTAAATCTGTAGGGGTGAACTGCCATTTTCTTTGGACTGTTTTCACATTAGGGAGTTAGGGTTAGCGACTGTCTTTTGGTTTGTTTATTTCTATCAGGCTAGCTAGCACTTTCTGTGGGAAATGGCTTATTTTGTTTATTATGTTGGCCTTGGTTCGCCCTGAGTTGTAGTGTCATGTTTTGTTTGACACTTTCTTTCGTTTAAAATAAATATCATTCTGTTGGAACATCTCGATCCTGGATTTTGGTTTGGGGATCGGAGAGGGAAAATGCTAATTTATCTTTGTATTTTGCACCCTGACCCCCTAGACAGGGGCGTAACAGACCAGTACAGTTATAGTACTTTGTACTTTGCCACATTTATCTTCTTCTTAGCAAGTGTCATGCATTCTACTTCTCCAGCGTTTTTAAGAGCTGTTGATGATGTCAAATGCAGCTTACGGCCACACCGCTCTCTAAGCGCCCGATCTCGTCCGATCTCGGCAGCCAAATAGAGCCGGGCCTGGTTAGTACTTGGTAGGAAGACCGCCTGGGAATACCAGGTGTTGTAAGCTTTTTTGCTTGGGTTTACGGGCAGCACAAGCTGGTGTTACTGCCTAATTATTCATAGAAATTGTTCTATATTTTCATCAAATTTTGTTCTTTCATTGCTGTTTTGCTACTTTATTGGTTTGCCAACCATCGTGCTTCATTACTAGTAGACCATGTTACGGTCCTGGCCATATGTGTTGTTTTTATTTTCTTGTTCTTATAGGTGCCCTGCCTGATTGGCCGGATTGGGGGGCAGTACAGGAAGCTGATTGGTCCATCCTACACTTCCTGGAGTTTTAAAAGTACGGTTCCCAACAGCTAGCGAGGCTCTTTCTGGCATCAGCACCTGTTTGCTGTTCTTGGTTTCCAAACCTTATTTAGCATTTTTGAATTGTTAGGTTTTGTGCCGTGGTTTTGTTTTGAAATTGTATATTTTGTAAATAGTATTAAATCTGTAGGGGTGAACTGCCATTTTCTTTGGACTGTTTTCACATTAGGGAGTTAGGGTTAGCGACTGTCTTTTGGTTTGTTTATTTCTATCAGTCTAGCTAGCACTTTCTGTGGGAAATGGCTTATTTTGTTTATTATGTTGGCCTTGGTTCGCCCTGAGTTGTAGTGTCATTTTTTGTTTGACACTTTCTTTCGTTTAAAATAAATATCATTCTGTTGGAACATCTCGATCCTGGATTTTGGTTTGGGGATCGGAGAGGGAACATGCTAATTTATCTTTGTATGTTGCACCCTGACCCCCTAGACAGGGGCGTAACAGACCAGTACAGTTATAGTACTTTGTACTTTGCCACATTTATCTTCTTCTTAGCAAGTGTCATGCATTCTACTTCTCCAGCGTTTTTAAGAGCTGTTGATGATGTCAAATGCAGCTTACGGCCACACCGCTCTCTAAGCGCCCGATCTCGTCCGATCTCGGCAGCCAAATAGAGCCGGGCCTGGTTAGTACTTGGTAGGAAGACCGCCTGGGAATACCAGGTGTTGTAAGCTTTTTTGCTTGGGTTTACGGGCAGCACAAGCTGGTGTTACTGCCTAATTATTCATAGAAATTGTTCTATATTTTCATCAAATTTTGTTCTTTCATTGCTGTTTTGCTACTTTATTGGTTTGCCAACCATCGTGCTTCATTACTAGTAGACCGTGTTACGGTCCTGGCCATATGTGTTGTTTTTATTTTCTTGTTCTTATAGGTGCCCTGCCTGATTGGCCGGATTGGGGGGCAGTACAGGAAGCTGATTGGTCCATCCTACACTTCCTGGAGTTTTAAAAGTACGGTTCCCAACAGCTAGCGAGGCTCTTTCTGGCATCAGCACCTGTTTGCTGTTCTTGGTTTCCAAACCTTATTTAGCATTTTTGAATTGTTAGGTTTTGTGCCGTGGTTTTGTTTTGAAATTGTATATTTTGTAAATAGTATTAAATCTGTAGGGGTGAACTGCCATTTTCTTTGGACTGTTTTCACATTAGGGAGTTAGGGTTAGCGACTGTCTTTTGGTTTGTTTATTTCTATCAGTCTAGCTAGCACTTTCTGTGGGAAATGGCTTATTTTGTTTATTGTGTTGGCCTTGGTTCGCCCTGAGTTATAGTGTCATGTTTTGTTTGACACTTTCTTTCGTTTAAAATAAATATCATTCTGTTGGAACATCTCGATCCTGGATTTTGGTTTGGGGATCGGAGAGGGAACATGCTAATTTATCTTTGTATGTTGCACCCTGACCCCCTAGACAGGGGCGTAACAGACCAGTACAGTTATAGTACTTTGTACTTTGCCACATTTATCTTCTTCTTAGCAAGTGTCATGCATTCTGCTTCTCCAGCGTTTTTAAGAGCTGTTGATGATGTCAAATGCAGCTTACGGCCACACTGCTCTCTAAGCGCCCGATCCCGTCCGATCTCGGCAGCCAAATAGGGCCGGGCCTTGTTAGTACTTGGTAGGAAGACCGCCTGGGAATACCACGTGCTGTAAGCTTCTTTGCTTGGGTTTACAGGCAACACAAGCTCGTGTTACTGCCTATTTATTCATAGAAATTGTACTATATTTTCATCAAATTTTGTTCTTTCATTGCTGTTTTGCTACTTTATTGGTTTGCCAACCATCGTGCTTCATTACTAGTAGACCATGTTACGGTCCTGGCCATATGTGTAGTTTTTATTTTCTTGTTCTTATAGGTGCCCTGCCTGATTGGCCGGATTGGGGGGCAGTACAGGAAGCTGATTGGTCCATCCTTCACTTCCTGGAGTTTTAAAAGTACGGTTCCCAACAGCTAGCGAGGCTCTTTCTGGCAGCAGCACCTGTTTGCTGTTCTTGGTTTCCAAACCTTATTTAGCATTTTTGAATTGTTAGGTTTTGTGCCGTGGTTTTGTTTATAAATTGTATATTTTGTAAATAGTATTAAATCTGTAGGGGTGAACTGCCATTTTCTTTGGACTGTTTTCACATTAGGGAGTTAGGGTTAGCGACTGTCTTTTGGTTTGTTTATTTCTATCAGGCTAGCTAGCACTTTCTGTGGGAAATGGCTTATTTTGTTTATTATGTTGGCCTTGGTTCGCCCTGAGTTGTAGTGTCATGTTTTGTTTGACACTTTCTTTCGTTTAAAATAAATATCATTCTGTTGGAACATCTCGATCCTGGATTTTGGTTTGGGGATCGGAGAGGGAACATGCTAATTTATCTTTGTATGTTGCACCCTGACCCCCTAGACAGGGGCGTAACAGACCAGTACAGTTATAGTACTTTGTACTTTGCCACATTTATCTTCTTCTTAGCAAGTGTCATGCATTCTGCTTCTCCAGCGTTTTTAAGAGCTGTTGATGATGTCAAATGCAGCTTACGGCCACACCGCTCTCTAAGCGCCCGATCTCGTCCGATCTCGGCAGCCAAATAGAGCCGGGCCTGGTTAGTACTTGGTAGGAAGACCGCCTGGGAATACCAGGTGCTGTAAGCTTTTTTGCTTGGGTTTACGGGCAGCACAAGCTGGTGTTACTGCCTATTTATTCATAGAAATTGTTCTATATTTTCATCAAATTTTGTTCTTTCATTGCTGTTTTGCTACTTTATTGGTTTGTCAACCATCGTTCTTCATTACTAGTAGACCATGTTACGGTCCTGGCCATATGTGTTGTTTTTATTTTCTTGTTCTTATAGGTGCCCTGCCTGATTGGCCGGATTGGGGGGCAGTACAGGAAGCTGATTGGTCCATCCTACACTTGCTGGAGTTTTAAAAGTACGGTTCCCAACAGCTAGCGAGGCTCTTTCTGGCATCAGCACCTGTTTGCTGTTCTTGGTTTCCAAACCTTATTTAGCATTTTTGAATTGTTAGGTTTTGTGCCGTGGTTTTGTTTTTAAATCGTATATTTTGTAAATAGTATTAAATTTGAAGGGGTGAACTGCCATTTTCTTTGGACTGTTTTCACATTAGGGAGTTAGGGTTAGCGACTGTCTTTTGGTTTGTTTATTTCTATCAGGCTAGCTAGCACTTTCTGTGGGAAATGGCTTATTTTGTTTATTATGTTGGCCTTGGTTCGCCCTGAGTTGTAGTGTCATGTTTTGTTTGACACTTTCTTTCGTTTAAAATAAATATCATTCTGTTGGAACATCTCGATCCTGGATTTTGGTTTGGGGATCAGAGAGGGAACATGCTAATTTATCTTTGTATGTTTCACCCTGACCCCCTAGACAGGGGCGTAACAGACCAGTGCAGTTATAGTACTTTGTACTTTGCCACATTTATCTTCTTCTTAGCAAGTGTCATGCATTCTGCTTCTCTAGCGTTTTTAAGAGCTGTTGATGATGTCAAATGCAGCTTCCGGCCACACCGCTCTCTAAGCGCCCGATCTCGTCCGATCTCGGCAGCCAAATAGAGCCGGGCCTGGTTAGTACTTGGTAGGAAGACCGCCTGGGAATACCAGGTGCTGTAAGCTTTTTTGCTTGGGTTTACGGGCAGCACAAGCTGGTGTTACTGCCTATTTATTCATAGAAATTGTTCTATATTTTCATCAAATTTTGTTCTTTCATTGCTGTTTTGCTACTTTATTGGTTTGCCAACCATCGTGCTTCATTACTAGTAGACCATGTTACGGTCCTGGCCATATGTGTTGTTTTTATTTTCTTGTTCTTATAGGTGCCCTGCCTGATTGGCCGGATTGGGGGGCAGTACAGGAAGCTGATTGGTCCATCCTACACTTCCTGGAGTTTTAAAAGTACGGTTCCCAACAGCTAGCGAGGCTCTTTCTGGCAGCAGCACCTGTTTGCTGTTCTTGGTTTCCAAACCTTATTTAGCATTTTTGAATTGTTAGGTTTTGTGCCGTGGTTTTGTTTATAAATTGTATATTTTGTAAATAGTATTAAATCTGTAGGGGTGAACTGCCATTTTCTTTGGACTGTTTTCACATTAGGGAGTTAGGGTTAGCGACTGTCTTTTGGTTTGTTTATTTCTATCAGGCTAGCTAGCACTTTCTGTGGGAAATGGCTTATTTTTTTATTATGTTGGCCTTGGTTCGCCCTGAGTTGTAGTGTCATGTTTTGTTTGACACTTTCTTTCGTTTAAAATAAATATCATTCTGTTGGAACATCTCGATCCTGGATTTTGGTTTGGGGATCGGAGATGGAACATGCTAATTTATCTTTGTATGTTGCACCCTGACCCCTAGACAAGGGCGTAACAGACCAGTACAGTTATAGTACTTTGTACTTTGCTACATTTATCTTCTTCTTAGCAAGTGTCATGCATTCTGCTTCTCCAGCGTTTTTAAGAGCTGTTGATGATGTCAAATGCAGCTTACGGCCACACCGCTCTCTAAGCGCCCGATCTCGTCCGATTTCGGCAGCCAAATAGAGCCGGGCCTGGTTAGTACTTGGTAGGAAGACCGCCTGGGAATACCAGGTGCTGTAAGCTTTTTTGCTTGGGTTTACGGGCAGCACAAGCTGGTGTTACTGCCTATTTATTCATAGAAATTGTTCTATATTTTCATCAAATTTTGTTCTTTCATTACTGTTTTGCTACTTTATTGGTTTGCCAACCATCGTGCTTCATTACTAGTAGACCATGTTACGGTCCTGGCCATATGTGTTGTTTTTATTTTCTTGTTCTTATAGGTGCCCTGCCTGATTGGCCGGATTGGGGGGCAGTACAGGAAGCTGATTGGTCCATCCTACACTTCCTGGAGTTTTAAAAGTACGGTTCCCAACAGCTAGCGAGGCTCTTTCTGGCATCAGCACCTGTTTGCTGTTCTTGGTTTCCAAACCTCATTTAGCATTTTTGAATTGTTAGGTTTTGTGCCGTGGTTTTGTTTATAAATTGTATATTTTGTAAATAGTATTAAATCTGTAGGGGTGAACTGCCATTTTCTTTGGACTGTTTTCACATTAGGGAGTTAGGGTTAGCGACTGTCTTTTGGTTTGTTTATTTCTATCAGGCTAGCTAGCACTTTCTGTGGGAAATGGCTTATTTTGTTTATTGTGTTGGCCTTGGTTCGCCCTGAGTTGTAGTGTCATGTTTTGTTTGACACTTTCTTTCGTTTAAAATAAATATCATTCTGTTGGAACATCTCGATCCTGGATTTTGGTTTGGGGATCGGAGAGGGAACATGCTAATTTATCTTTGTATGTTGCACCCTGACCCCCTAGACAGGGGCGTAACAGACCAGTACAGTTATAGTACTTTGTACTTTGCCACATTTATCTTCTTCTTAGCAAGTGTCATGCATTCTGCTTCTCCAGCGTTTTTAAGAGCTGTTGATGATGTCAAATGCAGCTTACGGCCACACTGCTCTCTAAGCGCCCGATCCCGTCCGATCTCGGCAGCCAAATAGGGCCGGGCCTTGTTAGTACTTGGTAGGAAGACCGCCTGGGAATACCACGTGCTATAAGCTTCTTTGCTTGGGTTTACGGGCAGCACAAGCTGGTGTTACTGCCTATTTATTCATAGAAATTGTTCTATATTTTAATCAAATTTTGTTCTTTCATTGCTGTTTTGCTACTTTATTGGTTTGTCAACCATCGTGCTTCATTACTAGTAGACCATGTTACGGTCCTGGCCATATGTGTTGTTTTTATTTTCTTGTTCTTATAGGTGCCCTGCCTGATTGGCCAGATTGGGGGGCAGTACAGGAAGCTGATTGGTCCATCCTACACTTCCTGGAGTTTTAAAAGTACGGTTCCCAACAGCTAGCGAGGCTCTTTCTGGCAGCAGCACCTGTTTGCTGTTCTTGGTTTCCAAACCTTATTTAGCATTTTTGAATTGTTAGGTTTTGTGCCGTGGTTTTGTTTATAAATTGTTTATTTTGTAAATAGTATTAAATCTGTAGGGGTGAACAGCCATTTTCTTTTGATTGTTTTCTCTTGTTTTCACATTAGGGAGTTAGGGTTAGCGACTGTCTTTTGGTTTGTTTATTTCTATCAGGCTAGCTAGCACTTTCTGTGGGAAATGGCTTATTTTGTTTATTATGTTGGCCTTGGTTCGCCCTGAGTTGTAGTGTCATGTTTTGTTTGACACTTTCTTTCGTTTAAAATAAATATCATTCTGTTGGAACATCTCGATCCTGGATTTTGGTTTGGGGATCGGAGAGGGAACATGCTAATTTATCTTTGTATTTTGCACCCTGACCCCCTAGACAGGGGCGTAACAGACCAGTACAGTTATAGTACTTTGTACTTTGCCACATTTATCTTCTTCTTAGCAAGTGTCATGCATTCTACTTCTCCAGCGTTTTTAAGAGCTGTTGATGATGTCAAATGCAGCTTACGGCCACACCGCTCTCTAAGCGCCCGATCTCGTCCGATCTCGGCAGCCAAATAGAGCCGGGCCTGGTTAGTACTTGGTAGGAAGACCACCTGGGAATACCAGGTGTTGTAAGCTTTTTTGCTTGGGTTTACGGGCAGCACAAGCTGGTGTTACTGCCTAATTATTCATAGAAATTGTTCTATATTTTCATCAAATTTTGTTCTTTCATTGCTGTTTTGCTACTTTATTGGTTTGCCAACCATCGTGCTTCATTACTAGTAGACCATGTTACGGTCCTGGCCATATGTGTTGTTTTTATTTTCTTGTTCTTATAGGTGCCCTGCCTGATTGGCCGGATTTGGGGGGCAGTACAGGAAGCTGATTGGTCCATCCTACACTTCCTGGAGTTTTAAAAGTACGGTTCCCAACAGCTAGCGAGGCTCTTTCTGGCAGCAGCACCTGTTTGCTGTTCTTGCTTTCCAAACCTTATTTAGCATTTTTGAATTGTTAGGTTTTGTGCCGTGGTTTTGTTTATAAATTGTATATTTTGTAAATAGTATTAAATCTGTAGGGGTGAACTGCCAATTTCTTTGGACTGTTTTCACATTAGGGAGTTAAGGTTAGCGACTGTCTTTTGGTTTGTTTATTTCTATCAGGCTAGCTAGCACTTTCTGTGGGAAATGGCTTATTTTGTTTATTATGTTGGCCTTGGTTCGCCCTGAGTTGTAGTGTCATGTTTTGTTTGACACTTTCTTTCGTTTAAAATAAATATCATTCTGTTGGAACATCTCGATCCTGGATTTTGGTTTGGGGATCGGAGAGGGAACATGCTAATTTATCTTTGTATGTTTCACCCTGACCCCCTAGACAGGGGCGTAACAGACCAGTACAGTTATAGTACTTTGTACTTTGCCACATTTATCTTCTTCTTAGCAAGTGTCATGCATTCTGCTTCTCTAGCGTTTTTAAGAGCTGTTGATGATGTCAAATGCAGCTTACGGCCACACCGCTCTCTAAGCGCCCGATCCCGTCCGATCTCGGCAGCCAAATAGGGCCGGGCCTTGTTAGTACTTGGTAGGAAGACCGCCTGGGAATACCACGTGCTATAAGCTTCTTTGCTTGGGTTTACGGGCAGCACAAGCTGGTGTTACTGCCTATTTATTCATAGAAATTGTTCTATATTTTAATCAAATTTTGTTCTTTCATTGCTGTTTTGCTACTTTATTGGTTTGTCAACCATCGTGCTTCATTACTAGTAGACCATGTTACGGTCCTGGCCATATGTGTTGTTTTTATTTTCTTGTTCTTATAGGTGCCCTGCCTGATTGGCCAGATTGGGGGGCAGTACAGGAAGCTGATTGGTCCATCCTACACTTCCTGGAGTTTTAAAAGTACGGTTCCCAACAGCTAGCGAGGCTCTTTCTGGCAGCAACACCTGTTTGCTGTTCTTGGTTTCCAAACCTTATTTAGCATTTTTGAATTGTTAGGTTTTGTGCCGTGGTTTTGTTTATAAATTGTTTATTTTGTAAATAGTATTAAATCTGTAGGGGTGAACAGCCATTTTCTTTTGATTGTTTTCTCTTGTTTTCACATTAGGGAGTTAGGGTTAGCGACTGTCTTTTGGTTTGTTTATTTCTATCAGGCTAGCTAGCACTTTCTGTGGGAAATGGCTTATTTTGTTTATTATGTTGGCCTTGGTTCGCCCTGAGTTGTAGTGTCATGTTTTGTTTGACACTTTCTTTCGTTTAAAATAAATATCATTCTGTTGGAACATCTCGATCCTGGATTTTGGTTTGGGGATCGGAGAGGGAACATGCTAATTTATCTTTGTATTTTGCACCCTGACCCCCTAGACAGGGGCGTAACAGACCAGTACAGTTATAGTACTTTGTACTTTGCCACATTTATCTTCTTCTTAGCAAGTGTCATGCATTCTACTTCTCCAGCGTTTTTAAGAGCTGTTGATGATGTCTAATGCAGCTTACGGCCACACCGCTCTCTAAGCGCCCGATCTCGTCCGATCTCGGCAGCCAAATAGAGCCGGGCCTGGTTAGTACTTGGTAGGAAGACCACCTGGGAATACCAGGTGTTGTAAGCTTTTTTGCTTGGGTTTACGGGCAGCACAAGCTGGTGTTACTGCCTAATTATTCATAGAAATTGTTCTATATTTTCATCAAATTTTGTTCTTTCATTGCTGTTTTGCTACTTTATTGGTTTGCCAACCATCGTGCTTCATTACTAGTAGACCATGTTACGGTCCTGGCCATATGTGTTGTTTTTATTTTCTTGTTCTTATAGGTGCCCTGCCTGATTGGCCGGATTGGGGGGCAGTACAGGAAGCTGATTGGTCCATCCTACACTTCCTGGAGTTTTAAAAGTACGGTTCCCAACAGCTAGCGAGGCTCTTTCTGGCATCAGCACCTGTTTGCTGTTCTTGGTTTCCAAACCTTATTTAGCATTTTTGAATTGTTAGGTTTTGTGCCGTGGTTTTGTTTATAAATTGTATATTTTGTAAATAGTATTAAATCTGTAGGGGTGAACTGCCATTTTCTTTGGACTGTTTTCACATTAGGGAGTTAGGGTTAGCGACTGTCTTTTGGTTTGTTTATTTCTATCAGTCTAGCTAGCACTTTCTGTGGGAAATGGCTTATTTTGTTTATTATGTTGGCCTTGGTTCGCCCTGAGTTGTAGTGTCATGTTTTGTTTGACACTTTCTTTCGTTTAAAATAAATATCATTCTGTTGGAACATCTCGATCCTGGATTTTGGTTTGGGGATCGGAGAGGGAACATGCTAATTTATCTTTGTATGTTGCACCCTGACCCCCTAGACAGGGGCGTAACAGACCAGTACAGTTATAGTACTTTGTACTTTGCCACATTTATCTTCTTCTTAGCAAGTGTCATGCATTCTACTTCTCCAGCGTTTTTAAGAGCTGTTGATGATGTCAAATGCAGCTTACGGCCACACCGCTCTCTAAGCGCCCGATCTCGTCCGATCTCGGCAGCCAAATAGAGCCGGGCCTGGTTAGTACTTGGTAGGAAGACCGCCTGGGAATACCAGGTGTTGTAAGCTTTTTTGCTTGGGTTTACGGGCAGCACAAGCTGGTGTTACTGCCTAATTATTCATAGAAATTGTTCTATATTTTCATCAAATTTTGTTCTTTCATTGCTGTTTTGCTACTTTATTGGTTTGCCAACCATCGTGCTTCATTACTAGTAGACCATGTTACGGTCCTGGCCATATGTGTTGTTTTTATTTTCTTGTTCTTATAGGTGCCCTGCCTGATTGGCCGGATTGGGGGGCAGTACAGGAAGCTGATTGGTCCATCCTACACTTCCTGGAGTTTTAAAAGTACGGTTCCCAACAGCTAGCGAGGCTCTTTCTGGCATCAGCACCTGTTTGCTGTTCTTGGTTTCCAAACCTTATTTAGCATTTTTGAATTGTTAGGTTTTGTGCCGTGGTTTTGTTTTGAAATTGTATATTTTGTAAATAGTATTAAATCTGTAGGGGTGAACTGCCATTTTCTTTGGACTGTTTTCACATTAGGGAGTTAGGGTTAGCGACTGTCTTTTGGTTTGTTTATTTCTATCAGTCTAGCTAGCACTTTCTGTGGGAAATGGCTTATTTTGTTTATTGTGTTGGCCTTGGTTCGCCCTGAGTTGTAGTGTCATGTTTTGTTTGACACTTTCTTTCGTTTAAAATAAATATCATTCTGTTGGAACATCTCGATCCTGGATTTTGGTTTGGGGATCGGAGAGGGAACATGCTAATTTATCTTTGTATGTTGCACCCTGACCCCCTAGACAGGGGCGTAACAGACCAGTACAGTTATAGTACTTTGTACTTTGCCACATTTATCTTCTTCTTAGCAAGTGTCATGCATTCTGCTTCTCCAGCGTTTTTAAGAGCTGTTGATGATGTCAAATGCAGCTTACGGCCACACCGCTCTCTAAGCGCCCGATCTCGTCCGATTTCGGCAGCCAAATAGAGCCGGGCCTGGTTAGTACTTGGTAGGAAGACCGCCTGGGAATACCAGGTGCTGTAAGCTTTTTTGCTTGGGTTTACGGGCAGCACAAGCTGGTGTTACTGCCTATTTATTCATAGAAATTGTTCTATATTTTCATCAAATTTTGTTCTTTCATTGCTGTTTTGCTACTTTATTGGTTTGCCAACCATCGTGCTTCATTACTAGTAGACCATGTTACGGTCCTGGCCATATGTGTTGTTTTTATTTTCTTGTTCTTATAGGTGCCCTGCCTGATTGGCCGGATTGGGGGGCAGTACAGGAAGCTGATTGGTCCATCCTACACTTCCTGGAGTTTTAAAAGTACGGTTCCCAACAGCTAGCGAGGCTCTTTCTGGCATCAGCACCTGTTTGCTGTTCTTGGTTTCCAAACCTTATTTAGCATTTTTGAATTGTTAGGTTTTGTGCCGTGGTTTTGTTTATAAATTGTATATTTTGTAAATAGTATTAAATCTGTAGGGGTGAACTGCCATTTTCTTTGGACTGTTTTCACATTAGGGAGTTAGGGTTAGCGACTGTCTTTTGGTTTGTTTATTTCTATCAGGCTAGCTAACACTTTCTGTGGGAAATGGCTTATTTTGTTTATTGTGTTGGCCTTGGTTCGCCCTGAGTTGTAGTGTCATGTTTTGTTTGACACTTTCTTTCGTTTAAAATAAATATCATTCTGTTGGAACATCTCGATCCTGGATTTTGGTTTGGGGATCGGAGAGGGAACATGCTAATTTATCTTTGTATGTTGCACCCTGACCCCCTAGACAGGGGCGTAACAGACCAGTACAGTTATAGTACTTTGTACTTTGCCACATTTATCTTCTTCTTAGCAAGTGTCATGCATTCTGCTTCTCCAGCGTTTTTAAGAGCTGTTGATGATGTCAAATGCAGCTTACGGCCACACTGCTCTCTAAGCGCCCGATCCCGTCCGATCTCGGCAGCCAAATAGGGCCGGGCCTTGTTAGTACTTGGTAGGAAGACCGCCTGGGAATACCACGTGCTGTAAGCTTCTTTGCTTGGGTTTACAGGCAACACAAGCTCGTGTTACTGCCTATTTATTCATAGAAATTGTACTATATTTTCATCAAATTTTGTTCTTTCATTGCTGTTTTGCTACTTTATTGGTTTGCCAACCATCGTGCTTCATTACTAGTAGACCATGTTACGGTCCTGGCCATATGTGTAGTTTTTATTTTCTTGTTCTTATAGGTGCCCTGCCTGATTGGCCGGATTGGGGGGCAGTACAGGAAGCTGATTGGTCCATCCTTCACTTCCTGGAGTTTTAAAAGTACGGTTCCCAACAGCTAGCGAGGCTCTTTCTGGCAGCAGCACCTGTTTGCTGTTCTTGGTTTCCAAACCTTATTTAGCATTTTTGAATTGTTAGGTTTTGTGCCGTGGTTTTGTTTATAAATTGTATATTTTGTAAATAGTATTAAATCTGTAGGGGTGAACTGCCATTTTCTTTGGACTGTTTTCACATTAGGGAGTTAGGGTTAGCGACTGTCTTTTGGTTTGTTTATTTCTATCAGGCTAGCTAGCACTTTCTGTGGGAAATGGCTTATTTTGTTTATTATGTTGGCCTTGGTTCGCCCTGAGTTGTAGTGTCATGTTTTGTTTGACACTTTCTTTCGTTTAAAATAAATATCATTCTGTTGGAACATCTCGATCCTGGATTTTGGTTTGGGGATCGGAGAGGGAACATGCTAATTTATCTTTGTATGTTGCACCCTGACCCCCTAGACAGGGGCGTAACAGACCAGTACAGTTATAGTACTTTGTACTTTGCCACATTTATCTTCTTCTTAGCAAGTGTCATGCATTCTACTTCTCCAGCGTTTTTAAGAGCTGTTGATGATGTCAAATGCAGCTTACGGCCACACCGCTCTCTAAGCGCCCGATCTCGTCCGATCTCGGCAGCCAAATAGAGCCGGGCCTGGTTAGTACTTGGTAGGAAGACCGCCTGGGAATACCAGGTGCTGTAAGCTTTTTTGCTTAGGTTTACGGGCAGCACAAGCTGGTGTTACTGCCTATTTATTCATAGAAATTGTTCTATATTTTCATCAAATTTTGTTCTTACATTGCTGTTTTGCTACTTTATTGGTTTGCCAACCATCGTGCTTCATTACTAGTAGACCATGTTACGGTCCTGGCCATATGTGTTGTTTTTATTTTGTTGTTCTTATAGGTGCCCTGCCTGATTGGCCGGATTGGGGGGCAGTACAGGAAGCTGATTGGTCCATCCTACACTTCCTGGAGTTTTAAAAGTACGGTTCCCAACAGCTAGCGAGGCTCTTTCTGGCATCAGCACCTGTTTGCTGTTCTTGGTTTCCAAACCTTATTTAGCATTTTTGAATTGTTAGGTTTTGTGCCGTGGTTTTGTTTATAAATTGTATATTTTGTAAATAGTATTAAATCTGTAGGGGTGAACTGCCATTTTCTTTGGACTGTTTTCACATTAGGGAGTTAGGGTTAGCGACTGTCTTTTGGTTTGTTTATTTCTATCAGGCTAGCTAGCACTTTCTGTGGGAAATGGCTTATTTTGTTTATTATGTTGGCCTTGGTTCGCCCTGAGTTGTAGTGTCATGTTTTGTTTGACACTTTCTTTCGTTTAAAATAAATATCATTCTGTTGGAACATCTCGATCCTGGATTTTGGTTTGGGGATCGGAGAGGGAACATGCTAATTTATCTTTGTATGTTGCACCCTGACCCCCTAGACAGGGGCGTAACAGACCAGTACAGTTATAGTACTTTGTACTTTGCCACATTTATCTTCTCCTTAGCAAGTGTCATGCATTCTGCTTCTCCAGCGTTTTTAAGAGCTGTTGATGATGTCAAATGCAGCTTACGGCCACACCGCTCTCTAAGCGCCCGATCCCGTCCGATCTCGGCAGTCAAATAGGGCCGGGCCTTGTTAGTACTTGGTAGGAAGACCGCCTGGGAATACCACGTGCTGTAAGCTTCTTTGCTTGGGTTTACGGGCAGCACAAGCTGGTGTTACTGCCTATTTATTCATAGAAATTGTTCTATATTTTCATCAAATTTTGTTCTTTCATTGCTGTTTTGCTACTTTATTGGTTTGCCAACCATCGTGCTTCATTACTAGTAGACCATGTTACGGTCCAGGCCATATGTGTTGTTTTTATTTTCTTGTTCTTATAAGTGCCCTGCCTGATTGGCCGTATTGGGGGGCAGTACAGGAAGCTGATTGGTCCATCCTACACTTCCTGGAGTTTTAAAAGTACGGTTCCCAACAGCTAGCGAGGCTCTTTCTGGCATCAGCACCTGTTTGCTGTTCTTGGTTTCCAAACCTTATTTAGCATTTTTGAATTGTTAGGTTTTGTGCCGTGGTTTTGTTTATAAATTGTATATTTTGTAAATAGTATTAAATCTGTAGGGGTGGACTGCCATTTTCTTTTGATTGTTTTCTCTTGTTTTCACATTAGGGAGTTAGGGTTAGCGACTGTCTTTTGGTTTGTTTATTTCTATCAGGCTAGCTAGAAATTTCTGTGGGAAATGGCTTATTTTGTTTATTATGTTGGCCTTGGTTCGCCCTGAGTTGTAGTGTCATGTTTTGTTTGACACTTTCTTTCGTTTAAAATAAATATCATTCTGTTGGAACATCTCGATCCTGGATTTTGGTTTGGGGATCGGAGAGGGAACATGCTAATTTATCTTTGTATGTTGCACCCTGACCCCCTAGACAGGGGCGTAACAGACCAGTACAGTTATAGTACTTTGTACTTTGCCACATTTATCTTCTTCTTAGCAAGTGTCATGCATTCTGCTTCTCCAGCGTTTTTAAGAGCTGTTGATGATGTCAAATGCAGCTTACGGCCACACCGCTCTCTAAGCGCCCGATCTCGTCCGATCTCGGCAGCCAAATAGAGCCGGGCCTGGTTAGTACTTGGTAGGAAGACCGCCTGGGAATACCAGGTGTTGTAAGCTTTTTTGCTTGGGTTTACGGGCAGCACAAGCTGGTGTTACTGCCTAATTATTCATAGAAATTGTTCTATATTTTCATCAAATTTTGTTCTTTCATTGCTGTTTTGCTACTTTATTGGTTTGCCAACCATCGTGCTTCATTACTAGTAGACCATGTTACGGTCCTGGCCATATGTGTTGTTTTTATTTTCTTGTTCTTATAGGTGCCCTGCCTGATTGGCCGGATTGGGGGGCAGTACAGGAAGCTGATTGGTCCATCCTACACTTCCTGGAGTTTTAAAAGTACGGTTCCCAACAGCTAGCGAGGCTCTTTCTGGCATCAGCACCTGTTTGCTGTTCTTGGTTTCCAAACCTTATTTAGCATTTTTGAATTGTTAGGTTTTGTGCCGTGGTTTTGTTTTGAAATTGTATATTTTGTAAATAGTATTAAATCTGTAGGGGTGAACTGCCATTTTCTTTGGACTGTTTTCACATTAGGGAGTTAGGGTTAGCGACTGTCTTTTGGTTTGTTTATTTCTATCAGTCTAGCTAGCACTTTCTGTGGGAAATGGCTTATTTTGTTTATTGTGTTGGCCTTGGTTCGCCCTGAGTTGTAGTGTCATGTTTTGTTTGACACTTTCTTTCGTTTAAAATAAATATCATTCTGTTGGAACATCTCGATCCTGGATTTTGGTTTGGGGATCGGAGAGGGAACATGCTAATTTATCTTTGTATGTTGCACCCTGACCCCCTAGACAGGGGCGTAACAGACCAGTACAGTTATAGTACTTTGTACTTTGCCACATTTATCTTCTTCTTAGCAAGTGTCATGCATTCTGCTTCTCCAGCGTTTTTAAGAGCTGTTGATGATGTCAAATGCAGCTTACGGCCACACCGCTCTCTAAGCGCCCGATCTCGTCCGATTTCGGCAGCCAAATAGAGCCGGGCCTGGTTAGTACTTGGTAGGAAGACCGCCTGGGAATACCAGGTGCTGTAAGCTTTTTTGCTTGGGTTTACGGGCAGCACAAGCTGGTGTTACTGCCTATTTATTCATAGAAATTGTTCTATATTTTCATCAAATTTTGTTCTTTCATTGCTGTTTTGCTACTTTATTGGTTTGCCAACCATCGTGCTTCATTACTAGTAGACCATGTTACGGTCCTGGCCATATGTGTTGTTTTTATTTTCTTGTTCTTATAGGTGCCCTGCCTGATTGGCCGGATTGGGGGGCAGTACAGGAAGCTGATTGGTCCATCCTACACTTCCTGGAGTTTTAAAAGTACGGTTCCCAACAGCTAGCGAGGCTCTTTCTGGCATCAGCACCTGTTTGCTGTTCTTGGTTTCCAAACCTTATTTAGCATTTTTGAATTGTTAGGTTTTGTGCCGTGGTTTTGTTTATAAATTGTATATTTTGTAAATAGTATTAAATCTGTAGGGGTGAACTGCCATTTTCTTTGGACTGTTTTCACATTAGGGAGTTAGGGTTAGCGACTGTCTTTTGGTTTGTTTATTTCTATCAGGCTAGCTAACACTTTCTGTGGGAAATGGCTTATTTTGTTTATTGTGTTGGCCTTGGTTCGCCCTGAGTTGTAGTGTCATGTTTTGTTTGACACTTTCTTTCGTTTAAAATAAATATCATTCTGTTGGAACATCTCGATCCTGGATTTTGGTTTGGGGATCGGAGAGGGAACATGCTAATTTATCTTTGTATGTTGCACCCTGACCCCCTAGACAGGGGCGTAACAGACCAGTACAGTTATAGTACTTTGTACTTTGCCACATTTATCTTCTTCTTAGCAAGTGTCATGCATTCTGCTTCTCCAGCGTTTTTATGAGCTGTTGATGATGTCAAATGCAGCTTACGGCCACACTGCTCTCTAAGCGCCCGATCCCGTCCGATCTCGGCAGCCAAATAGGGCCGGGCCTTGTTAGTACTTGGTAGGAAGACCGCCTGGGAATACCACGTGCTGTAAGCTTCTTTGCTTGGGTTTACAGGCAACACAAGCTCGTGTTACTGCCTATTTATTCATAGAAATTGTACTATATTTTCATCAAATTTTGTTCTTTCATTGCTGTTTTGCTACTTTATTGGTTTGCCAACCATCGTGCTTCATTACTAGTAGACCATGTTACGGTCCTGGCCATATGTGTAGTTTTTATTTTCTTGTTCTTATAGGTGCCCTGCCTGATTGGCCGGATTGGGGGGCAGTACAGGAAGCTGATTGGTCCATCCTTCACTTCCTGGAGTTTTAAAAGTACGGTTCCCAACAGCTAGCGAGGCTCTTTCTGGCATCAGCACCTGTTTGCTGTTCTTGGTTTCCAAACCTTATTTAGCATTTTTGAATTGTTAGGTTTTGTGCCGTGGTTTTGTTTATAAATTGTATATTTTGTAAATAGTATTAAATCTGTAGGGGTGAACTGCCATTTTCTTTGGACTGTTTTCACATTAGGGAGTTAGGGTTAGCGACTGTCTTTTGGTTTGTTTATTTCTATCAGGCTAGCTAGCACTTTCTGTGGGAAATGGCTTATTTTGTTTATTATGTTGGCCTTGGTTCGCCCTGAGTTGTAGTGTCATGTTTTGTTTGACACTTTCTTTCGTTTAAAATAAATATCATTCTGTTGGAACATCTCGATCCTGGATTTTGGTTTGGGGATCGGAGAGGGAACATGCTAATTTATCTTTGTATGTTGCACCCTGACCCCCTAGACAGGGGCGTAACAGACCAGTACAGTTATAGTACTTTGTACTTTGCCACATTTATCTTCTTCTTAGCAAGTGTCATGCATTCTACTTCTCCAGCGTTTTTAAGAGCTGTTGATGATGTCAAATGCAGCTTACGGCCACACCGCTCTTTAAGCGCCCGATCTCGTCCGACCTCGGCAGCCAAATAGAGCCGGGCCTGGTTAGTACTTGGTAGGAAGACCGCCTGGGAATACCAGGTGCTGTAAGCTTTTTTGCTTAGGTTTACGGGCAGCACAAGCTGGTGTTACTGCCTATTTATTCATAGAAATTGTTCTATATTTTCATCAAATTTTGTTCTTACATTGCTGTTTTGCTACTTTATTGGTTTGCCAACCATCGTGCTTCATTACTAGTAGACCATGTTACGGTCCTGGCCATATGTGTTGTTTTTATTTTGTTGTTCTTATAGGTGCCCTGCCTGATTGGCCGGATTGGGGGGCAGTACAGGAAGCTGATTGGTCCATCCTACACTTCCTGGAGTTTTAAAAGTACGGTTCCCAACAGCTAGCGAGGCTCTTTCTGGCATCAGCACCTGTTTGCTGTTCTTGGTTTCCAAACCTTATTTAGCATTTTTGAATTGTTAGGTTTTGTGCCGTGGTTTTGTTTATAAATTGTATATTTTGTAAATAGTATTAAATCTGTAGGGGTGAACTGCCATTTTCTTTGGACTGTTTTCACATTAGGGAGTTAGGGTTAGCGACTGTCTTTTGGTTTGTTTATTTCTATCAGGCTAGCTAGCACTTTCTGTGGGAAATGGCTTATTTTGTTTATTATGTTGGCCTTGGTTCGCCCTGAGTTGTAGTGTCATGTTTTGTTTGACACTTTCTTTCGTTTAAAATAAATATCATTCTGTTGGAACATCTCGATCCTGGATTTTGGTTTGGGGATCGGAGAGGGAACATGCTAATTTATCTTTGTATGTTTCACCCTGACCCCCTAGACAGGGGCGTAACAGACCAGTACAGTTATAGTACTTTGTACTTTGCCACATTTATCTTCTCCTTAGCAAGTGTCATGCATTCTGCTTCTCCAGCGTTTTTAAGAGCTGTTGATGATGTCAAATGCAGCTTACGGCCAAACCGCTCTCTAAGCGCCCGATCTCGTCCGATCTCGGCAGCCAAATAGAGCCGGGCCTGGTTAGTACTTGGTAGGAAGACCGCCTGGGAATACCAGGTGCTGTAAGCTTTTTTGCTTGGGTTTACGGGCAGCACAAGCTGGTGTTACTGCCTATTTATTCATAGAAATTGTTCTATATTTTCATCAAATTTTGTTCTTTCATTGCTGTTTTGCTACTTTATTGGTTTGTCAACCATCGTGCTTCATTACTAGTAGACCATGTTATGGTCCTGGCCATATGTGTTGTTTTTATTTTGTTGTTCTTATAGGTGCCCTGCCTGATTGGCCGGATTTGGGGGAAGTACAGGAAGCTGATTGGTCCATCCTACACTTCCTGGAGTTTTAAAAGTACGGTTCCCAACAGCTAGCGAGGCTCTTTCTGGCAGCAGCACCTGTTTGCTGTTCTTGGTTTCCAAACCTTATTTAGCATTTTTGAATTGTTAGGTTTTGTGCCGTGGTTTTGTTTATAAATTGTATATTTTGTAAATAGTATTAAATCTGTAGGGGTGAACAGCCATTTTCTTTTGATTGTTTTCTCTTGTTTTAACATTAGGGAGTTAGGGTTAGCGACTATCTTTTGGTTTGTTTATTTCTATCAGGCTAGCTAGCACTTTCTGTGGGAAATGGCTTATTTTGTTTATTATGTTGGCCTTGGTTCGCCCTGAGTTGTAGTGTCATGTTTTGTTTGACACTTTCTTTCGTTTAAAATAAATATCATTCTGTTGGAACATCTCGATCCTGGATTTTGGTTTGGGGATCGGAGAGGGAACATGCTAATTTATCTTTGTATGTTGCACCCTGACCCCCTAGACAGGGGCGTAACAGACCAGTACAGTTATAGTACTTTGTACTTTGCCACATTTATCTTCTTCTTAGCAAGTGTCATGCATTCTGCTTCTCCAGCGTTTTTAAGAGCTGTTGATGATGTCAAATGCAGCTTACGGCCACACCGCTCTCTAAGCGCCCGATCTCGTCCGATCTCGGCAGCCAAATAGAGCCGGGCCTGGTTAGTACTTGGTAGGAAGACCGCCTGGGAATACCAGGTGCTGTAAGCTTTTTTGCTTGGGTTTACGGGCAGCACAAGCTGGTGTTACTGCCTACTTATTCATAGAAATTGTTCTATATTTTCATCAAATTTTGTTCTTTCATTGCTGTTTTGCTACTTTATTGGTTTGTCAACCATCGTGCTTCATTACTAGTAGACCATGTTACGGTCCTGGCCATATGTGTTGTTTTTATTTTGTTGTTCTTATAGGTGCCCTGCCTGATTCGCCGGATTTGGGGGAAGTACAGGAAGCTGATTGGTCCATCCTACACTTCCTGGAGTTTTAAAAGTACGGTTCCCAACAGCTAGCGAGGCTCTTTCTGGCAGCAGCACCTGCTTGCTGTTCTTGCTTTCCAAACCTTATTTAGCATTTTTGAATTGTTAGGTTTTGTGCCGTGGTTTTGTTTATAAATTGTATATTTTGTAAATAGTATTAAATCTGTAGGGGTGGACTGCCATTTTCTTTTGATTGTTTTCTCTTGTTTTCACATTAGGGAGTTAGGGTTAGCGACTGTCTTTTGGTTTGTTTATTTCTATCAGGCTAGCTAGCACTTTCTGTGGGAAATGGCTTATTTTGTTTATTATGTTGGCCTTGGTTCGCCCTGAGTTGTAGTGTCATGTTTTGTTTGACACTTTTTTTCGTTTAAAATAAATATCATTCTGTTGGAACATCTCGATCCTGGATTTTGGTTTGGGGATCGGAGAGGGAACATGCTAATTTATCTTTGTATGTTGCACCCTGACCCCCTAGACAGGGGCGTAACAGACCAGTACAGTTATAGTACTTTGTACTTTGCCACATTTATCTTCTTCTTAGCAAGTGTCATGCATTCTGCTTCTCCAGCGTTTTTAAGAGCTGTTGATGATGTCAAACGCAGCTTACGGCCACACCGCTCTCTAAGCGCCCGATCTCGTCCGATCTCGGCAGCCAAATAGAGCCGGGCCTGGTTAGTACTTGGTAGGAAGACCGCCTGGGAATACCAGGTGCTGTAAGCTTTTTTGCTTGAGTTTACGGGCAGCACAAGCTGGTGTTACTGCCTATTTATTCATAGAAATTGTTCTATATTTTCATCAAATTTTGTTCTTTCATTGCTGTTTTGCTACTTTGTTGGTTTGTCAACCATCGTGCTTCATTACTAGTAGACCATGTTATGGTCCTGGCCATATGTGTTGTTTTTATTTTGTTGTTTTTATAGGTGCCCTGCCTGACTGGCCGGATTTGGGGGAAGTACAGGAAGCTGATTGGTCCATCCTACACTTCCTGGAGTTTTAAAAGTACGGTTCCCAACAGCTAGCGAGGCTCTTTCTGGCATCAGCACCTGTTTGCTGTTTTTGGTTTCCAAACCTTATTTAGCATTTTTGAATTGTTAGGTTTTGTGCCGTGGTTTTGTTTATAAATTGTATATTTTGTAAATAGTATTAAATCTGTAGGGGTGAACTGCCATTTTCTTTGGACTGTTTTCACATTAGGGAGTTAGGGTTAGCGACTGTCTTTTGGTTTGTTTATTTCTATCAGGCTAGCTAGCACTTTCTGTGGGAAATGGCTTATTTTTTTTATTATGTTGGCCTTGGTTCGCCCTGAGTTGTAGTGTCATGTTTTGTTTGACACTTTCTTTCGTTTAAAATAAATATCATTCTGTTGGAACATCTCGATCCTGGATTTTGGTTTGGGGATCGGAGAGGGAACATGCTAATTTATCTTTGTATGTTGCACCCTGACCCCGTAGACAGGGGCGTAACAGACCAGTACAGTTATAGTACTTTGTACTTTGCCACATTTATCTTCTTCTTAGCAAGTGTCATGCATTCTGCTTCTCCAGCGTTTTTAAGAGCTGTTGATGATGTCGAATGCAGCTTACGGCCACACCGCTCTCTAAGCGCCCGATCTCGTCCGATCTCGGCAGCCAAATAGAGCTGGGCCTGGTTAGTAACTTGGTAGGAAGACCGCCTGGGAATACCAGGTGCTGTAAGCTTTTTTGCTTGGGTTTACGGGCAGCACAAGCTGGTGTTACTGCCTATTTATTCATAGAAATTGTTCTATATTTTCATCAAATTTTGTTCTTTCATTGCTGTTTTGCTACTTTATTGGTTTGTCAACCATCGTGCTTCATTGCTAATAGACCATGTTACGGTCCGGGCCATATGTGTTGTTTTTATTTTCTTGTTCTTATAGGTGCCCTGCCTGATTGGCCGGATTGGGGGGCAGTACAGGAAGCTGATTGGTCCATCCTACACTTCCTGGAGTTTTAAAAGTACGGTTCCCAACAGCTAGCGAGGCTCTTTCTGGCATCAGCACCTGTTTGCTGTTCTTGGTTTCCAAACCTTATTTAGCATTTTTGAATTGTTAGGTTTTGTGCCGTGGTTTTGTTTATAAATTGTATATTTTGTAAATAGTATTAAATCTGTAGGGGTGGACTGCCATTTTCTTTTGATTGTTTTCTCTTGTTTTCACATTAGGGAGTTAGGGTTAGCGACTGTCTTTTGGTTTGTTTATTTCTATCAGGCTAGCTAGCACTTTCTGTGGGAAATGGCTTATTTTGTTTATTATGTTGGCCTTGGTTCGCCCTGAGTTGTAGTGTCATGTTTTGTTTGACACTTTCTTTCGTTTAAAATAAATATCATTCTGTTGGAACATCTCGATCCTGGATTTTGGTTTGGGGATCGGAGAGGGAACATGCTAATTTATCTTTGTATGTTGCACCCTGACCCCCTAGACAGGGGCGTAACAGACCAGTACAGTTATAGTACTTTGTACTTTGCCACATTTATCTTCTTCTTAGCAAGTGTCATGCATTCTGCTTCTCCAGCGTTTTTAAGAGCTGTTGATGATGTCAAATGCAGCTTACGGCCACACCGCTCTCTAAGCGCCCGATCTCGTCCGATCTCGGCAGCCAAATAGAGCTGGGCCTGGTTAGTACTTGGTAGGAAGACCGCCTGGGAATACCAGGTGCTGTAAGCTTTTTTGCTTGGGTTTACGGGCAGCACAAGCTGGTGTTACTGCCTATTTCTTCATAGAAATTGTTCTATATTTTCATCAAATTTTGTTCTTTCATTGCTGTTTTGCTACTTTATTGGTTTGCCAACCATCGTGCTTCATTACTAGTAGACCATGTTACGGTCCTGGCCATATGTGTTGTTTTTATTTTCTTGTTCTTATAGGTGCCCTGCCTGATTGGCCGGATTGGGGGGCAGTACAGGAAGCTGATTGGTCCATCCTACACTTCCTGGAGTTTTAAAAGTACGGTTCCCAACAGCTAGCGAGGCTCTTTCTGGCAGCAGCACCTGTTTGCTGTTCTTGCTTTCCAAACCTTATTTAGCATTTTTGAATTGTTAGGTTTTGTGCCGTGGTTTTGTTTATAAATTGTATATTTTGTAAATAGTATTAAATCTGTAGGGGTGAACTGCCATTTTCTTTGGACTGTTTTCACATTAGGGAGTTAGGGTTAGCGACTGTCTTTTGGTTTGTTTATTTCTATCAGGCTAGCTAGCACTTTCTGTGGGAAATGGCTTATTTTGTTTATTGTGTTGGCCTTGGTTCGCCCTGAGTTGTAGTGTCATGTTTTGTTTGACACTTTCTTTCGTTTAAAATAAATATCATTCTGTTGGAACATCTCGATCCTGGATTTTGGTTTGGGGATCGGAGAGGGAACATGCTAATTTATCTTTGTATGTTGCACCCTGACCCCCTAGACAGGGGCGTAACAGACCAGTACAGTTATAGTACTTTGTACTTTGCCACATTTATCTTCTTCTTAGCAAGTGTCATGCATTCTGCTTCTCCAGCGTTTTTAAGAGCTGTTGATGATGTCAAATGCAGCTTACGGCCACACCGCTCTCTAAGCGCCCGATCCCGTCCGATCTCGGCAGCCAAATAGGGCCGGGCCTTGTTAGTACTTGGTAGGAAGACCGCCTGGGAATACCACGTGCTGTAAGCTTCTTTGCTTGGGTTTACGGGCAACACAAGCTCGTGTTACTGCCTATTTATTCATAGAAATTGTACTATATTTTCATCAAATTTTGTTCTTTCATTGCTGTTTTGCTACTTTATTGGTTTGCCAACCATCGTGCTTCATTACTAGTAGACCATGTTACGGTCCTGGCCATATGTGTAGTTTTTATTTTCTTGTTCTTATAGGTGCCCTGCCTGATTGGCCGGATTGGGGGGCAGTACAGGAAGCTGATTGGTCCATCCTTCACTTCCTGGAGTTTTAAAAGTACGGTTCCCAACAGCTAGCGAGGCTCTTTCTGGCAGCAGCACCTGTTTGCTGTTCTTGGTTTCCAAACCTTATTTAGCATTTTTGAATTGTTAGGTTTTGTGCCGTGGTTTTGTTTATAAATTGTATATTTTGTAAATAGTATTAAATCTGTAGGGGTGAACTGCCATTTTCTTTGGACTGTTTTCACATTAGGGAGTTAGGGTTAGCGACTGTCTTTTGGTTTGTTTATTTCTATCAGGCTAGCTAGCACTTTCTGTGGGAAATGGCTTATTTTGTTTATTATGTTGGCCTTGGTTCGCCCTGAGTTGTAGTGTCATGTTTTGTTTGACACTTTCTTTCGTTTAAAATAAATATCATTCTGTTGGAACATCTCGATCCTGGATTTTGGTTTGGGGATCGGAGAGGGAACATGCTAATTTATCTTTGTATGTTGCACCCTGACCCCCTAGACAGGGGCGTAACAGACCAGTACAGTTATAGTACTTTGTACTTTGCCACATTTATCTTCTTCTTAGCAAGTGTCATGCATTCTGCTTCTCCAGCGTTTTTAAGAGCTGTTGATGATGTCAAATGCAGCTTACGGCCACACCGCTCTCTAAGCGCCCGATCTCGTCCGATCTCGGCAGCCAAATAGAGCCGGGCCTGGTTAGTACTTGGTAGGAAGACCGCCTGGGAATACCAGGTGCTGTAAGCTTTTTTGCTTGGGTTTACGGGCAGCACAAGCTGGTGTTACTGCATATTTATTCATAGAAATTGTTCTATATTTTCATCAAATTTTGTTCTTTCATTGCTGTTTTGCTACTTTATTGGTTTGTCAACCATCGTGCTTCATTACTAGTAGACCATGTTACGGTCCTGGCCATATGTGTTGTTTTTATTTTGTTGTTCTTATAGGTGCCCTGCCTGATTGGCCGGATTTGGGGGAAGTACAGGAAGCTGATTGGTCCATCCTACACTTCCTGGAGTTTTAAAAGTACGGTTCCCAACTGTTAGCGAGGCTCTTTCTGGCAGCAGCACCTGTTTGCTGTTCTTGCTTTCCAAACCTTATTTAGCATTTTTGAATTGTTAGGTTTTGTGCCGTGGTTTTGTTTATAAATTATATATTTTGTAAATAGTATTAAATCTGTAGGGGTGGACTGCCATTTTCTTTTGATTGTTCTCTCTTGTTTTCACATTAGGGAGTTAGGGTTAGCGACTGTCTTTTGGTTTGTTTATTTCTATCAGGCTAGCTAGCACTTTCTGTGGGAAATGGCTTATTTTGTTTATTTTGTTGGCCTTGGTTCGCCCTGAGTTGTAGTGTCATGTTTTGTTTGACACTTTCTTTCGTTTAAAATAAATATCATTCTGTTGGAACATCTCGACCCTGGATTTTGGTTTGGGGATCGGAGAGGGAACATGCTAATTTATCTTTGTATGTTGCACCCTGACCCCCTAGACAGGGGCGTAACAGACCAGTACAGTTATAGTACTTTGTACTTTGCCACATTTATCTTCTTCTTAGCAAGTGTCATGCATTCTGCTTCTCCAGCGTTTTTAAGAGCTGTTGATGATGTCAAATGCAGCTTACGGCCACACCGCTCTCTAAGCGCCCGATCTCGTCCGATCTCGGCAGCCAAATAGAGCCGGGCCTGGTTAGTACTTGGTAGGAAGACCGCCTGGGAATACCAGGTGCTGTAAGCTTTTTTGCTTGGGTTTACGGGCAGCACAAGCTGGTGTTACTGCCTATTTATTCATAGAAATTGTTCTATATTTTCATCAAATTTTGTTCTTTCATTGCTGTTTTGCTACTTTATTGGTTTGTCAACCATCGTGCTTCATTACAAATAGACCATGTTACGGTCCGGGCCATATGTGTTGTTTTCATTTTCTTGTTCTTATAGGTGCCCTGCCTGATTGGCCGGATTGGGGGGCAGTACAGGAAGCTGATTGGTCCATCCTACACTTCCTGGAGTTTTAAAAGACGGTTCCCAACAGCTAGCGAGGCTCTTTCTGGCATCAGCACCTGTTTGCTGTTCTTGGTTTCCAAACCTTATTTAGCATTTTTGAATTGTTAGGTTTTGTGCCGTGGTTTTGTTTATAAATTGTATATTTTGTAAATAGTATTAAATCTGTAGGGTTGGACTGCCATTTTCTTTTGATTGTTTTCTCTTGTTTTCACATTAGGGAGTTAGGGTTAACGACTGTCTTTTGGTTTGTTTATTTCTATCAGGCTAGCTAGCACTTTCTGTGGGAAATGGCTTATTTTGTTTATTAAGTTGGTGTCATGTTTTGTTTGACACTTTCTTTCGTTTAAAATAAATATCATTCTGTTGGAACATCTCGATCCTGGATTTTGGTTTGGGGATCGGAGAGGGAACATGCTAATTTATCTTTGTATGTTGCACCCTGACCCCCTAGACAGGGGCGTAACAGACCAGTACAGTTATAGTACTTTGTACTTTGCCACATTTATCTTCTTCTTAGCAAGTGTCATGCATTCTGCTTTTCCAGCGTTTTTAAGAGCTGTTGATGATGTCAAATGCAGCTTACGGCCACACCGCTCTCTAAGCGCCCGATCTCGTCCGATCTCGGCAGCCAAATAGAGCCGGGCCTGGTTAGTACTTGGTAGGAAGACCGCCTGGGAATACCACGTGCTGTAAGCTTCTTTGCTTGGGTTTACGGGCAGCACAAGCTGGTGTTACTGCCTATTTGTAGGCTCTTTCTGGCAGCAGCACCTGTTTGCTGTTTTTGGTTCCCAAACCTGGTTGCAGACAGAGGTGTGGTTTCTCTCTAGAGCGAGCAGTGACGGACCCGCGCATGAGCCTGTTTTGGCGGGCTTTTTCAGTTTGCTTGTGTTTTTTGTCGTAATTTAACTAAATAGTATAGAGATTTCGATTTCGTTTATGTTACTAATCCCCCCGGCGGATTTGCTCCGTTCGGGGGCGCTTTCATTTTGCCTTTTTCTTTTTTATTTTATTTTGGTTTTGTTTTTTTGCCGAGTGTTACTCGATTCGCCAAGCTACGTAAAATGGAGAATGGCGGAGAAAGACGAGGTAAATTGACGGAGGACGCTGTGAAAATTGTGGCTCCTACCATGAGATGTCGGGGGGAAACGGCAATGCCAGCCGAAATAGAGAACGGAGCGGGAGGAAGCAAACGCCAGGCCGTGGAGCAGGGAGAGAAGAGAAATGGCGGGCAAGTTCCGGGCTTGTCAATGCAGAGGATTACTTCAGCAAAGAGGACGGGGAAAGGAGTGGATTTGGTCGGAGAGCAGTGGCAGAATAGGTTGGAGATTGATGGCATTTGTGTGGATGGAAAACATCAGGAGGAACGGGCGAGGATGCAGACGGAGATGAGCGGAAGACGGGAGACAATGAGAGAAAAAAGGTACGAAAAAGATTTGACTGTATTGGCAGAGGTGGTTGGTGAAGAGAAGGTGAAAACAATGGAACTGTTACGAGCAATACGTGATGTGTGTGGAGGCATAGTTGCGCTGCGTGAGACCGGATCGTATAAATATGAGGTGACGGTAAAAAGTGAAGCTGGAAAGAAAAGGCTACTGGATGGATTTAAAGTTGGTAAAGCGGTGGTAATGGTAAAAACATTAGCAATTGATGAACTGGTGGTGTCTTTTTTGAATTTGCCGGCGTATATAACGGACGAGGAAATTATGGAAAAACTGGACGTGTGGGGAGTGAGAGCGATCTCGCCTATTAAAAGGAGGATGTGGCCCGGGACTGATGTGGCGGACGGTACAAGATATATGAAGGTAAAGTTTAATGAAACTGTGCAGTCACTGCCCTACTCAGCGAAATTCATGACAGCTAATGGTCCGGAGTATTTTAGAGTAATTCACAATAATCAAGTGAAAGTTTGTCGGATGTGCTTACAGCCGGGACACATCGTGAGGGACTGTCCGGATTTCACCTGTTTTAAATGTAATAAACAGGGACATTATGCACGTGAGTGTGATGCCAGGATGCACAGATGTATGGAATGTCATAGCTCCACAGAGGAATGTCAATGTAAAAATATAGATGAAGGGAATGGGGAGGGTAGCAGGGAATCCATCTCCGAGGATGACAGGAGTGAGGTTAGACCTGTAGAGGAGCCAGAGCTGAATATGGGCAGCGAGAGTGAACAGGAGGATGAGGTGGTGTTGGAGACGCAGGGCGGTGACCTGCCTGTGCGGGAGGAACATGGGAGTGAAAGAGAGGATGTGTTGGGATCTAGTATGGATCAAGTGCTGGCAGAGTGGAGCGGGGATAGGGCGGGTCACCCTGAAGGGGGTTGGCTGAGCCCATCTTGGCTCGCTTCACAGAAGGTCCCCTCTCATAATGGAATACCACCCGCCCCTAGAGAGGAAGACTCGGATGCTGCCCTGCTGGCTCCCCAGGCTGACAGTATAGAGTCAGATTCGGAGATGGATGTTCAGCAGATAAAGCAGGTTAGAAAACGTCCACAGCAAGAGAAATCAGGGAGGAGTGAGGGAGGGAATAGAGGCAAAGGGAAAAAACAGCTTAGGAAATGACCTTTTTAATCGGTGTTTACTTGATAATGCTGCTTCAATCGCAAAATTTAAACGGGTTAACAAATATTGGGAAAATAGAGCAACTCTGTGGAGAAATGGCATGCGACATCTTGTGTGTCCAGGAATGTAGGTGGTCCATGGACAAAATAGACACTATAAAATCTTTTTGGAGAGGGGAGCTCTTTTACTCCCTCTCCTCTGACAAAACTGCTGGAGTGGCAATTTTTGTAAAGCCGGGTGTGTGTGAGAGTATTGTGGAGATTTTTAAGGATGGACAGGGTAGACTAATTGTTATTGATATAATACATTATAATAAAAAATATAGAATTCTGAATTTGTACGGTCCGAACAGTGAACCTGAAAGGAGAGGTTTCTTTGAGCGCTGCAAAAGGTGGACAGATGATCGCTCGGTAGTGATAGGAGATTGGAATGTTGCTCTGACTAAGGCGGACGTAGGAGTTAATAATACATTTAAACAAGACATTAGTAGATCGGCTGTTTTTGTATGGATGGATGAGTGTGATTTGATAGATGCGTGGAGAGTGCTGAACCCCGGCACCCGGGCGTATTCGCGCAGGCAAGTGGTATTGGGCAGGCTAAAGCAATCCAGGATTGACCTGTGTTTGTTGGCGTCGAGTTTGGTGCAAGAATTAAATGAGTGTAAATATTGTTTTTGTTCCTGGAGTGATCATGCCTGTTTAAAGGTGACTCTAGGGGAGGGTGGTATGCAAAGGAATGGGGGCCTGTGGTGTTTTAACACTTCCCTCCTTGAAGATCAAGTTTTTAAAGATAAAATGAAGTCTTTTCTCTCTGCTCTATGTGATGAGAGTGATTATGTCGTGGATATCATTGAGTGGTGGGAGCGCACCAAATTTAAAATTAAAAAGCGTTGTATCGCTCTGAGCAGAGAGAAGAGGCTGAGGGAAAAGACAGAGGAGGCTGAGCTGAGACATCATCTAAAAGAGGAGCTTGAGCTTATTGAGGCTGAGTGTGACCGTCCCTTGGATGTCTATCTTGGATTGAGGGAGCAGCTGAGACGGTTAGATGAGAGAAAATGCAGAGGCGCAATGATCCGCAGTAAAGCACAACACATGTTGAAAGGGGAGCGCTGTACTGCTTTTTTTCTAGGTTTGGAAAAAAGGAAACAGGCAAAAACATACATACCAGAAATAAAAGACCTTGATGGAAACACACATACTGATATAGTGGATATTTTACAAGCAATACAAGACTACTACGCTAATTTGTTTAGCAAACAACATATTAAAAAAGCACAAATGGACACAGTATTAGGAAAAATTGGCTGCTCCCTCAGTCACGAGGATGCGGCTCTGTGTGATGGTGACATTCAGATTGAAGAAGTGAGAGCAGCGATTGGAAACCTTAATACATCTAAAAGCCCGGGTGTGGATGGTCTCTCAGCTGAGTTTTACCAACATTTCAGCAACATACTGGCCCCCGTCCTCTGCAGGCTATACTCTGCCATGCAGGAGGAGAACAGGTGCGCGGAGTCTTTTTTAAGGGGTGTGATCACTCTAGTTTATAAAAACAAAGGCGCCAGAGATGACCTGGCAAATTATAGGCCAATTAGTCTGCTCAATACTGACTATAAGATCCTCGCTAAGGTGCTAGGGTTCAGGCTTAAGGGAGTGATTGGCTCGATAGTTGGGCCTACCCAGACTTACAGCATTCCGGGGAGGGATATCGCTGACTGCATTTTGTCAACAAAATTCTCATTGGAGAATTTAATGGCTACAGGAGGTATATACCTTAATGTAGATCTAGAGAAGGCATTTGACAGAGTGAGTCACGATTTTCTCTTCGAGTGTCTGGGGGTTTTTGGGTTCGGCCCAACTTTTCGAGGGTGGATGAAGTTACTGTACAGCCGAGCTACTAGTGTCGTGAAGTGCAATGGCTTCGTGACAGATCCCGTCCCCTTAGAAAGATCAGTGAGACAGGGGTGCCCCCTATCAGCTATGCTCTATGCAATAGTGGCAGAACCTCTAGCACAGTCAATTATATCTGACTCTCAAATAATTGGGATCACGTCGCCCAGAGGAACTGATTTCAAAATAGCACAATATGCGGATGATATTAACATCATGGTCAGGGATGGGGATAGTTTGCGAAGGGTTTTGCAACATCTAGATGCATATGAGCAAGCTGCGGGAGCACGGGTAAATAAGGACAAATCGAGTTTGATCCTGGGGCCTGGTACTGTTCTTGGGGAGGAAGGCCAGCATTTTAAAAGGGGCGGGCCTGAGGTTAAAGTACTTGGTGTATATTTGGGCTCACAACCAGAAGACAGCAGTCGTAGATCCTGGGAAGAGCAGGTTGCGGGGTGTAGATCAAGGCTCGCACTGTGGAGAATGAGGGGATTAGGTTTAAAACGGAAAATCACTGTAATAAATGCAGTAATTGTGCTGAGACTTGTCTACACCATGCAGGTTTGTCACCTGCCGAGTGATGTACTGGTACGCCTGAGCAGCGCTATTGAGGATTTTCTATGGAAGGGGAGAGCAATAAAAATTGCACATAAGACACTGGTCGGGCCGTACAAAAAGGGGGGACTCAAACTGTGTAATTTAAAAGCAAAATTGAAGTCATTAAGAATAAAACTGTTTAAGAAAATGCTGAGCCAGAAAACTAAAAACATATGGGAGGATTATTTGTATGATGATGTACTGAAAAGAGGTATGTGCGGCTTTTACAATCTATGTAGCGTCACACTCGGCCGGCCTATTGTGGGAACATGTCCACTCTTCCAGGAGGCGGCTGAGGCATGGGTGGAAATCCTGCCCCAGTTGGAGTGTGTAATTACATCAAAACAAAGTGTGTTAAACCAGCCCATCTTTGGGAACCCCTGCCTCAGCGGCCGAGAGGGATGTAAGGCCGGTCGGGGCATCTTGACTGAGGCGCTACATCAGATTAAAGATGTTTTAGACCAGACAGGGGCTCCTAGCCCTCTTGCGGTATTTAGTAAAATTAGGATGAAAGGGTTTAATATAAAAAAGGCTAGAGTTGTGCGATTTTGTGATGATTTATTAGAGCGAATGCCGCAAGAGTGGAAAGAGTGGTTGTCGGAAGTGAATGAGGATCGGGTGGAGGACGACGAGCTGGATTTTGCTCTGACCTGTGACGTCAAAAACAGAAAACTGCAAGATTTACAATCAAAATTTTGGTATAGGGTTTTAATTAACAAAATATTCCAAGAACCTACAGCAAACACTGCATGGTCTCATCTCTTTCTTACCCGTCCCGTCTCTGAAATTTGGTCAAATCTACACAGTAAGTGGCTTCCCCCTGCAATAGCAAACTCAAACTTCCTGCTGCGTCACAGAACGGTGCTGGTTTCTGTCGTCCTTCACCAGATAAGTAAAAGCACGTATGCGAGAACCTGTCCGGTCTGTAGGGTGGAAGATGAAGATTTTAACCACTTTATGCTATACTGTACAGTCACACGGGATTTCAGGGACTGGGTTAAAACGTTGTTAATCAATAAGTGTAAACTGCCTAAGTTAGAAGGGGAAGCATGGGACTGGGTGTGGTGCTTTGGGAAACAAAAAGGTGATAAAAGATGTAATGTTGGTTTAATCAATTTTTTATTGAGTGTAGCACGGCATGTGTTGTATGTTGGTAGAAATTATGCTTTGTATGGGGGGAAAAGGACAAACAGGGTGGGTTTTTTTCAAAATATGGTGACACATTACATGAGAATTCTGTTTTCAGTGGATGAGGATGAGTTTATAGCTAGGTGGGGGGCAAGGAATGATTTATGTGAGCTGGATGGGGAGGGTAGATTGCACTTCGATTTTGGGTGAATTTATTTAACCTTGTAGTATATGGGTGTATATATTTAAGAATGTATGTGTGTATGTAGGTGTATGTATATATGTATATATATGTGTGTATGTATATATATATGTATGTATACATGTATATATGTGCATACAAATATGTGGAAAAAAGGGGAAGAGGCTTGCTTTGCTTTAATTTGTTTCATTTACTGTAAAAAACACGAATGAATTTACTCTTTTTCTTTATGTTTCTCTGTATATAGTTAATTTTTATTTTGTAAAGTGTATTTTTGATAATAAAAAGATAAAAAAAAAAAAAAAAAAAAAAAAATAAGCGCCCGATCTCGTCCGATCTCGGCAGCCAAATAGAGCCGGGCCTGGTTAGTACTTGGTAGGAAGACCGCCTGGGAATACCAGGTGCTGTAAGCTTTTTTGCTTGGGTTTACGGGCAGCACAAGCTGGTGTTACTGCCTATTTATTCATAGAAATTGTTCTATATTTTCATCAAATTTTGTTCTTTCATTGCTGTTTTGCTACTTTATTGGTTTGTCAACCATCGTGCTTCATTACTAATAGACCATGTTATGGTCCTGGCCATATGTGTTGTTTTTATTTTCTTGTTCTTATAGGTGCCCTGCCTGATTGGCCGGATTGGGGGGCAGTACAGGAAGCTGATTGGTCCATCCTACACTTCCTGGAGTTTTAAAAGTACGGTTCCCAACAGCTAGTGAGGCTCTTTCTGGCATCAGCACCTGTTTGCTGTTCTTGGTTTCCAACCTTATTTAGCATTTTTGAATTGTTAGGTTTTGTGCCGTGGTTTTGTTTATAAATTGTATATTTTGTAAATAGTATTAAATCTGTAGGGGTGGACTGCCATTTTCTTTTGATTGTTTTCTCTTGTTTTCACATTAGGGAGTTAGGGTTAGCGACTGTCTTTTGGTTTGTTTATTTCTATCAGGCTAGCTAGCACTTTCTGTGGGAAATGGCTTATTTTGTTTATTATGTTGGCCTTGGTTCGCCCTGAGTTGTAGTGTCATGTTTTGTTTGACACTTTCTTTCGTTTAAAATAAATATCATTCTGTTGGAACATCTCGATCCTGGATTTTGGTTTGGGGATCGGAGAGGGAACATGCTAATTTATCTTTGTATGTTGCACCCTGACCTCCTAGACAGGGGCGTAACAGACCAGTACAGTTATAGTACTTTGTACTTTGCCACATTTATCTTCTTCTTAGCAAGTGTCATGCATTCTGCTTCTCTAGCGTTTTTAAGAGCTGTTGATGATGTCAAATGCAGCTTACGGCCACACCGCTCTCTAAGCGCCCGATCTCGTCCGATCTCGGCAGCCAAATAGAGCCGGGCCTGGTTAGTACTTGGTAGGAAGACCGCCTGGGAATACCAGGTGCTGTAAGCTTTTTTGCTTGGGTTTACGGGCAGCACAAGCTGGTGTTACTGCCTATTTATTCATAGAAATTGTTCTATATTTTCATCAAATTTTGTTCTTTCATTGCTGTTTTGCTACTTTATTGGTTTGCCAACCATCGTGCTTCATTACTAGTAGACCATGTTACGGTCCTGGCCATATGTGTTGTTTTTATTTTCTTGTTCTTATAGGTGCCCTGCCTGATTGGCCGGATTGGGGGGCAGTACAGGAAGCTGATTGGTCCATCCTACACTTCCTGGAGTTTTAAAAGTACGGTTCCCAACAGCTAGCGAGGCTCTTTCTGGCATCAGCACCTGTTTGCTGTTCTTGGTTTCCAAACCTTATTTAGCATTTTTGAATTGTTAGGTTTTGTGCCGTGGTTTTGTTTATAAATTGTATATTTTGTAAATAGTATTAAATCTGTAGGGGTGGACTGCCATTTTCTTTTGATTGTTTTCTCTTGTTTTCACATTAGGGAGTTAGGGTTAGCGACTGTCTTTTGGTTTGTTTATTTCTATCAGGCTAGCTAGCACTTTCTGTGGGAAATGGCTTATTTTGTTTATTATGTTGGCCTTGGTTCGCCCTGAGTTGTAGTGTCATGTTTTGTTTGACACTTTCTTTCGTTTAAAATAAATATCATTCTGTTGGAACATCTCGATCCTGGATTTTGGTTTGGGGATCGGAGAGGGAACATGCTAATTTATCTTTGTATGTTGCACCCTGACCCCCTAGTCAAGTCAAGTGGCTTTTATTATCATTTCTACTATACACAGTTGTTCACAGTACACAGTTGAAACGAGATAACGTTCCTCCAAGAACCAAGGTGCTACAAACAACACAAGTTATAATAAAGTGCATCGAGTGCAACCAAGTGCAAACAGTGCAGACGAAAAAACAGTACAGACGTACAGTGTAGACAGACAACACAAGTAACACAGGACAGGACACAAGACACAAGACCCAAGACAGTGCCGACCAGTAAACCTACTGTATACTATTTTACAGTACAGTACAGTTCAGTTAAGTGTGCTAGGGGTGTTAAAAAAAATAGCAGCATGTAAACGGTATAGTGCATTTAAATGTCCAGCATGTAAAAAATGTGCAATTGCATTGGAATGTGCAAAAAAAAACAGCAGGTAAACAGTGTAGTGCAGTAAATGTAGAATGATAAAAGTAAATAAATAATAAATAAGTGGTGGTGGAATGAGATGAGTAGTGAGTGATGAGAATGTGCTGAGTTCGGTTTGCAGTGTGTTTAAGTTCTATTTCAGTTCTGTGTGTTGAGGAGCCTGATGGCTTGTGGGAAAAAACTGTTGCATAGTCTGGATGTGGTGGCTCGAATGCTTCGGAACCTCTTTCCTGATGGCAGGAGTGTGAAGAGTGTGTGTGCGGTCGTCCACAATGCTGTTGGCTTTGCGGATGCAGCGTGTGGTGTAAATGTGCATGATAGAGGGCAGAGAGACTCCGATGATCTTCTCAGCTGTCCTCACTATCCTCTGTAGGGTCTTGCGATCCGCGACGGTGCAGTTCCCAAACCAGGCAGTGATGCAGCTGCTCAGGATGCTCTCAATGGTCCCTCTGTAGAACATGGTCAGGATGGGGGGAGGGAGATGGGCTTTCCTCAGCCTTCTCAGGAAGTAGAGACGCTGCTGGGCCTTCTTGGTGATGGAGCTGGTGTTGACTGACCAGGTGAGGTTGTCCGCCAGATGAACACCAAGGAATTTGGTGCTCTTGACTATCTCCACTGAGGATCCATCGATGATCAATGGAGAATGGTCACCCTGTGCTCTCCTGAAGTCCACAACCATCTCTTTAGTTTTGTCAACGTTCAGAGACAGGTTGTTTGCTCCACACCAGGCTGTTAATCGTTGCACCTCCTCTCTGTAGGCTGACTCGTCGTTCTTGCTGATTAAACCCACCACGGTCGTGTCATCAGCAAACTTGACTATGTGGTTTGAGCTGTGCATTGCTACACAGTCGTGCGTCAGCAGAGTGAACAGCAGAGGGCTGAGCACACAGCCCTGAGGGGCTCCAGTGCTCAGTGTGGTGGTGCTGGAGATGTTGTTCCCGATCCGGACTGACTGGGGTCTTCCAGTCAGGAAGTCCAGAATCCAGTTGCAGAGGGAGGTGTTCAGGCCCAGTATGCTCAATTTCTCAGTCAGGTGCTGAGGGATGATTGTGTTGAATGCTGAGCTGAAGTCAATGAACAGCATTCGTACGTATGAGTCCTTACTGTCCAGGTGGGTGAGGGCCAGATGGAGGGTCGTGGAGATGGCATCGTCCGTGGAACGATTTGGACGATACGCAAACTGCATGGGGTCCAGGGAGGTTGGGAGTTGGGTCTTAATGTGCCTCATGACGAGCCTCTCGAAGCACTTCATCACGATGGGTGTGAGCGCGACGGGACGGTAGTCATTGAGGCAGGAGACAGTAGACTTCTTAGGCACAGGCACGATGGTCGTTGCCTTGAGGCACGTAGGAACAACGTTGCTGCTCAGGGAGATGTTGAAGATGTCTGTGAAGACATCCGCTAGCTGTTCTGCGCACTCCCTGAGCACTCTGCAAGGAATGTTGTCTGGTCCAGCAGACTTCCGTGGGTTAACTCTGCATAGAGTTTTCCTCACTTCAGCTGTGGTTAGACAGAGCACCTGGTCACTGGGAGGTGGAGTGGACTTCCTCGCCTTTACGTTGTTCTGTGCCTCAAACCGGGCGTAGAAGTGGTTCAGCGCATCTGGGAGGGAGGCGTCGCGGTCACAATCAGGTGAAGTTGTCTTGTAGTTCGTGATCGCATGGATGCCCTGCCACATGCGCCGGGTGTCTCCGCTGTCTTCGAAGTGGTCGTGGATTTTCTTTGAGTGTGCGCGCTTTGCCTCTCTAATGGCACGGGACAGTTTGGCCCTTGCTGTTCTCAAGGCCGTCTTGTCCCCTGTTCTGAAGGCAGCGTCTCTTTGTTTCAGCAGCGCCCACACATTGGCATTTATCCACGGCTTCCTGTTGGAGCGTGTAGTGATGGTCTTGGAGATGGTCACATCGTCAACGCACTTGCTGATGTAGCTGGTTACTGTTGACGTGTATTCCTCCAAGTTGATGGAATCGCCGTTGGTTGCGGCCTCCCTAAACATGTCCCAGTCAGTGCACTCAAAACAGTCTTGAAGAGCAGAAGTAGCTCCTGCTGGCCAGGTTTTCACCTGTTTCAGAACCGGTTTAGAGCGTCTGACGAGCGGTCTGTATGCTGGAATTAGCATAACCGAGATGTGGTCTGAGTAGCCGAGATGGGGGCGGGGCTCCGCACGATACGCGCCGGGGATGTTTGTGTAAACAAGATCCAGCGTGTTCCCTCCTCTCGTTGCAAAGTCCACATGCTGATGAAGTTTAGGGAGCACAGTCCTGAGATTCGCATGGTTGAAATCTCCGGCAATAATAAACAGTCCGTCGGGGTGAGCGTTCTGCAGGTCGCTAATAGCACCGTAGAGTTCACACAGTGCCTCCTTAGCATTAGCGCTGGGGGGAATGTACACTCCGACAATGAAAACAGTGGTGAATTCCCGTGGTAAATAGAACGGTCTGCATCTAACAGTCACAAACTCCACTAGCGATGAGCAGAAACGTGAGACAAGCACAGAGTTCTTGCACAACTCCGTGTTGATGTAAACACACACGCCACCACCGCGAGTCTTACCGCACAGAGCAGCGTTTCTGTCGGCGCGAAACACGGTTAGCCCGTCTAGCTGGATGGCGGCTTCCGGAACTCTGTCACTGAGCCACGTCTCCGTGAAAACAAAGATGCAGCAGTCTCTGAATTCTCGCCGCGTGGTCCGCTGGAGTCGGATTTAGTCTAGTTTATTGTCCAGGGAGCAGACGTTGGAGAGGAGAATGGACGGTAGAGCCGGCCGGCTAGGGTTAGCATTTAGCCTAGCACGGACACCCGCCCGCTTGCCGCGCTTCCGCTTCCTCGAGCAGCGCTTCCGACGTCCCCTCACCTGGCCACCGGCGTCAGGTGACACCGAGGGCTGGGGGCCTGGTATTTGTCGCTGGGGTCGTAGCAAGCCGAGGTCGCGAAGGTTACCAATTACTTCCTCGTGCAGATTATTGTATGTATGAACCCTGTGCCGCAGCAATGTCTGGCGGTCGTAAACATGAACACAGCTGACTGTGGTGTCCATGTACTGTAAAGGGTCTGGCTAAATACGGCAAAAACACCATTTGTTGGATCCGGAGAGGCCGCTGCGAGCTACTGCCGCGCCGCCATCTTGTTCCACAGCCTAGACAGGGGCGTAACAGACCAGTACAGTTATAGTACTTTGTACTTTGCCACATTTATCTTCTTCTTAGCAAGTGTCATGCATTCTGCTTCTCCAGCGTTTTTAAGAGCTGTTGATGATGTCAAATGCAGCTTACGGCCACACTGCTCTCTAAGCGCCCGATCCCGTCCGATCTCGGCAGCCAAATAGGGCCGGGCCTTGTTAGTACTTGGTAGGAAGACCGCCTGGGAATACCACGTGCTGTAAGCTTCTTTGCTTGGGTTTACGGGCAGCACAAGCTGGTGTTACTGCCTATTTATTCATAGAAATTGTTCTATATTTTCATCAAATTTTGTTCTTTCATTGCTGTTTTGCTACTTTATTGGTTTGCCAACCATCGTGCTTCATTACTAGTAGACCATGTTACGGTCCTGGCCATATGTGTTGTTTTTATTTTCTTGTTCTTATAGGTGCCCTGCCTGATTGGCCGGATTGGGGGGCAGTACAGGAAGCTGATTGGTCCATCCTACACTTCCTGGAGTTTTAAAAGTACGGTTCCCAACAGCTAGCGAGGCTCTTTCTGGCATCAGCACCTGTTTGCTGTTCTTGGTTTCCAAACCTTATTTAGCATTTTTGAATTGTTAGGTTTTGTGCCGTGGTTTTGTTTATAAATTGTATATTTTGTAAATAGTATTAAATCTGTAGGGGTGAACTGCCATTTTCTTTGGACTGTTTTCACATTAGGGAGTTAGGGTTAGCGACTGTCTTTTGGTTTGTTTATTTCTATCAGGCTAGCTAGCACTTTCTGTGGGAAATGGCTTATTTTGTTTATTATGTTGGCCTTGGTTCGCCCTGAGTTGTAGTGTCATGTTTTGTTTGACACTTTCTTTCGTTTAAAATAAATATCATTCTGTTGGAACATCTCGATCCTGGATTTTGGTTTGGGGATCGGAGAGGGAACATGCTAATTTATCTTTGTATGTTGCACCCTGACCCCCTAGACAGGGGCGTAAAGGACCAGTACAGTTATAGTACTTTGTACTTTGCCACATTTATCTTCTTCTTAGCAAGTGTCATGCATTCTGCTTCTCCAGCGTTTTTAAGAGCTGTTGATGATGTCAAATGCAGCTTACGGCCACACCGCTCTCTAAGCGCCCGATCTCGTCCGATCTCGGCAGCCAAATAGAGCCGGGCCTGGTTAGTACTTGGTAGGAAGACCGCCTGGGAATACCAGGTGCTGTAAGCTTTTTTGCTTGGGTTTACGGGCAGCACAAGCTGGTGTTACTGCCTATTTATTCATAGAAATTGTTCTATATTTTCATCAAATTTTGTTCTTTCATTGCTGTTTTGCTACTTTATTGGTTTGCCAACCATCGTGCTTCATTACTAGTAGACCATGTTACGGTCCTGGCCATATGTGTTGTTTTTATTTTCTTGTTCTTATAGGTGCCCTGCCTGATTGGCCGGATTGGAGGGCAGTACAGGAAGCTGATTGGTCCATCCTACACTTCCTGGAGTTTTAAAAGTACGGTTCCCAACAGCTAGCGAGGCTCTTTCTGGCATCAGCACCTGTTTGCTGTTCTTGGTTTCCAAACCTTATTTAGCATTTTTGAATTGTTAGGTTTTGTGCCGTGGTTTTGTTTATAAATTGTATATTTTGTAAATAGTATTAAATCTGTAGGGGTGAACTGCCATTTTCTTTGGACTGTTTTCACATTAGGGAGTTAGGGTTAGCGACTGTCTTTTGGTTTGTTTATTTCTATCAGGCTAGCTAGCACTTTCTGTGGGAAATGGCTTATTTTGTTTATTATGTTGGCCTTGGTTCGCCCTGAGTTGTAGTGTCATGTTTTGTTTGACACTTTCTTTCGTTTAAAATAAATATCATTCTGTTGGAACATCTCGATCCTGGATTTTGGTTTGGGGATCGGAGAGGGAACATGCTAATTTATCTTTGTATGTTGCACCCTGACCCCCTAGACAGGGGCGTAACAGACCAGTACAGTTATAGTACTTTGTACTTTGCCACATTTATCTTCTTCTTAGCAAGTGTCATGCATTCTGCTTCTCCAGCGTTTTTAAGAGCTGTTGATGATGTCAAATGCAGCTTACGGCCACACCGCTATCTAAGCGCCCGATCTCGTCCGATCTCGGCAGCCAAATAGAGCCGGGCCTGGTTAGTACTTGGTAGGAAGACCGCCTGGGAATACCAGGTGCTGTAAGCTTTTTTGCTTGGGTTTACGGGCAGCACAAGCTGGTGTTACTGCCTATTTATTCATAGAAATTGTTCTATATTTTCATCAAATTTTGTTCTTTCATTGCTGTTTTGCTACTTTATTGGTTTGTCAACCATCGTGCTTCATTACTAGTAGACCATGTTCCGGTCCTAGCCATATGTGTTGTTTTTATTTTGTTGTTCTTATAGGTGCCCTGCTTGATTGGCCGGATTGGGGGGCAGTACAGGAAGCTGATTGGTCCATCCTACACTTCCTGGAGTTTTAAAAGTACGGTTCCCAACAGCTAGCGAGGCTCTTTCTGGCATCAGCACCTGTTTGCTGTTCTTGGTTTCCAAACCTTATTTAGCATTTTTGAATTGTTAGGTTTTGTGCCGTGGTTTTGTTTATAAATTGTATATTTTGTAAATAGTATTAAATCTGTAGGGGTGAACTGCCATTTTCTTTGGACTGTTTTCACATTAGGGAGTTAGGGTTAGCGACTGTCTTTTGGTTTGTTTCTTTCTATCAGGCTAGCTAGCACTTTCTGTGGGAAATGGCTTATTTTGTTTATTATGTTGGCCTTGGTTCGCCCTGAGTTGTAGTGTCATGTTTTGTTTGACACTTTCTTTCGTTTAAAATAAATATCATTCTGTTGGAACATCTCGATCCTGGATTTTGGTTTGGGGATCGGAGAGGGAACATGCTAATTTATCTTTGTATGTTGCACCCTGACCCCCTAGACAGGGGCGTAACAGACCAGTACAGTTATAGTACTTTGTACTTTGCCACATTTATCTTCATCTTAGCAAGTGTCATGCATTCTGCTTCTCCAGCGTTTTTAAGAGCTGTTGATGATGTCAAATGCAGCTTACGGCCAAACCGCTCTCTAAGCGCCCGATCTCGTCCGATCTCGGCAGCCAAATAGAGCCGGGCCTGGTTAGTACTTGGTAGGAAGACCGCCTGGGAATACCAGGTGCTGTAAGCTTTTTTGCTTGGGTTTACGGGCAGCACAAGCTGGTGTTACTGCCTATTTATTCATAGAAATTGTTCTATATTTTCATCAAATTTTGTTCTTTCATTGCTGTTTTGCTACTTTATTGGTTTGCCAACCATCGTGCTTCATTACTAGTAGACCATGTTACGGTCCTGGCCATATGTGTTGTTTTTATTTTCTTGTTCTTATAGGTGCCCTGCCTGATTGGCCGGATTGGGGGGCAGTACAGGAAGCTGATTGGTCCATCCTACACTTCCTGGAGTTTTAAAAGTACGGTTCCCAACAGCTAGCGAGGCTCTTTCTGGCATCAGCACCTGTTTGCTGTTCTTGGTTTCCAAACCTTATTTAGCATTTTTGAATTGTTAGGTTTTGTGCCGTGGTTTTGTTTATAAATTGTATATTTTGTAAATAGTATTAAATCTGTAGGGGTGAACTGCCATTTTCTTTGGACTGTTTTCACATTAGGGAGTTAGGGTTAGCGACTGTCTTTTGGTTTGTTTATTTCTATCAGGCTAGCTAGCACTTTCTGTGGGAAATGGCTTATTTTGTTTATTATGTTGGCCTTGGTTCGCCCTGAGTTGTAGTGTCATGTTTTGTTTGACACTTTCTTTCGTTTAAAATAAATATCATTCTGTTGGAACATCTCGATCCTGGATTTTGGTTTGGGGATCGGAGAGGGAACATGCTAATTTATCTTTGTATGTTGCACCCTGACCCCCTAGACAGGGGCGTAACAGACCAGTACAGTTATAGTACTTTGTACTTTGCCACATTTATCTTCATCTTAGCAAGTGTCATGCATTCTGCTTCTCCAGCGTTTTTAAGAGCTGTTGATGATGTCAAATGCAGCTTACGGCCAAACCGCTCTCTAAGCGCCCGATCTCGTCCGATCTCGGCAGCCAAATAGAGCCGGGCCTGGTTAGTACTTGGTAGGAAGACCGCCTGGGAATACCAGGTGCTGTAAGCTTTTTTGCTTGGGTTTACGGGCAGCACAAGCTGGTGTTACTGCCTATTTATTCATAGAAATTGTTCTATATTTTCATCAAATTTTGTTCTTTCATTGCTGTTTTGCTACTTTATTGGTTTGCCAACCATCGTGCTTCATTACTAGTAGACCATGTTACGGTCCTGGCCATATGTGTTGTTTTTATTTTCTTGTTCTTATAGGTGCCCTGCCTGATTGGCCGGATTGGGGGGCAGTACAGGAAGCTGATTGGTCCATCCTACACTTCCTGGAGTTTTAAAAGTACGGTTCCCAACAGCTAGCGAGGCTCTTTCTGGCATCAGCACCTGTTTGCTGTTCTTGGTTTCCAAACCTTATTTAGCATTTTTGAATTGTTAGGTTTTGTGCCGTGGTTTTGTTTATAAATTGTATATTTTGTAAATAGTATTAAATCTGTAGGGGTGAACTGCCATTTTCTTTGGACTGTTTTCACATTAGGGAGTTAGGGTTAGCGACTGTCTTTTGGTTTGTTTATTTCTATCAGGCTAGCTAGCACTTTCTGTGGGAAATGGCTTATTTTGTTTATTATGTTGGCCTTGGTTCGCCCTGAGTTGTAGTGTCATGTTTTGTTTGACACTTTCTTTCGTTTAAAATAAATATCATTCTGTTGGAACATCTCGATCCTGGATTTTGGTTTGGGGATCGGAGAGGGAACATGCTAATTTATCTTTGTATGTTGCACCCTGACCCCCTAGACAGGGGCGTAACAGACCAGTACAGTTATAGTACTTTGTACTTTGCCACATTTATCTTCATCTTAGCAAGTGTCATGCATTCTGCTTCTCCAGCGTTTTTAAGAGCTGTTGATGATGTCAAATGCAGCTTACGGCCAAACCGCTCTCTAAGCGCCCGATCTCGTCCGATCTCGGCAGCCAAATAGAGCCGGGCCTGGTTAGTACTTGGTAGGAAGACCGCCTGGGAATACCAGGTGCTGTAAGCTTTTTTGCTTGGGTTTACGGGCAGCACAAGCTGGTGTTACTGCCTATTTATTCATAGAAATTGTTCTATATTTTCATCAAATTTTGTTCTTTCATTGCTGTTTTGCTACTTTATTGGTTTGCCAACCATCGTGCTTCATTACTAGTAGACCATGTTACGGTCCTGGCCATATGTGTTGTTTTTATTTTCTTGTTCTTATAGGTGCCCTGCCTGATTGGCCGGATTGGGGGGCAGTACAGGAAGCTGATTGGTCCATCCTACACTTCCTGGAGTTTTAAAAGTACGGTTCCCAACAGCTAGCGAGGCTCTTTCTGGCATCAGCACCTGTTTGCTGTTCTTGGTTTCCAAACCTTATTTAGCATTTTTGAATTGTTAGGTTTTGTGCCGTGGTTTTGTTTATAAATTGTATATTTTGTAAATAGTATTAAATCTGTAGGGGTGAACTGCCATTTTCTTTGGACTGTTTTCACATTAGGGAGTTAGGGTTAGCGACTGTCTTTTGGTTTGTTTATTTCTATCAGGCTAGCTAGCACTTTCTGTGGGAAATGGCTTATTTTGTTTATTATGTTGGCCTTGGTTCGCCCTGAGTTGTAGTGTCATGTTTTGTTTGACACTTTCTTTCGTTTAAAATAAATATCATTCTGTTGGAACATCTCGATCCTGGATTTTGGTTTGGGGATCGGAGAGGGAACATGCTAATTTATCTTTGTATGTTGCACCCTGACCCCCTAGACAGGGGCGTAACAGACCAGTACAGTTATAGTACTTTGTACTTTGCCACATTTATCTTCTTCTTAGCAAGTGTCATGCATTCTGCTTCTCCAGCGTTTTTAAGAGCTGTTGATGATGTCAAATGCAGCTTACGGCCACACCGCTCTCTAAGCGCCCGATCTCGTCCGATCTCGGCAGCCAAATAGAGCCGGGCCTGGTTAGTACTTGGTAGGAAGACCGCCTGGGAATACCAGGTGCTGTAAGCTTTTTTGCTTGGGTTTACGGGCAGCACAAGCTGGTTTTACTGCCTATTTATTCGCGAAGGTTACCAATTACTTCCTCGTGCAGATTATTGTATGTATGAACCCTGTGCCGCAGCAATGTCTGGCGGTCGTAAACATGAACACAGCTGACTGTGGTGTCCATGTACTGTAAAGGGTCTGGCTAAATACGGCAAAAACACCATTTGTTGGATCCGGAGAGGCCGCTGCGAGCTTCTGCCGCGCCGCCATCTTGTTCCACAGCCTAGACAGGGGCGTAACAGACCAGTACAGTTATAGTACTTTGTACTTTGCCACATTTATCTTCTTCTTAGCAAGTGTCATGCATTCTGCTTCTCCAGCGTTTTTAAGAGCTGTTGATGATGTCAAATGCAGCTTACGGCCACACCGCTCTCTAAGCGCCCGATCTCGTCCGATCTCGGCAGCCAAATAGAGCCGGGCCTGGTTAGTACTTGGTAGGAAGACCGCCTGGGAATACCAGGTGCTGTAAGCTTTTTTGCTTGGGTTTACGGGCAGCACAAGCTGGTTTTACTGCCTATTTATTCATAGAAATTGTTCTATATTTTCATCAAATTTTGTTCTTTCATTGCTGTTTTGCTACTTTATTGGTTTGTCAACCATCGTGCTTCATTACTAGTAGACCATGTTCCGGTCCTAGCCATATGTGTTGTTTTTATTTTGTTGTTCTTATAGGTGCCCTGCTTGATTGGCCGGATTGGGGGGCAGTACAGGAAGCTGATTGGTCCATCCTACACTTCCTGGAGTTTTAAAAGTACGGTTCCCAACAGCTAGCGAGGCTCTTTCTGGCATCAGCACCTGTTTGCTGTTCTTGGTTTCCAAACCTTATTTAGCATTTTTGAATTGTTAGGTTTTGTGCCGTGGTTTTGTTTATAAATTGTATATTTTGTAAATAGTATTAAATCTGTAGGGGTGAACTGCCATTTTCTTTGGACTGTTTTCACATTAGGGAGTTAGGGTTAGCGACTGTCTTTTGGTTTGTTTATTTCTATCAGGCTAGCTAGCACTTTCTGTGGGAAATGGCTTATTTTGTTTATTATGTTGGCCTTGGTTCGCCCTGAGTTGTAGTGTCATGTTTTGTTTGACACTTTCTTTCGTTTAAAATAAATATCATTCTGTTGGAACATCTCGATCCTGGATTTTGGTTTGGGGATCGGAGAGGGAACATGCTAATTTATCTTTGTATGTTGCACCCTGACCCCCTAGACAGGGGCGTAACAGACCAGTACAGTTATAGTACTTTGTACTTTGCCACATTTATCTTCATCTTAGCAAGTGTCATGCATTCTGCTTCTCCAGCGTTTTTAAGAGCTGTTGATGATGTCAAATGCAGCTTACGGCCAAACCGCTCTCTAAGCGCCCGATCTCGTCCGATCTCGGCAGCCAAATAGAGCCGGGCCTGGTTAGTACTTGGTAGGAAGACCGCCTGGGAATACCAGGTGCTGTAAGCTTTTTTGCTTGGGTTTACGGGCAGCACAAGCTGGTGTTACTGCCTATTTATTCATAGAAATTGTTCTATATTTTCATCAAATTTTGTTCTTTCATTGCTGTTTTGCTACTTTATTGGTTTGCCAACCATCGTGCTTCATTACTAGTAGACCATGTTACGGTCCTGGCCATATGTGTTGTTTTTATTTTCTTGTTCTTATAGGTGCCCTGCCTGATTGGCCGGATTGGGGGGCAGTACAGGAAGCTGATTGGTCCATCCTACACTTCCTGGAGTTTTAAAAGTACGGTTCCCAACAGCTAGCGAGGCTCTTTCTGGCATCAGCACCTGTTTGCTGTTCTTGGTTTCCAAACCTTATTTAGCATTTTTGAATTGTTAGGTTTTGTGCCGTGGTTTTGTTTATAAATTGTATATTTTGTAAATAGTATTAAATCTGTAGGGGTGAACTGCCATTTTCTTTGGACTGTTTTCACATTAGGGAGTTAGGGTTAGCGACTGTCTTTTGGTTTGTTTATTTCTATCAGGCTAGCTAGCACTTTCTGTGGGAAATGGCTTATTTTGTTTATTATGTTTGCCTTGGTTCGCCCTGAGTTGTAGTGTCATGTTTTGTTTGACACTTTCTTTCGTTTAAAATAAATATCATTCTGTTGGAACATCTCGATCCTGGATTTTGGTTTGGGGATCGGAGAGGGAACATGCTAATTTATCTTTGTATGTTGCACCCTGACCCCCTAGACAGGGGCGTAACAGACCAGTACAGTTATAGTACTTTGTACTTTGCCACATTTATCTTCATCTTAGCAAGTGTCATGCATTCTGCTTCTCCAGCGTTTTTAAGAGCTGTTGATGATGTCAAATGCAGCTTACGGCCAAACCGCTCTCTAAGCGCCCGATCTCGTCCGATCTCGGCAGCCAAATAGAGCCGGGCCTGGTTAGTACTTGGTAGGAAGACCGCCTGGGAATACCAGGTGCTGTAAGCTTTTTTGCTTGGGTTTACGGGCAGCACAAGCTGGTGTTACTGCCTATTTATTCATAGAAATTGTTCTATATTTTCATCAAATTTTGTTCTTTCATTGCTGTTTTGCTACTTTATTGGTTTGCCAACCATCGTGCTTCATTACTAGTAGACCATGTTACGGTCCTGGCCATATGTGTTGTTTTTATTTTCTTGTTCTTATAGGTGCCCTGCCTGATTGGCCGGATTGGGGGGCAGTACAGGAAGCTGATTGGTCCATCCTACACTTCCTGGAGTTTTAAAAGTACGGTTCCCAACAGCTAGCGAGGCTCTTTCTGGCATCAGCACCTGTTTGCTGTTCTTGGTTTCCAAACCTTATTTAGCATTTTTGAATTGTTAGGTTTTGTGCCGTGGTTTTGTTTATAAATTGTATATTTTGTAAATAGTATTAAATCTGTAGGGGTGAACTGCCATTTTCTTTGGACTGTTTTCACATTAGGGAGTTAGGGTTAGCGACTGTCTTTTGGTTTGTTTATTTCTATCAGGCTAGCTAGCACTTTCTGTGGGAAATGGCTTATTTTGTTTATTATGTTGGCCTTGGTTCGCCCTGAGTTGTAGTGTCATGTTTTGTTTGACACTTTCTTTCGTTTAAAATAAATATCATTCTGTTGGAACATCTCGATCCTGGATTTTGGTTTGGGGATCGGAGAGGGAACATGCTAATTTATCTTTGTATGTTGCACCCTGACCCCCTAGACAGGGGCGTAACAGACCAGTACAGTTATAGTACTTTGTACTTTGCCACATTTATCTTCATCTTAGCAAGTGTCATGCATTCTGCTTCTCCAGCGTTTTTAAGAGCTGTTGATGATGTCAAATGCAGCTTACGGCCAAACCGCTCTCTAAGCGCCCGATCTCGTCCGATCTCGGCAGCCAAATAGAGCCGGGCCTGGTTAGTACTTGGTAGGAAGACCGCCTGGGAATACCAGGTGCTGTAAGCTTTTTTGCTTGGGTTTACGGGCAGCACAAGCTGGTGTTACTGCCTATTTATTCATAGAAATTGTTCTATATTTTCATCAAATTTTGTTCTTTCATTGCTGTTTTGCTACTTTATTGGTTTGCCAACCATCGTGCTTCATTACTAGTAGACCATGTTACGGTCCTGGCCATATGTGTTGTTTTTATTTTCTTGTTCTTATAGGTGCCCTGCCTGATTGGCCGGATTGGGGGGCAGTACAGGAAGCTGATTGGTCCATCCTACACTTCCTGGAGTTTTAAAAGTACGGTTCCCAACAGCTAGCGAGGCTCTTTCTGGCATCAGCACCTGTTTGCTGTTCTTGGTTTCCAAACCTTATTTAGCATTTTTGAATTGTTAGGTTTTGTGCCGTGGTTTTGTTTATAAATTGTATATTTTGTAAATAGTATTAAATCTGTAGGGGTGAACTGCCATTTTCTTTGGACTGTTTTCACATTAGGGAGTTAGGGTTAGCGACTGTCTTTTGGTTTGTTTATTTCTATCAGGCTAGCTAGCACTTTCTGTGGGAAATGGCTTATTTTGTTTATTATGTTGGCCTTGGTTCGCCCTGAGTTGTAGTGTCATGTTTTGTTTGACACTTTCTTTCGTTTAAAATAAATATCATTCTGTTGGAACATCTCGATCCTGGATTTTGGTTTGGGGATCGGAGAGGGAACATGCTAATTTATCTTTGTATGTTGCACCCTGACCCCCTAGACAGGGGCGTAACAGACCAGTACAGTTATAGTACTTTGTACTTTGCCACATTTATCTTCTTCTTAGCAAGTGTCATGCATTCTACTTCTCCAGCGTTTTTAAGAGCTGTTGATGATGTCAAATGCAGCTTACGGCCACACCGCTCTCTAAGCGCCCGATCTCGTCCGATCTCGGCAGCCAAATAGAGCCGGGCCTGGTTAGTACTTGGTAGGAAGACCGCCTGGGAATACCAGGTGCTGTAAGCTTTTTTGCTTGGGTTTACGGGCAGCACAAGCTGGTGTTACTGCCTATTTATTCATAGAAATTGTTCTATATTTTCATCAAATTTTGTTCTTTCATTGCTGTTTTGCTACTTTATTGGTTTGCCAACCATCGTTCTTCATTACTAGTAGACCATGTTACGGTCCTGGCCATATGTGTTGTTTTTATTTTCTTGTTCTTATAGGTGCCCTGCCTGATTGGCCGGATTGGGGGGCAGTACAGGAAGCTGATTGGTCCATCCTACACTTCCTGGAGTTTTAAAAGTACGGTTCCCAACAGCTAGCGAGGCTCTTTCTGGCATCAGCACCTGTTTGCTGTTCTTGGTTTCCAAACCTTATTTAGCATTTTTGAATTGTTAGGTTTTGTGCCGTGGTTTTGTTTATAAATTGTATATTTTGTAAATAGTATTAAATCTGTAGGGGTGAACTGCCATTTTCTTTGGACTGTTTTCACATTAGGGAGTTAGGGTTAGCGACTGTCTTTTGGTTTGTTTATTTCTATCAGGCTAGCTAGCACTTTCTGTGGGAAATGGCTTATTTTGTTTATTGTGTTGGCCTTGGTTCGCCCTGAGTTGTAGTGTCATGTTTTGTTTGACACTTTCTTTCGTTTAAAATAAATATCATTCTGTTGGAACATCTCGATCCTGGATTTTGGTTTGGGGATCGGAGAGGGAACATGCTAATTTATCTTTGTATGTTGCACCCTGACCCCCTAGACAGGGGCGTAACAGACCAGTACAGTTATAGTACTTTGTACTTTGCCACATTTATCTTCTTCTTAGCAAGTGTCATGCATTCTACTTCTCCAGCGTTTTTAAGAGCTGTTGATGATGTCAAATGCAGCTTACGGCCACACCGCTCTCTAAGCGCCCGATCTCGTCCGATCTCGGCAGCCAAATAGAGCCGGGCCTGGTTAGTACTTGGTAGGAAGACCGCCTGGGAATACCAGGTGCTGTAAGCTTTTTTGCTTGGGTTTACGGGCAGCACAAGCTGGTGTTACTGCCTATTTATTCATAGAAATTGTTCTATATTTTCATCAAATTTTGTTCTTTCATTGCTGTTTTGCTACTTTATTGGTTTGCCAACCATCGTGCTTCATTACTAGTAGACCATGTTACGGTCCTGGCCATATGTGTTGTTTTTATTTTCTTGTTCTTATAGGTGCCCTGCCTGATTGGCCGGATTGGGGGGCAGTACAGGAAGCTGATTGCTCCATCCTACACTTCCTGGAGTTTTAAAAGTGCGGTTCCCAACAGCTAGCGAGGCTCTTTCTGGCAGCAGCACCTGTTTGCTGTTCTTGCTTTCCAAACCTTATTTAGCATTTTTGAATTGTTAGGTTTTGTGCCGTGGTTTTGTTTATAAATTGTATATTTTGTAAATATTATTAAATCTGTAGGGGTGAACTGCCATTTTCTTTGGACTGTTTTCACATTAGGGAGTTAGGGTTAGCGACTGTCTTTTGGTTTGTTTATTTCTATCAGGCTAGCTAGCACTTTCTGTGGGAAATGGCTTATTTTGTTTATTATGTTTGCCTTGGTTCGCCCTGAGTTGTAGTGTCATGTTTTGTTTGACACTTTCTTTCGTTTAAAATAAATATCATTCTGTTGGAACATCTCGATCCTGGATTTTGGTTTGGGGATCGGAGAGGGAACATGCTAATTTATCTTTGTATGTTGCACCCTGACCCCCTAGTCAAGTTAAGTGGCTTTTATTGTTATTTCTACTATACACAGTTGTTCACAGTACACAGTTGAAACGAGATAACGTTCCTCCAAGAACCAAGGTGCTACAAACAACACAAGTTATAATAAAGTGCATCGAGTGCAACCAAGTGCAAACAGTGCAGACGAAAAAACAGTACAGACGTACAGTGTAGACAGACAACACAAGTAACACAGGACAGGACACAAGACACAAGACCCAAGACAGTGCCGACCAGTAAACCTACTGTATACTATTTTACAGTACAGTACAGTTCAGTTAAGTGTGCTAGGGGTGTTAAAAAAAATAGCAGCATGTAAACGGTATAGTGCATTTAAATGTCCAGCATGTAAAAAATGTGCAATTGCATTGGAATGTGCAAAAAAAACCAGCAGGTAAACAGTGTAGTGCAGTAAATGTAGAATGATAAAAGTAAATAAATAATAAATAAGTGGTGGTGGAATGAGATGAGTAGTGAGTGATGAGAATGTGCTGAGTTCGGTTTGCAGTGTGTTTAAGTTCTATTTCAGTTCTGTGTGTTGAGGAGCCTGATGGCTTGTGGGAAAAAACTGTTGCATAGTCTGGATGTGGTGGCCCGAATGCTTCGGAACCTCTTTCCTGATGGCAGGAGTGTGAAGAGTGTGTGTGATGGGTGTGTGCGGTCGTCCACAATGCTGTTGGCTTTGCGGATGCAGCGTGTGGTGTAAATGTGCATGATAGAGGGCAGAGAGACTCCGATGATCTTCTCAGCTGTCCTCACTATCCTCTGTAGGGTCTTGCGATCCGCGACGGTGCAGTTCCCAAACCAGGCAGTGATGCAGCTGCTCAGGATGCTCTCAATGGTCCCTCTGTAGAACATGGTCAGGATGGGGGGAGGGAGATGGGCTTTCCTCAGCCTTCTCAGGAAGTAGAGACGCTGCTGGGCCTTCTTGGTGATGGAGCTGGTGTTGACTGACCAGGTGAGGTTGTCCGCCAGATGAACACCAAGGAATTTGGTGCTCTTGACTATCTCCACTGAGGATCCATCGATGATCAATGGAGAATGGTCACCCTGTGCTCTCCTGAAGTCCACAACCATCTCTTTAGTTTTGTCAACGTTCAGAGACAGGTTGTTTGCTCCACACCAGGCTGTTAATCGTTGCACCTCCTCTCTGTAGGCTGACTCGTCGTTCTTGCTGATTAAACCCATCACGGTCGTGTCATCAGCAAACTTGACTATGTGGTTTGAGCTGTGCATTGCTACACAGTCGTGCGTCAGCAGAGTGAACAGCAGAGGGCTGAGCACACAGCCCTGAGGGGCTCCAGTGCTCAGTGTGGTGGTGCTGGAGATGTTGTTCCCGATCCGGACTGACTGGGGTCTTCCAGTCAGGAAGTCCAGAATCCAGTTGCAGAGGGAGGTGTTCAGGCCCAGTATGCTCAATTTCTCAGTCAGGTGCTGAGGGATGATTGTGTTGAATGCTGAGCTGAAGTCAATGAACAGCATTCGTACGTATGAGTCCTTACTGTCCAGGTGGGTGAGGGCCAGATGGAGGGTCGTGGAGATGGCATCGTCCGTGGAACGATTTGGACGATACGCAAACTGCATGGGGTCCAGGGAGGTTGGGAGTTGGGTCTTAATGTGCCTCATGACGAGCCTCTCGAAGCACTTCATCACGATGGGTGTGAGCGCGACGGGACGGTAGTCATTGAGGCAGGAGACAGTAGACTTCTTAGGCACAGGCACGATGGTCGTTGCCTTGAGGCACGTAGGAACAACGTTGCTGCTCAGGGAGATGTTGAAGATGTCTGTGAAGACATCCGCTAGCTGTTCTGCGCACTCCCTGAGCACTCTGCCAGGAATGTTGTCTGGTCCAGCAGACTTCCGTGGGTTAACTCTGCATAGAGTTTTCCTCACTTCAGCTGTGGTTAGACAGAGCACCTGGTCACTGGGAGGTGGAGTGGACTTCCTCGCCTTCACGTTGTTCTGTGCCTCAAACCGGGCGTAGAAGTGGTTCAGCGCATCTGGGAGGGAGGCGTCGCGGTCACAATCAGGTGAAGTTGTCTTGTAGTTCGTGATCGCCTGGATGCCCTGCCACATGCGCCGGGTGTCTCCGCTGTCTTCGAAGTGGTCGTGGATTTTCTTTGAGTGTGCGCGCTTTGCCTCTCTAATGGCACGGGACAGTTTGGCCCTTGCTGTTCTCAAGGCCGTCTTGTCCCCTGTTCTGAAGGCAGCGTCTCTTTGTTTCAGCAGCGCCCACACATTGGCATTTATCCACGGCTTCCTGTTGGAGCGTGTAGTGATGGTCTTGGAGATGGTCACATCGTCAACGCACTTGCTGATGTAGCTGGTTACTGTTGACGTGTATTCCTCCAAGTTGATGGAATCGCCGTTGGTTGCGGCCTCCCTAAACATGTCCCAGTCAGTGCACTCAAAACAGTCTTGAAGAGCAGAAGTAGCTCCTGCTGGCCAGGTTTTCACCTGTTTCAGAACCGGTTTAGAGCGTCTGACGAGCGGTCTGTATGCTGGAATTAGCATAACCGAGATGTGGTCTGAGTAGCCGAGATGGGGGCGGGGCTCCGCACGATACGCGCCGGGGATGTTTGTGTAAACAAGATCCAGCGTGTTCCCTCCTCTTGTTGCAAAGTCCACATGCTGATGAAGTTTAGGGAGCACAGTCCTGAGATTCGCATGGTTGAAATCTCCGGCAATAATAAACAGTCCGTCGGGGTGAGCGTTCTGCAGGTCGCTAATAGCACCGTAGAGTTCACACAGTGCCTCCTTAGCATTAGCGCTGGGGGGAATGTACACTCCGACAATGAAAACAGTGGTGAATTCCCGTGGTAAATAGAACGGTCTGCATCTAACAGTCACAAACTCCACTAGCGATGAGCAGAAACGTGAGACAAGCACAGAGTTCTTGCACCACTCCGTGTTGATGTAAACACACACGCCACCACCGCGAGTCTTACCGCACAGAGCAGCGTTTCTGTCGGCGCGAAACACGGTTAGCCCGTCTAGCTGGATGGCGGCTTCCGGAACTCTGTCACTGAGCCACGTCTCCGTGAAAACAAAGATGCAGCAGTCTCTGAATTCTCGCCGCGTGGTCCGCTGGAGTCGGATTTAGTCTAGTTTATTGTCCAGGGAGCAGACGTTGGAGAGGAGAATGGACGGTAGAGCCGGCCGGCTAGGGTTAGCATTTAGCCTAGCACGGACACCCGCCCGCTTGCCGCGCTTCCGCTTCCTCGAGCAGCGATTCCGACGTCCCCTCACCTGGCCACCGGCGTCAGGTGACACCGAGGGCTGGGGGCCTGGTATTTGTCGCTGGGGTCGTAGCAAGCCGAGGTCGCGAAGGTTACCAATTACTTCCTCGTGCAGATTATTGTATGTATGAACCCTGTGCCGCAGCAATGTCTGGCGGTCGTAAACATGAACACAGCTGACTGTGGTGTCCATGTACTGTAAAGGGTCTGGCTAAATACGGCAAAAACACCATTTGTTGGATCCGGAGAGGCCGCTGCGAGCTACTGCCGCGCCGCCATCTTGTTCCACAGCCTAGACAGGGGCGTAACAGACCAGTACAGTTATAGTACTTTGTACTTTGCCACATTTATCTTCTTCTTAGCAAGTGTCATGCATTCTGCTTCTCCAGCGTTTTTAAGAGCTGTTGATGATGTCAAATGCAGCTTACGGCCACACTGCTCTCTAAGCGCCCGATCCCGTCCGATCTCGGCAGCCAAATAGGGCCGGGCCTTGTTAGTACTTGGTAGGAAGACCGCCTGGGAATACCACGTGCTGTAAGCTTCTTTGCTTGGGTTTACGGGCAGCACAAGCTGGTGTTACTGCCTATTTATTCATAGAAATTGTTCTATATTTTCATCAAATGTTGTTCTTTCATTGCTGTTTTGCTACTTTATTGGTTTGCCAACCATCGTGCTTCATTACTAGTAGACCATGTTACGGTCCTGGCCATATGTGTTGTTTTTATTTTCTTGTTCTTATAGGTGCCCTGCCTGATTGGCCGGATTGGGGGGCAGTACAGGAAGCTGATTGGTCCATCCTACACTTCTTGGAGTTTTAAAAGTACGGTTCCCAACAGCTAGCGAGGCTCTTTCTGGCATCAGCACCTGTTTGCTGTTCTTGGTTTCCAAACCTTATTTAGCATTTTTGAATTGTTAGGTTTTGTGCCGTGGTTTTGTTTATAAATTGTATATTTTGTAAATAGTATTAAATCTGTAGGGGTGAACTGCCATTTTCTTTGGACTGTTTTCACATTAGGGAGTTAGGGTTAGCGACTGTCTTTTGGTTTGTTTATTTCTATCAGGCTAGCTAGCACTTTCTGTGGGAAATGGCTTATTTTGTTTATTATGTTGGCCTTGGTTCGCCCTGAGTTGTAGTGTCATGTTTTGTTTGACACTTTCTTTCGTTTAAAATAAATATCATTCTGTTGGAACATCTCGATCCTGGATTTTGGTTTGGGGATCGGAGAGGGAACATGCTAATTTATCTTTGTATGTTGCACCCTGACCCCCTAGACAGGGGCGTAACAGACCAGTACAGTTATAGTACTTTGTACTTTGCCACATTTATCTTCTTCTTAGCAAGTGTCATGCATTCTGCTTCTCCAGCGTTTTTAAGAGCTGTTGATGATGTCAAATGCAGCTTACGGCCACACCGCTCTCTAAGCGCCCGATCCCGTCCGATCTCGGCAGCCAAATAGGGCCGGGCCTTGTTAGTACTTGGTAGGAAGACCGCCTGGGAATACCACGTGCTGTAAGCTTCTTTGCTTGGGTTTACGGGCAGCACAAGCTGGTGTTACTGCCTATTTATTCATAGAAATTGTTCTATATTTTCATCAAATTTTGTTCTTTCATTGCTGTTTTGCTACTTTATTGGTTTGCCAACCATCGTGCTTCATTACTAGTAGACCATGTTACGGTCCTGGCCATATGTGTTGTTTTTATTTTCTTGTTCTTATAGGTGCCCTGCCTGATTGGCCGGATTGGGGGGCAGTACAGGAAGCTGATTGGTCCATCCTACACTTCCTGGAGTTTTAAAGGTACCGTTCCCAACAGCTAGCGAGGCTCTTTCTGGCATCAGCACCTGTTTGCTGTTCTTGGTTTCCAAACCTTATTTAGCATTTTTGAATTGTTAGGTTTTGTGCCGTGGTTTTGTTTATAAATTGTATATTTTGTAAATAGTATTAAATCTGTAGGGGTGAACTGCCATTTTCTTTGGACTGTTTTCACATTAGGGAGTTAGGGTTAGCGACTGTCTTTTGGTTTGTTTATTTCTATCAGGCTAGCTAGCACTTTCTGTGGGAAATGGCTTATTTTGTTTATTATGTTGGCCTTGGTTCGCCCTGAGTTGTAGTGTCATGTTTTGTTTGACACTTTCTTTCGTTTAAAATAAATATCATTCTGTTGGAACATCTCGATCCTGGATTTTGGTTTGGGGATCGGAGAGGGAACATGCTAATTTATCTTTGTATGTTGCACCCTGACCCCCTAGACAGGGGCGTAACAGACCAGTACAGTTATAGTACTTTGTACTTTGCCACATTTATCTTCTTCTTAGCAAGTGTCATGCATTCTGCTTCTCCAGCGTTTTTAAGAGCTGTTGATGATGTCAAATGCAGCTTACGGCCACACCGCTCTCTAAGCGCCCGATCCCGTCCGATCTCGGCAGCCAAATAGGGCCGGGCCTTGTTAGTACTTGGTAGGAAGACCGCCTGGGAATACCACGTGCTGTAAGCTTCTTTGCTTGGGTTTACGGGCAGCACAAGCTGGTGTTACTGCCTATTTATTCATAGAAATTGTACTATATTTTCATCAAATTTTGTTCTTTCATTGCTGTTTTGCTACTTTATTGGTTTGCCAACCATCGTGCTTCATTACTAGTAGACCATGTTACGGTCCTGGCCATATGTGTTGTTTTTATTTTGTTGTTCTTATAGGTGCCCTGCCTGATTGGCCGGATTGGGGGGCAGTACAGGAAGCTGATTAGTCCATCCTACACTTCCTGGAGTTTTAAAAGTACGGTTCCCAACAGCTAGCGAGGCTCTTTCTGGCATCAGCACCTGTTTGCTGTTCTTGGTTTCCAAACCTTATTTAGCATTTTTGAATTGTTAGGTTTTGTGCCGTGGTTTTGTTTATAAATTGTATATTTTGTAAATAGTATTAAATCTGTAGGGGTGAACTGCCATTTTCTTTGGACTGTTTTAACATTAGGGAGTTAGGGTTAGCGACTGTCTTTTGGTTTGTTTATTTCTATCAGGCTAGCTAGCACTTTCTGTGGGAAATGGCTTATTTTGTTTATTATGTTGGCCTTGGTTCGCCCTGAGTTGTAGTGTCATGTTTTGTTTGACACTTTCTTTCGTTTAAAATAAATATCATTCTGTTGGAACATCTCGATCCTGGATTTTGGTTTGGGGATCGGAGAGGGAACATGCTAATTTATCTTTTTATGTTGCACCCTGACCTCCTAGACAGGGGCGTAACAGACCAGTACAGTTATAGTACTTTGTACTTTGCCACATTTATCTTCTTCTTAGCAAGTGTCATGCATTCTGCTTCTCTAGCGTTTTTAAGAGCTGTTGATGATGTCAAATGCAGCTTACGGCCACACCGCTCTCTAAGCGCCCGATCTCGTCCGATCTCGGCAGCCAAATAGAGCCGGGCCTGGTTAGTACTTGGTAGGAAGACCGCCTGGGAATACCAGGTGCTGTAAGCTTTTTTGCTTGGGTTTACGGGCAGCACAAGCTGGTGTTACTGCCTATTTATTCATAGAAATTGTTCTATATTTTCATCAAATTTTGTTCTTTCATTGCTGTTTTGCTACTTTATTGGTTTGCCAACCATCGTGCTTCATTACTAGTAGACCATGTTACGGTCCTGGCCATATGTGTTGTTTTTATTTTGTTGTTCTTATAGGTGCCCTGCCTGATTGGCCGGATTGGGGGGCAGTACAGGAAGCTGATTGGTCCATCCTACACTTCCTGGAGTTTTAAAAGTACGGTTCCCAACAGCTAGCGAGGCTCTTTCTGGCATCAGCACCTGTTTGCTGTTCTTGGTTTCCAAACCTTATTTAGCATTTTTGAATTGTTAGGTTTTGTGCCGTGGTTTTGTTTATAAATTGTATATTTTGTAAAAAGTATTAAATCTGTAGGGGTGAACTGCCATTTTCTTTGGACTGTTTTCACATTAGGGAGTTAGGGTTAGCAACTGTCTTTTGGTTTGTTTATTTCTATCAGGCTAGCTAGCACTTTCTGTGGGAAATGGCTTATTTTGTTTATTATGTTGGCCTTGGTTCGCCCTGAGTTGTAGTGTCATGTTTTGTTTGACACTTTCTTTCGTTTAAAATAAATATCATTCTGTTGGAACATCTCGATCCTGGATTTTGGTTTGGGGATCGGAGAGGGAACATGCTAATTTATCTTTTTATGTTGCACCCTGACCTCCTAGACAGGGGCGTAACAGACCAGTACAGTTATAGTACTTTGTACTTTGCCACATTTATCTTCTTCTTAGCAAGTGTCATGCATTCTGCTTCTCTAGCGTTTTTAAGAGCTGTTGATGATGTCAAATGCAGCTTACGGCCACACCGCTCTCTAAGCGCCCGATCTCGTCCGATCTCGGCAGCCAAATAGAGCCGGGCCTGGTTAGTACTTGGTAGGAAGACCGCCTGGGAATACCAGGTGCTGTAAGCTTTTTTGCTTGGGTTTACGGGCAGCACAAGCTGGTGTTACTGCCTATTTATTCATAGAAATTGTTCTATATTTTCATCAAATTTTGTTCTTTCATTGCTGTTTTGCTACTTTATTGGTTTGCCAACCATCGTGCTTCATTACTAGTAGACCATGTTACGGTCCTGGCCATATGTGTTGTTTTTATTTTCTTGTTCTTATAGGTGCCCTGCCTGATTGGCCGGATTGGGGGGCAGTACAGGAAGCTGATTGGTCCATCCTACACTTCCTGGAGTTTTAAAAGTACGGTTCCCAACAGCTAGCGAGGCTCTTTCTGGCATCAGCACCTGTTTGCTGTTCTTGGTTTCCAAACCTTATTTAGCATTTTTGAATTGTTAGGTTTTGTGCCGTGGTTTTGTTTATAAATTGTATATTTTGTAAATAGTATTAAATCTGTAGGGGTGGACTGCCATTTTCTTTTGATTGTTTTCTCTTGTTTTCACATTAGGGAGTTAGGGTTAGCGACTGTCTTTTGGTTTGTTTATTTCTATCAGGCTAGCTAGCACTTTCTGTGGGAAATGGCTTATTTTGTTTATTATGTTGGCCTTGGTTCGCCCTGAGTTGTAGTGTCATGTTTTGTTTGACACTTTCTTTCGTTTAAAATAAATATCATTCTGTTGGAACATCTCGATCCTGGATTTTGGTTTGGGGATCGGAGAGGGAACATGCTAATTTATCTTTGTATGTTGCACCCTGACCCCCTAGTCAAGTCAAGTGGCTTTTATTATCATTTCTACTATACACAGTTGTTCACAGTACACAGTTGAAACGAGATAACGTTCCTCCAAGAACCAAGGTGCTACAAACAACACAAGTTATAATAAAGTGCATCGAGTGCAACCAAGTGCAAACAGTGCAGACGAAAAAACAGTACAGACGTACAGTGTAGACAGACAACACAAGTAACACAGGACAGGACACAAGACACAAGACCCAAGACAGTGCCGACCAGTAAACCTACTGTATACTATTTTACAGTACAGTACAGTTCAGTTAAGTGTGCTAGGGGTGTTAAAAAAAATAGCAGCATGTAAACGGTATAGTGCATTTAAATGTCCAGCATGTAAAAAATGTGCAATTGCATTGGAATGTGCAAAAAAAAACAGCAGGTAAACAGTGTAGTGCAGTAAATGTAGAATGATAAAAGTAAATAAATAATAAATAAGTGGTGGTGGAATGAGATGAGTAGTGAGTGATGAGAATGTGCTGAGTTCGGTTTGCAGTGTGTTTAAGTTCTATTTCAGTTCTGTGTGTTGAGGAGCCTGATGGCTTGTGGGAAAAAACTGTTGCATAGTCTGGATGTGGTGGCTCGAATGCTTCGGAACCTCTTTCCTGATGGCAGGAGTGTGAAGAGTGTGTGTGCGGTCGTCCACAATGCTGTTGGCTTTGCGGATGCAGCGTGTGGTGTAAATGTGCATGATAGAGGGCAGAGAGACTCCGATGATCTTCTCAGCTGTCCTCACTATCCTCTGTAGGGTCTTGCGATCCGCGACGGTGCAGTTCCCAAACCAGGCAGTGATGCAGCTGCTCAGGATGCTCTCAATGGTCCCTCTGTAGAACATGGTCAGGATGGGGGGAGGGAGATGGGCTTTCCTCAGCCTTCTCAGGAAGTAGAGACGCTGCTGGGCCTTCTTGGTGATGGAGCTGGTGTTGACTGACCAGGTGAGGTTGTCCGCCAGATGAACACCAAGGAATTTGGTGCTCTTGACTATCTCCACTGAGGATCCATCGATGATCAATGGAGAATGGTCACCCTGTGCTCTCCTGAAGTCCACAACCATCTCTTTAGTTTTGTCAACGTTCAGAGACAGGTTGTTTGCTCCACACCAGGCTGTTAATCGTTGCACCTCCTCTCTGTAGGCTGACTCGTCGTTCTTGCTGATTAAACCCATCACGGTCGTGTCATCAGCAAACTTGACTATGTGGTTTGAGCTGTGCATTGCTACACAGTCGTGCGTCAGCAGAGTGAACAGCAGAGGGCTGAGCACACAGCCCTGAGGGGCTCCAGTGCTCAGTGTGGTGGTGCTGGAGATGTTGTTCCCGATCCGGACTGACTGGGGTCTTCCAGTCAGGAAGTCCAGAATCCAGTTGCAGAGGGAGGTGTTCAGGCCCAGTATGCTCAATTTCTCAGTCAGGTGCTGAGGGATGATTGTGTTGAATGCTGAGCTGAAGTCAATGAACAGCATTCGTACGTATGAGTCCTTACTGTCCAGGTGGGTGAGGGCCAGATGGAGGGTCGTGGAGATGGCATCGTCCGTGGAACGATTTGGACGATACGCAAACTGCATGGGGTCCAGGGAGGTTGGGAGTTGGGTCTTAATGTGCCTCATGACGAGCCTCTCGAAGCACTTCATCACGATGGGTGTGAGCGCGACGGGACGGTAGTCATTGAGGCAGGAGACAGTAGACTTCTTAGGCACAGGCACGATGGTCGTTGCCTTGAGGCACGTAGGAACAACGTTGCTGCTCAGGGAGATGTTGAAGATGTCTGTGAAGACATCCGCTAGCTGTTCTGCGCACTCCCTGAGCACTCTGCCAGGAATGTTGTCTGGTCCAGCAGACTTCCGTGGGTTAACTCTGCATAGAGTTTTCCTCACTTCAGCTGTGGTTAGACAGAGCACCTGGTCACTGGGAGGTGGAGTGGACTTCCTCGCCTTCACGTTGTTCTGTGCCTCAAACCGGGCGTAGAAGTGGTTCAGCGCATCTGGGAGGGAGGCGTCGCGGTCACAATCAGGTGAAGTTGTCTTGTAGTTCGTGATCGCATGGATGCCCTGCCACATGCGCCGGGTGTCTCCGCTGTCTTCGAAGTGGTCGTGGATTTTCTTTGAGTGTGCGCGCTTTGCCTCTCTAATGGCACGGGACAGTTTGGCCCTTGCTGTTCTCAAGGCCGTCTTGTCCCCTGTTCTGAAGGCAGCGTCTCTTTGTTTCAGCAGCGCCCACACATTGGCATTTATCCACGGCTTCCTGTTGGAGCGTGTAGTGATGGTCTTGGAGATGGTCACATCGTCAACGCACTTGCTGATGTAGCTGGTTACTGTTGACGTGTATTCCTCCAAGTTGATGGAATCGCCGTTGGTTGCGGCCTCCCTAAACATGTCCCAGTCAGTGCACTCAAAACAGTCTTGAAGAGCAGAAGTAGCTCCTGCTGGCCAGGTTTTCACCTGTTTCAGAACCGGTTTAGAGCGTCTGACGAGCGGTCTGTATGCTGGAATTAGCATAACCGAGATGTGGTCTGAGTAGCCGAGATGGGGGCGGGGCTCCGCACGATACGCGCCGGGGATGTTTGTGTAAACAAGATCCAGCGTGTTCCCTCCTCTCGTTGCAAAGTCCACATGCTGATGAAGTTTAGGGAGCACAGTCCTGAGATTCGCATGGTTGAAATCTCCGGCAATAATAAACAGTCCGTCGGGGTGAGCGTTCTGCAGGTCGCTAATAGCACCGTAGAGTTCACACAGTGCCTCCTTAGCATTAGCGCTGGGGGGAATGTACACTCCGACAATGAAAACAGTGGTGAATTCCCGTGGTAAATAGAACGGTCTGCATCTAACAGTCACAAACTCCACTAGCGATGAGCAGAAACGTGAGACAAGCACAGAGTTCTTGCACCACTCCGTGTTGATGTAAACACACACGCCACCACCGCGAGTCTTACCGCACAGAGCAGCGTTTCTGTCGGCGCGAAACACGGTTAGCCCGTCTAGCTGGATGGCGGCTTCCGGAACTCTGTCACTGAGCCACGTCTCCGTGAAAACAAAGATGCAGCAGTCTCTGAATTCTCGCCGCGTGGTCCGCTGGAGTCGGATTTAGTCTAGTTTATTGTCCAGGGAGCAGACGTTGGAGAGGAGAATGGACGGTAGAGCCGGCCGGCTAGGGTTAGCATTTAGCCTAGCACGGACACCCGCCCGCTTGCCGCGCTTCCGCTTCCTCGAGCAGCGCTTCCGACGTCCCCTCACCTGGCCACCGGCGTCAGGTGACACCGAGGGCTGGGGGCCTGGTATTTGTCGCTGGGGTCGTAGCAAGCCGAGGTCGCGAAGGTTACCAATTACTTCCTCGTGCAGATTATTGTATGTATGAACCCTGTGCCGCAGCAATGTCTGGCGGTCGTAAACATGAACACAGCTGACTGTGGTGTCCATGTACTGTAAAGGGTCTGGCTAAATACGGCAAAAACACCATTTGTTGGATCCGGAGAGGCCGCTGCGAGCTACTGCCGCGCCGCCATCTTGTTCCACAGCCTAGACAGGGGCGTAACAGACCAGTACAGTTATAGTACTTTGTACTTTGCCACATTTATCTTCTTAGCAAGTGTCATGCATTCTGCTTCTCCAGCGTTTTTAAGAGCTGTTGATGATGTCAAATGCAGCTTACGGCCACACTGCTCTCTAAGCGCCCGATCCCGTCCGATCTCGGCAGCCAAATAGGGCCGGGCCTTGTTAGTACTTGGTAGGAAGACCGCCTGGGAATACCACGTGCTGTAAGCTTCTTTGCTTGGGTTTACGGGCAGCACAAGCTGGTGTTACTGCCTATTTATTCATAGAAATTGTTCTATATTTTCATCAAATGTTGTTCTTTCATTGCTGTTTTGCTACTTTATTGGTTTGCCAACCATCGTGCTTCATTACTAGTAGACCATGTTACGGTCCTGGCCATATGTGTTGTTTTTATTTTCTTGTTCTTATAGGTGCCCTGCCTGATTGGCCGGATTGGGGGGCAGTACAGGAAGCTGATTGGTCCATCCTACACTTCTTGGAGTTTTAAAAGTACGGTTCCCAACAGCTAGCGAGGCTCTTTCTGGCATCAGCACCTGTTTGCTGTTCTTGGTTTCCAAACCTTATTTAGCATTTTTGAATTGTTAGGTTTTGTGCCGTGGTTTTGTTTATAAATTGTATATTTTGTAAATAGTATTAAATCTGTAGGGGTGAACTGCCATTTTCTTTGGACTGTTTTCACATTAGGGAGTTAGGGTTAGCGACTGTCTTTTGGTTTGTTTATTTCTATCAGGCTAGCTAGCACTTTCTGTGGGAAATGGCTTATTTTGTTTATTATGTTGGCCTTGGTTCGCCCTGAGTTGTAGTGTCATGTTTTGTTTGACACTTTCTTTCGTTTAAAATAAATATCATTCTGTTGGAACATCTCGATCCTGGATTTTGGTTTGGGGATCGGAGAGGGAACATGCTAATTTATCTTTGTATGTTGCACCCTGACCCCCTAGACAGGGGCGTAACAGACCAGTACAGTTATAGTACTTTGTACTTTGCCACATTTATCTTCTTCTTAGCAAGTGTCATGCTTTCTGCTTCTCCAGCGTTTTTAAGAGCTGTTGATGATGTCAAATGCAGCTTACGGCCACACCGCTCTCTAAGCGCCCGATCCCGTCCGATCTCGGCAGCCAAATAGGGCCGGGCCTTGTTAGTACTTGGTAGGAAGACCGCCTGGGAATACCACGTGCTGTAAGCTTCTTTGCTTGGGTTTACGGGCAGCACAAGCTGGTGTTACTGCCTATTTATTCATAGAAATTGTTCTATATTTTCATCAAATTTTGTTCTTTCATTGCTGTTTTGCTACTTTATTGGTTTGCCAACCATCGTGCTTCATTACTAGTAGACCATGTTACGGTCCTGGCCATATGTGTTGTTTTTATTTTCTTGTTCTTATAGGTGCCCTGCCTGATTGGCCGGATTGGGGGGCAGTACAGGAAGCTGATTGGTCCATCCTACACTTCCTGGAGTTTTAAAAGTACGGTTCCCAACAGCTAGCGAGGCTCTTTCTGGCATCAGCACCTGTTTGCTGTTCTTGGTTTCCAAACCTTATTTAGCATTTTTGAATTGTTAGGTTTTGTGCCGTGGTTTTGTTTATAAATTGTATATTTTGTAAATAGTATTAAATCTGTAGGGGTGAACTGCCATTTTCTTTGGACTGTTTTCACATTAGGGAGTTAGGGTTAGCGACTGTCTTTTGGTTTGTTTATTTCTATCAGGCTAGCTAGCACTTTCTGTGGGAAATGGCTTATTTTGTTTATTATGTTGGCCTTGGTTCGCCCTGAGTTGTAGTGTCATGTTTTGTTTGACACTTTCTTTCGTTTAAAATAAATATCATTCTGTTGGAACATCTCGATCCTGGATTTTGGTTTGGGGATCGGAGAGGGAACATGCTAATTTATCTTTGTATGTTGCACCCTGACCCCCTAGACAGGGGCGTAAAGGACCAGTACAGTTATAGTACTTTGTACTTTGCCACATTTATCTTCTTCTTAGCAAGTGTCATGCATTCTGCTTCTCCAGCGTTTTTAAGAGCTGTTGATGATGTCAAATGCAGCTTACGGCCACACCGCTCTCTAAGCGCCCGATCTCGTCCGATCTCGGCAGCCAAATAGAGCCGGGCCTGGTTAGTACTTGGTAGGAAGACCGCCTGGGAATACCAGGTGCTGTAAGCTTTTTTGCTTGGGTTTACGGGCAGCACAAGCTGGTGTTACTGCCTATTTATTCATAGAAATTGTTCTATATTTTCATCAAATTTTGTTCTTTCATTGCTGTTTTGCTACTTTATTGGTTTGCCAACCATCGTGCTTCATTACTAGTAGACCATGTTACGGTCCTGGCCATATGTGTTGTTTTTATTTTCTTGTTCTTATAGGTGCCCTGCCTGATTGGCCGGATTGGAGGGCAGTACAGGAAGCTGATTGGTCCATCCTACACTTCCTGGAGTTTTAAAAGTACGGTTCCCAACAGCTAGCGAGGCTCTTTCTGGCATCAGCACCTGTTTGCTGTTCTTGGTTTCCAAACCTTATTTAGCATTTTTGAATTGTTAGGTTTTGTGCCGTGGTTTTGTTTATAAATTGTATATTTTGTAAATAGTATTAAATCTGTAGGGGTGAACTGCCATTTTCTTTGGACTGTTTTCACATTAGGGAGTTAGGGTTAGCGACTGTCTTTTGGTTTGTTTATTTCTATCAGGCTAGCTAGCACTTTCTGTGGGAAATGGCTTATTTTGTTTATTATGTTGGCCTTGGTTCGCCCTGAGTTGTAGTGTCATGTTTTGTTTGACACTTTCTTTCGTTTAAAATAAATATCATTCTGTTGGAACATCTCGATCCTGGATTTTGGTTTGGGGATCGGAGAGGGAACATGCTAATTTATCTTTGTATGTTGCACCCTGACCCCCTAGACAGGGGCGTAACAGACCAGTACAGTTATAGTACTTTGTACTTTGCCACATTTATCTTCTTCTTAGCAAGTGTCATGCATTCTGCTTCTCCAGCGTTTTTAAGAGCTGTTGATGATGTCAAATGCAGCTTACGGCCACACCGCTCTCTAAGCGCCCGATCTCGTCCGATCTCGGCAGCCAAATAGAGCCGGGCCTGGTTAGTACTTGGTAGGAAGACCGCCTGGGAATACCAGGTGCTGTAAGCTTTTTTGCTTGGGTTTACGGGCAGCACAAGCTGGTTTTACTGCCTATTTATTCGCGAAGGTTACCAATTACTTCCTCGTGCAGATTATTGTATGTATGAACCCTGTGCCGCAGCAATGTCTGGCGGTCGTAAACATGAACACAGCTGACTGTGGTGTCCATGTACTGTAAAGGGTCTGGCTAAATACGGCAAAAACACCATTTGTTGGATCCGGAGAGGCCGCTGCGAGCTTCTGCCGCGCCGCCATCTTGTTCCACAGCCTAGACAGGGGCGTAACAGACCAGTACAGTTATAGTACTTTGTACTTTGCCACATTTATCTTCTTCTTAGCAAGTGTCATGCATTCTGCTTCTCCAGCGTTTTTAAGAGCTGTTGATGATGTCAAATGCAGCTTACGGCCACACCGCTCTCTAAGCGCCCGATCTCGTCCGATCTCGGCAGCCAAATAGAGCCGGGCCTGGTTAGTACTTGGTAGGAAGACCGCCTGGGAATACCACGTGCTGTAAGCTTCTTTGCTTGGGTTTACGGGCAGCACAAGCTGGTGTTACTGCCTATTTATTCATAGAAATTGTTCTATATTTTCATCAAATTTTGTTCTTTCATTGCTGTTTTGCTACTTTATTGGTTTGCCAACCATCGTGCTTCATTACTAGTAGACCATGTTACGGTCCTGGCCATATGTGTTGTTTTTATTTTCTTGTTCTTATAAGTGCCCTGCCTGATTGGCCGGATTGGGGGGCAGTACAGGAAGCTGATTGGTCCATCCTACACTTCCTGGAGTTTTAAAAGTACGGTTCCCAACAGCTAGCGAGGCTCTTTCTGGCATCAGCACCTGTTTGCTGTTTTTGGTTTCCAAACATTATTTAGCATTTTTGAATTGTTAGGTTTTGTGCCGTGGTTTTGTTTATAAATTGTATATTTTGTAAATAGTATTAAATCTGTAGGGGTGGACTGCCATTTTCTTTGGACTGTTTTCACATTAGGGAGTTAGGGTTAGCGACTGTCTTTTGGTTTGTTTATTTCTATCAGGCTAGCTAGCACTTTCTGTGGGAAATGGCTTATTTTGTTTATTATGTTGGCCTTGGTTCGCCCTGAGTTGTAGTGTCATGTTTTGTTTGACACTTTCTTTCGTTTAAAATAAATATCATTCTGTTGGAACATCTCGATCCTGGATTTTGGTTTGGGGATCGGAGAGGGAACATGCTAATTTATCTTTGTATGTTGCACCCTGACCCCCTAGACAGGGGCGTAACAGACCAGTACAGTTATAGTACTTTGTACTTTGCCACATTTATCTTCTTCTTAGCAAGTGTCATGCATTCTGCTTCTCCAGCGTTTTTAAGAGCTGTTGATGATGTCAAATGCAGCTTACGGCCACACCGCTCTCTAAGCGCCCGATCTCGTCCGATCTCGGCAGCCAAATAGAGCCGGGCCTGGTTAGTACTTGGTAGGAAGACCGCCTAGGAATACCAGGTGCTGTAAGCTTTTTTGCTTGGGTTTACGGGCAGCACAGCCTGGTGTTACTGCCGATTTATTCATAGAAATTGTTCTATATTTTCATGAAATTTTGTTCTTTCATTGCTGTTTTGCTACTTTATTGGTTTGTCAACCATCGTGCTTCTTTACTACTAGTCCAGTACCGTTTTAGTACTTTGCCACATTTATCTTCTTCTTAGCAAGTGTCATGCATTCTGCTTCTCCAGCGTTTTTAAGAGCTGTTGATGATGTCAAATGCAGCTTACGGCCACACCGCTCTCTAAGCGCCCGATCTCGTCCGATCTCGGCAGCCAAATAGAGCCGGGCCTGGTTAGTACTTGGTAGGAAGACCGCCTGGGAATACCAGGTGCTGTAAGCTTTTTTGCTTGGGTTTACGGGCAGCACAAGCTGGTGTTACTGCCTATTTATTCATAGAAATTGTTCTATATTTTCATCAAATTTTGTTCTTTCATTGCTGTTTTGCTACTTTATTGGTTTGCCAACCATCGTGCTTCATTACTAGTAGACCATGTTACGGTCCTGGCCATATGTGTTGTTTTTATTTTCTTGTTCTTATAGGTGCCCTGCCTGATTGGCCGGATTGGAGGGCAGTACAGGAAGCTGATTGGTCCATCCTACACTTCCTGGAGTTTTAAAAGTACGGTTCCCAACAGCTAGCGAGGCTCTTTCTGGCATCAGCACCTGTTTGCTGTTCTTGGTTTCCAAACCTTATTTAGCATTTTTGAATTGTTAGGTTTTGTGCCGTGGTTTTGTTTATAAATTGTATATTTTGTAAATAGTATTAAATCTGTAGGGGTGAACTGCCATTTTCTTTGGACTGTTTTCACATTAGGGAGTTAGGGTTAGCGACTGTCTTTTGGTTTGTTTATTTCTATCAGGCTAGCTAGCACTTTCTGTGGGAAATGGCTTATTTTGTTTATTATGTTGGCCTTGGTTCGCCCTGAGTTGTAGTGTCATGTTTTGTTTGACACTTTCTTTCGTTTAAAATAAATATCATTCTGTTGGAACATCTCGATCCTGGATTTTGGTTTGGGGATCGGAGAGGGAACATGCTAATTTATCTTTGTATGTTGCACCCTGACCCCCTAGACAGGGGCGTAACAGACCAGTACAGTTATAGTACTTTGTACTTTGCCACATTTATCTTCTTCTTAGCAAGTGTCATGCATTCTGCTTCTCCAGCGTTTTTAAGAGCTGTTGATGATGTCAAATGCAGCTTACGGCCACACCGCTCTCTAAGCGCCCGATCTCGTCCGATCTCGGCAGCCAAATAGAGCCGGGCCTGGTTAGTACTTGGTAGGAAGACCGCCTAGGAATACCAGGTGCTGTAAGCTTTTTTGCTTGGGTTTACGGGCAGCACAGCCTGGTGTTACTGCCGATTTATTCATAGAAATTGTTCTATATTTTCATGAAATTTTGTTCTTTCATTGCTGTTTTGCTACTTTATTGGTTTGTCAACCATCGTGCTTCTTTACTACTAGTCCAGTACCGTTTTAGTACTTTGCCACATTTATCTTCTTCTTAGCAAGTGTCATGCATTCTGCTTCTCCAGCGTTTTTAAGAGCTGTTGATGATGTCAAATGCAGCTTACGGCCACACCGCTCTCTAAGCGCCCGATCTCGTCCGATCTCGGCAGCCAAATAGAGCCGGGCCTGGTTAGTACTTGGTAGGAAGACCGCCTGGGAATACCAGGTGCTGTAAGCTTTTTTGCTTGGGTTTACGGGCAGCACAAGCTGGTGTTACTGCCTATTTATTCATAGAAATTGTTCTATATTTTCATCAAATTTTGTTCTTTCATTGCTGTTTTGCTACTTTATTGGTTTGCCAACCATCGTGCTTCATTACTAGTAGACCATGTTACGGTCCTGGCCATATGTGTTGTTTTTATTTTCTTGTTCTTATAGGTGCCCTGCCTGATTGGCCGGATTGGAGGGCAGTACAGGAAGCTGATTGGTCCATCCTACACTTCCTGGAGTTTTAAAAGTACGGTTCCCAACAGCTAGCGAGGCTCTTTCTGGCATCAGCACCTGTTTGCTGTTCTTGGTTTCCAAACCTTATTTAGCATTTTTGAATTGTTAGGTTTTGTGCCGTGGTTTTGTTTATAAATTGTATATTTTGTAAATAGTATTAAATCTGTAGGGGTGAACTGCCATTTTCTTTGGACTGTTTTCACATTAGGGAGTTAGGGTTAGCGACTGTCTTTTGGTTTGTTTATTTCTATCAGGCTAGCTAGCACTTTCTGTGGGAAATGGCTTATTTTGTTTATTATGTTGGCCTTGGTTCGCCCTGAGTTGTAGTGTCATGTTTTGTTTGACACTTTCTTTCGTTTAAAATAAATATCATTCTGTTGGAACATCTCGATCCTGGATTTTGGTTTGGGGATCGGAGAGGGAACATGCTAATTTATCTTTGTATGTTGCACCCTGAACCCCTAGACAGGGGCGTAACAGACCAGTACAGTTATAGTACTTTGTACTTTGCCACATTTATCTTCTTCTTAGCAAGTGTCATGCATTCTGCTTCTCCAGCGTTTTTAAGAGCTGTTGATGATGTCAAATGCAGCTTACGGCCACACCGCTCTCTAAGCGCCCGATCTCGTCCGATTTCGGCAGCCAAATAGAGCCGGGCCTGGTTAGTACTTGGTAGGAAGACCGCCTAGGAATACCAGGTGCTGTAAGCTTTTTTGCTTGGGTTTACGGGCAGCACAGCCTGGTGTTACTGCCTATTTATTCATAGAAATTGTTCTATATTTTCATCAAATTTTGTTCTTTCATAGCTGTTTTGCTACTTTATTGGTTTGTCAACCATCGTGCTTCTTTACTACTAGACCAGTACCGTTTTAGTACTTTGCCACATTTATCTTCTTCTTAGCAAGTGTCATGCATTCTGCTTCTCCAGCGTTTTTAAGAGCTGTTGATGATGTCAAATGCAGCTTACGGCCACACCGCTCTCTAAGCGCCCGATCTCGTCCGATCTCGGCAGCCAAATAGAGCCGGGCCTGGTTAGTACTTGGTAGGAAGACCGCCTGGGAATACCAGGTGCTGTAAGCTTTTTTGCTTGGGTTTACGGGCAGCACAAGCTGGTGTTACTGCCTATTTATTCATAGAAATTGTTCTATATTTTCATCAAATTTTGTTCTTTCATTGCTGTTTTGCTACTTTATTGGTTTGCCAACCATCGTGCTTCATTACTAGTAGACCATGTTACGGTCCTGGCCATATGTGTTGTTTTTATTTTCTTGTTCTTATAGGTGCCCTGCCTGATTGGCCGGATTGGGGGGCAGTACAGGAAGCTGATTGGTTCATCCTACACTTCCTGGAGTTTTAAAAGTACGGTTCCCAACAGCTAGCGAGGCTCTTTCTGGCATCAGCACCTGTTTGCTGTTCTTGGTTTCCAAACCTTATTTAGCATTTTTGAATTGTTAGGTTTTGTGCCGTGGTTTTGTTTATAAATTGTATATTTTGTAAATAATATTAAATCTGTAGGGGTGAACTGCAATTTTCTTTGGACTGTTTTCACATTAGGGAGTTAGGGTTAGCGACTGTCTTTTGGTTTGTTTATTTCTATCAGGCTAGCTAGCACTTTCTGTGGGAAATGGCTTATTTTGTTTATTATGTTGGCCTTGGTTCGCCCTGAGTTGTAGTGTCATGTTTTGTTTGACACTTTCTTTCGTTTAAAATAAATATCATTCTGTTGGAACATCTCGATCCTGGATTTTGGTTTGGGGATCGGAGAGGGAACATGCTAATTTATCTTTGTATGTTGCACCCTGACCCCCTAGACAGGGGCGTAACAGACCAGTACAGTTATAGTACTTTGTACTTTGCCACATTTATCTTCTTCTTAGCAAGTGTCATGCATTCTGCTTCTCCAGCGTTTTTAAGAGCTGTTGATGATGTCAAATGCAGCTTACGGCCACACCGCTCTCTAAGCGCCCGATCTCGTCCGATCTCGGCAGCCAAATAGAGCCGGGCCTGGTTAGTACTTGGTAGGAAGACCGCCTGGGAATACCAGGTGCTGTAAGCTTTTTTGCTTGGGTTTACGGGCAGCACAAGCTGGTGTTACTGCCTATTTATTCATAGAAATTGTTCTATATTTTCATCAAATTTTGTTCTTTCATTGCTGTTTTGCTACTTTATTGGTTTGTCAACCATCGTGCTTCATTACTAGTAGACCATGTTACGGTCCTGGCCATATGTGTTGTTTTTATTTTGTTGTTCTTATAGGTGCCCTGCCTGATTGGCCGGATTTGGGGGAAGTACAGGAAGCTGATTGGTCCATCCTACACTTCCTGGAGTTTTAAAAGTACGGTTCCCAACAGCTAGCGAGGCTCTTTCTGGCATCAGCACCTGTTTGCTGTTCTTGGTTTCCAAACCTTATTTAGCATTTTAGAATTGTTAGGTTTTGTGCCGTGGTTTTGTTTATAAATTGTATATTTTGTAAATAGTATTAAATCTGTAGGGGTGAACTGCCATTTTCTTTGGACTGTTTTCACATTAGGGAGTTAGGGTTAGCGACTGTCTTTTGGTTTGTTTATTTCTATCAGGCTAGCTAGCACTTTCTGTGGGAAATGGCTTATTTTGTTTATTATGTTGGCCTTGGTTCGCCCTGAGTTGTAGTGTCATGTTTTGTTTGACACTTTCTTTCGTTTAAAATAAATATCATTCTGTTGGAACATCTCGATCCTGGATTTTGGTTTGGGGATCGGAGAGGGAACATGCTAATTTATCTTTGTATGTTGCACCCTGACCCCCTAGACAGGGCCGTAACAGACCAGTACAGTTATAGTACTTTGTACTTTGCCACATTTATCTTCTTCTTAGCAAGTGTCATGAATTCTGCTTCTCCAGCGTTTTTAAGAGCTGTTGATGATGTCAAATGCAGCTTACGGCCACACCGCTCTCTAAGCGCCCGATCTCGTCCGATCTCGGCAGCCAAATAGAGCCGGGCCTGGTTAGTACTTGGTAGGAAGACCGCCTGGGAATACCAGGTGCTGTAAGCTTTTTGCTTGGGTTTACGGGCAGCACAAGCTGGTGTTACTGCCTATTTATTCATAGAAATTGTTCTATATTTTCATCAAATTTTGTTCTTTCATTGCTGTTTTGCTACTTTATTGGTTTGTCAACCATCGTGCTTCATTACTAGTAGACCATGTTACGGTCTTGGCCATATGTGTTGTTTTTATTTTGTTGTTCTTATAGGTGCCCTGCCTGATTGGCCGGATTTGGGGGAAGTACAGGAAGCTGATTGGTCCATCCTACACTTCCTGGAGTTTTAAAAGTACGGTTCCCAACAGCTAGCGAGGCTCTTTCTGGCATCAGCACCTGTTTGCTGTTCTTGGTTTCCAAACCTTATTTAGCATTTTAGAATTGTTAGGTTTTGTGCCGTGGTTTTGTTTATAAATTGTATATTTTGTAAATAGTATTAAATCTGTAGGGGTGAACTGCCATTTTCTTTGGACTGTTTTCACATTAGGGAGTTAGGGTTAGCGACTGTCTTTTGGTTTGTTTATTTCTATCAGGCTAGCTAGCACTTTCTGTGGGAAATGGCTTATTTTGTTTATTATGTTGGCCTTGGTTCGCCCTGAGTTGTAGTGTCATGTTTTGTTTGACACTTTCTTTCGTTTAAAATAAATATCATTCTGTTGGAACATCTCGATCCTGGATTTTGGTTTGGGGATCGGAGAGGGAACATGCTAATTTATCTTTGTATGTTGCACCCTGACCCCCTAGACAGGGGCGTAACAGACCAGTACAGTTATAGTACTTTGTACTTTGCCACATTTATCTTCTTCTTAGCAAGTGTCATGCATTCTGCTTCTCCAGCGTTTTTAAGAGCTGTTGATGATGTCAAATGCAGCTTACGGCCACACCGCTCTCTAAGCGCCCGATCTCGTCCGATCTCGGCAGCCAAATAGAGCCGGGCCTGGTTAGTACTTGGTAGGAAGACCGCCTGGGAATACCAGGTGCTGTAAGCTTTTTTGCTTGGGTTTACGGGCAGCACAAGCTGGTGTTACTGCCTATTTATTCATAGAAATTGTTCTATATTTTCATCAAATTTTGTTCTTTCATTGCTGTTTTGCTACTTTATTGGTTTGTCAACCATCGTGCTTCATTACTAGTAGACCATGTTACGGTCCTGGCCATATGTGTTGTTTTTATTTTGTTGTTCTTATAGGTGCCCTGCCTGATTGGCCGGATTTGGGGGAAGTACAGGAAGCTGATTGGTCCATCCTACACTTCCTGGAGTTTTAAAAGTACGGTTCCCAACAGCTAGCGAGGCTCTTTCTGGCATCAGCACCTGTTTGCTGTTCTTGGTTTCCAAACCTTATTTAGCATTTTAGAATTGTTAGGTTTTGTGCCGTGGTTTTGTTTATAAATTGTATATTTTGTAAATAGTATTAAATCTGTAGGGGTGAACTGCCATTTTCTTTGGACTGTTTTCACATTAGGGAGTTAGGGTTAGCGACTGTCTTTTGGTTTGTTTATTTCTATCAGGCTAGCTAGCACTTTCTGTGGGAAATGGCTTATTTTGTTTATTATGTTGGCCTTGGTTCGCCCTGAGTTGTAGTGTCATGTTTTGTTTGACACTTTCTTTCGTTTAAAATAAATATCATTCTGTTGGAACATCTCGATCCTGGATTTTAGTTTGGGGATCGGAGAGGGAACATGCTAATTTATCTTTATATGTTGCACCCTGACCCCCTAGACAGGGGCGTAACAGACCAGTACAGTTATAGTACTTTGTACTTTGCCACATTTATCTTCTTCTTAGCAAGTGTCATGAATTCTGCTTCTCCAGCGTTTTTAAGAGCTGTTGATGATGTCAAATGCAGCTTACGGCCACACCGCTCTCTAAGCGCCCGATCTCGTCCGATCTAGGCAGCCAAATAGAGCCGGGCCTGGTTAGTACTTGGTAGGAAGACCGCCTGGGAATACCAGGTGCTGTAAGCTTTTTTGCTTGGGTTTACGGGCAGCACAAGCTGGTGTTACTGCCTATTTATTCATAGAAATTGTTTTATATTTTCATCAAATTTTGTTCTTTCATTGCTGTTTTGCTACTTTATTGGTTTGTCAACCATCGTGCTTCATTACTAGTAGACCATGTTACGGTCCTGGCCATATGTGTTGTTTTTATTTTGTTGTTCTTATAGGTGACCTGCCTGATTGGCCGGATTTGGGGGAAGTACAGGAAGCTGATTGGTCCATCCTACACTTCCTGGAGTTTTAAAAGTACGGTTCCCAACAGCTAGCGAGGCTCTTTCTGGCATCAGCACCTGTTTGCTGTTCTTGGTTTCCAAACCTTATTTAGCATTTTAGAATTGTTAGGTTTTGTGCCGTGGTTTTGTTTATAAATTGTATATTTTGTAAATAGTATTAAATCTGTAGGGGTGAACTGCCATTTTCTTTGGACTGTTTTCACATTAGGGAGTTAGGGTTAGCGACTGTCTTTTGGTTTGTTTATTTCTATCAGGCTAGCTAGCACTTTCTGTGGGAAATGGCTTATTTTGTTTATTATGTTGGCCTTGGTTCGCCCTGAGTTGTAGTGTCATGTTTTGTTTGACACTTTCTTTCGTTTAAAATAAATATCATTCTGTTGGAACATCTCGATCCTGGATTTTGGTTTGGGGATCGGAGAGGGAACATGCTAATTTATCTTTGTATGTTGCACCCTGACCCCCTAGACAGGGCCGTAACAGACCAGTACAGTTATAGTACTTTGTACTTTGCCACATTTATCTTGTTCTTAGCAAGTGTCATGAATTCTGCTTCTCCAGCGTTTTTAAGAGCTGTTGATGATGTCAAATGCAGCTTACGGCCACACCGCTCTCTAAGCGCCCGATCTCGTCCGATCTCGGCAGCCAAATAGAGCCGGGCCTGGTTAGTACTTGGTAGGAAGACCGCCTGGGAATACCAGGTGCTGTAAGCATTTTTGCTTGGGTTTACGGGCAGCACAAGCTGGTGTTACTGCCTATTTATTCATAGAAATTGTTCTATATTTTCATCAAATTTTGTTCTTTCATTGCTGTTTTGCTACTTTATTGGTTTGTCAACCATCGTGCTTTATTACTAGTAGACCATGTTACGGTCCTGGCCATATGTGTTGTTTTTATTTTGTTGTTCTTATAGGTGCCCTGCCTGATTGGCCGGATTTGGGGGAAGTACAGGAAGCTGATTGGTCCATCCTACACTTCCTGGAGTTTTAAAAGTACGGTTCCCAACAGCTAGCGAGGCTCTTTCTGGCATCAGCACCTGTTTGCTGTTCTTGGTTTCCAAACCTTATTTAGCATTTTAGAATTGTTAGGTTTTGTGCCGTGGTTTTGTTTATAAATTGTATATTTTGTAAATAGTATTAAATCTGTAGGGGTGAACTGCCATTTTCTTTGGACTGTTTTCACATTAGGGAGTTAGGGTTAGCGACTGTCTTTTGGTTTGTTTATTTCTATCAGGCTAGCTAGCACTTTCTGTGGGAAATGGCTTATTTTGTTTATTATGTTGGCCTTGGTTCGCCCTGAGTTGTAGTGTCATGTTTTGTTTGACACTTTCTTTCGTTTAAAATAAATATCATTCTGTTGGAACATCTCGATCCTGGATTTTGGTTTGGGGATCGGAGAGGGAACATGCTAATTTATCTTTGTATGTTGCACCCTGACCCCCTAGACAGGGCCGTAACAGACCAGTACAGTTATAGTACTTTGTACTTTGCCACATTTATCTTCTTCTTAGCAAGTGTCATGAATTCTGCTTCTCCAGCGTTTTTAAGAGCTGTTGATGATGTCAAATGCAGCTTACGGCCACACCGCTCTCTAAGCGCCCGATCTCGTCCGATCTCGGCAGCCAAATAGAGCCGGGCCTGGTTAGTACTTGGTAGGAAGACCGCCTGGGAATACCAGGTGCTGTAAGCTTTTTTGCTTGGGTTTACGGGCAGCACAAGCTGGTGTTACTGCCTATTTATTCATAGAAATTGTTCTATATTTTCATCAAATTTTGTTCTTTCATTGCTGTTTTGCTACTTTATTGGTTTGTCAACCATCGTGCTTCATTACTAGTAGACCATGTTACGGTCCTGGCCATATGTGTTGTTTTTATTTTGTTGTTCTTATAGGTGCCCTGCCTGATTGGCCGGATTTGGGGGAAGTACAGGAAGCTGATTGGTCCATCCTACACTTCCTGGAGTTTTAAAAGTACGGTTCCCAACAGCTAGCGAGGCTCTTTCTGGCATCAGCACCTGTTTGCTGTTCTTGGTTTCCAAACCTTATTTAGCATTTTAGAATTGTTAGGTATTGTGCCGTGGTTTTGTTTATAAATTGTATATTTTGTAAATAGTATTAAATCTGTAGGGGTGAACTGCCATTTTCTTTGGACTGTTTTCACATTAGGGAGTTAGGGTTAGCGACTGTCTTTTGGTTTTTTTATTTCTATCAGGCTAGCTAGCACTTTCTGTGGGAAATGGCTTATTTTGTTTATTATGTTGGCCTTGGTTCGCCCTGAGTTGTAGTGTCATGTTTTGTTTGACACTTTCTTTCGTTTAAAATAAATATCATTCTGTTGGAACATCTCGATCCTGGATTTTGGTTTGGGGATCGGAGAGGGAACATGCTAATTTATCTTTGTATGTTGCACCCTGACCCCCTAGACAGGGCCGTAACAGACCAGTACAGTTATAGTACTTTGTACTTTGCCACATTTATCTTCTTCTTAGCAAGTGTCATGAATTCTGCTTCTCCAGCGTTTTTAAGAGCTGTTGATGATGTCAAATGCAGCTTACGGCCACACCGCTCTCTAAGCGCCCGATCTCGTCCGATCTAGGCAGCCAAATAGAGCCGGGCCTGGTTAGTACTTGGTAGGAAGACCGCCTGGGAATACCAGGTGCTGTAAGCTTTTTTGCTTGGGTTTACGGGCAGCACAAGCTGGTGTTACTGCCTATTTATTCATAGAAATTGTTCTATATTTTCATCAAATTTTGTTCTTTCATTGCTGTTTTGCTACTTTATTGGTTTGTCAACCATCGTGCTTCATTACTAGTAGACCATGTTACGGTCCTGGCCATATGTGTTGTTTTTATTTTGTTGTTCTTATAGGTGCCCTTCCTGATTGGCCGGATTTGGGGGAAGTACAGGAAGCTGATTGGTCCATCCTACACTTCCTGGAGTTTTAAAAGTACGGTTCCCAACAGCTAGCGAGGCTCTTTCTGGCATCAGCACCTGTTTGCTGTTCTTGGTTTCCAAACCTTATTTAGCATTTTTGAATTGTTAGGTTTTGTGCCGTGGTTTTGTTTATAAATTGTATATTTTGTAAATAGTATTAAATCTGTAGGGGTGGACTGCCATTTTCTTTGGACTGTTTTCACATTAGGGAGTTAGGGTTAGTGACTGTCTTTTGGTTTGTTTATTTCTATCAGGCTAGCTAGCACATTCTGTGGGAAATGGCTTATTTTGTTTATTATGTTGGCCTTGGTTCGCCCTGAGTTGTAGTGTCATGTTTTGTTTGACACTTTCTTTCGTTTAAAATAAATATCATTCTGTTGGAACATCTCGATCCTGGATTTTGGTTTGGGGATCGGAGAGGGAACATGCTAATTTATCTTTGTATGTTGCACCCTGACCCCCTAGACAGGGGCGTAACAGACCAGTACAGTTATAGTACTTTGTACTTTGCCACATTTATCTTCTTCTTAGCAAGTGTCATGCATTCTACTTCTCCAGCGTTTTTAAGAGCTGTTGATGATGTCAAATGCAGCTTACGGCCACACCGCTCTCTAAGCGCCCGATCTCGTCCGATCTCGGCAGCCAAATAGAGCCGGGCCTGGTTAGTACTTGGTAGGAAGACCGCCTGGGAATACCAGGTGCTGTAAGCTTTTTTGCTTGGGTTTACGGGCAGCACAAGCTGGTGTTACTGCCTATTTATTCATAGAAATTGTTCTATATTTTCATCAAATTTTGTTCTTACATTGCTGTTTTGCTACTTTATTGGTTTGCCAACCATCGTGCTTCATTACTAGTAGACCATGTTACGGTCCTGGCCATATGTGTTGTTTTTATTTTGTTGTTCTTATAGGTGCCCTGCCTGATTGGCCGGATTGGGGGGCAGTACAGGAAGCTGATTGGTCCATCCTACACTTCCTGGAGTTTTAAAAGTACGGTTCCCAACAGCTAGCGAGGCTCTTTCTGGCATAAGCACCTGTTTGCTGTTCTTGGTTTCCAAACCTTATTTAGCATTTTTGAATTGTTAGGTTTTGTGCCGTGGTTTTGTTTATAAATTGTATATTTTGTAAATAGTATTAAATCTGTAGGGGTGAACTGCCATTTTCTTTGGACTGTTTTCACATTAGGGAGTTAGGGTTAGCGACTGTCTTTTGGTTTGTTTATTTCTATCAGGCTAGCTAGCACTTTCTGTGGGAAATGGCTTATTTTGTTTATTATGTTGGCCTTGGTTCGCCCTGAGTTGTAGTGTCATGTTTTGTTTGACACTTTCTTTCGTTTAAAATAAATATCATTCTGTTGGAACATCTCGATCCTGGATTTTGGTTTGGGGATCGGAGAGGGAACATGCTAATTTATCTTTGTATGTTGCACCCTGACCCCCTAGACAGGGGCGTAACAGACCAGTACAGTTATAGTACTTTGTACTTTGCCACATTTATCTTCTTCTTAGCAAGTGTCATGCATTCTGCTTCTCCAGCGTTTTTAAGAGCTGTTGATGATGTCAAATGCAGCTTACGGCCACACTGCTCTCTAAGCGCCCGATCCCGTCCGATCTCGGCAGCCAAATAGGGCCGGGCCTTGTTAGTACTTGGTAGGAAGACCGCCTGGGAATACCACGTGCTGTAAGCTTCTTTGCTTGGGTTTACGGGCAACACAAGCTCGTGTTACTGCCTATTTATTCATAGAAATTGTACTATATTTTCATCAAATTTTGTTCTTTCATTGCTGTTTTGCTACTTTATTGGTTTGTCAACCATCGTGCTTCATTACTAGTAGACCATGTTACGGTCCTGGCCATATGTGTTGTTTTTATTTTCTTGTTCTTATAGGTGCCCTGCCTGATTGGCCGGATTGGGGGGCAGTACAGGAAGCTGATTGGTCCATCCTACACTTCCTGGAGTTTTAAAAGTACGGTTCCCAACAGCTAGCGAGGCTCTTTCTGGCAGCAGCACCTGTTTGCTGTTCTTGGTTTCCAAACCTTATTTAGCATTTTTGAATTGTTAGGTTTTGTGCCGTGGTTTTGTTTATAAATTGTATATTTTGTAAATAGTATTAAATCTGTAGGGGTGAACAGCCATTTTCTTTTGATTGTTTTCTCTTGTTTTCACATTAGGGAGTTAGGGTTAGCGACTGTCTTTTGGTTTGTTTATTTCTATCAGGCTAGCTAGCACTTTCTGTGGGAAATGGCTTATTTTGTTTATTATGTTGGCCTTGGTTCGCCCTGAGTTGTAGTGTCATGTTTTGTTTGACACTTTCTTTCGTTTAAAATAAATATCATTCTGTTGGAACATCTCGATCCTGGATTTTGGTTTGGGGATCGGAGAGGGAACATGCTAATTTATCTTTGTATGTTGCACCCTGACCCCCTAGACAAGGGCGTAACAGACCAGTACAGTTATAGTACTTTGTACTTTGCCACATTTATCTTCTTCTTAGCAAGTGTCATGCATTCTGCTTCTCCAGCGTTTTTAAGAGCTGTTGATGATGTCAAATGCAGCTTACGGCCACACCGCTCTCTAAGCGCCCGATCCCGTCCGATCTCGGCAGCCAAATAGGGCCGGCCTTGTTAGTACTTGGTAGGAAGACCGCCTGGGAATACCACGTGCTGTAAGCTTCTTTGCTTGGGTTTACGGGCAGCACAAGCTGGTGTTACTGCCTATTTATTCATAGAAATTGTTCTATATTTTCATCAAATTTTGTTCTTTCATTGCTGTTTTGCTACTTTATTGGTTTGCCAACCATCGTGCTTCATTACTAGTAGACCATGTTACGGTCCTGGCCATATGTGTTGTTTTTATTTTCTTGTTCTTATAGGTGCCCTGCCTGATTGGCCGGATTGGGGGGCAGTACAGGAAGCTGATTGGTCCATCCTACACTTCCTGGAGTTTTAAAAGTACGGTTCCCAACAGCTAGCGAGGCTCTTTCTGGCATCAGCACCTGTTTGCTGTTCTTGGTTTCCAAACCTTATTTAGCATTTTTGAATTGTTAGGTTTTGTGCTGTGGTTTTGTTTATAAATTGTATATTTTGTAAATAGTATTAAATCTGTAGGGGTGAACTGCCATTTTCTTTGGACTGTTTTCACATTAGGGAGTTAGGGTTAGCGACTGTCTTTTGGTTTGTTTATTTCTATCAGGCTAGCTAGCACTTTCTGTGGGAAATGGCTTATTTTGTTTATTATGTTGGCCTTGGTTCGCCCTGAGTTGTAGTGTCATGTTTTGTTTGACACTTTCTTTCGTTTAAAATAAATATCATTCTGTTGGAACATCTCGATCCTGGATTTTGGTTTGGGGATCGGAGAGGGAACATGCTAATTTATCTTTGTATGTTGCACCCTGACCCCCTAGTCAAGTCAAGTGGCTTTTATTGTCATTTCTACTATACACAGTTGTTCACAGTACACAGTTGAAACGAGATAACGTTCCTCCAAGAACCAAGGTGCTACAAACAACACAAGTTATAATAAAGTGCATCGAGTGCAACCAAGTGCAAACAGTGCAGACGAAAAAACAGTACAGACGTACAGTGTAGACAGACAACACAAGTAACACAGGACAGGACACAAGACACAAGACCCAAGACGGTGCCGACCAGTAAACCTACTGTATACTATTTTACAGTACAGTACAGTTCAGTTAAGTGTGCTAGGGGTGTTAAAAAAAAGAGCAGCATGTAAACGGTATTGTGCATTTAAATGTCCAGCATGTAAAAAAAGTGCAATTGCATTGGAATGTGCAAAAAAAAACAGCAGGTAAACAGTGTAGTGCAGTAAATGTAGAATGATATAAGTAAATAAATAATAAATAAGTGGTGGTGGAATGAGATGAGTAGTGAGTGATGAGAATGTGCTGAGTTCGGTTTGCAGTGTGTTTAAGTTCTATTTCAGTTCTGTGTGTTGAGGAGCCTGATGGCTTGTGGGAAACAACTGTTGCATAGTCTGGATGTGGTGGCCCGAATGCTTCGGAACCTCTTTCCTGATGGCAGGAGTGTGAAGAGTGTGTGTGATGGGTGTGTGCGGTCGTCCACAATGCTGTTGGCTTTGCGGATGCAGCGTGTGGTGTAAATGTGCATGATAGAGGGCAGAGAGACTCCGATGATCTTCTCAGCTGTCCTCACTATCCTCTGTAGGGTCTTGCGATCCGCGACGGTGCAGTTTCCAAACCAGGCAGTGATGCAGCTGGTCAGGATGCTCTCAATGGTCCCTCTGTAGAACATGGTCAGGATGGGGGGAGGGAGATGGGCTTTCCTCAGCCTTCTCAGGAAGTAGAGACGCTGCTGGGCCTTCTTGGTGATGGAGCTGGTGTTGACTGACCAGGTGAGGTTGTCCGCCAGATGAACACCAAGGAATTTGGTGCTCTTGACTATCTCCACTGAGGATCCATCGATGATCAATGGAGAATGGTCACCCTGTGCTCTCCTGAAGTCCACAACCATCTCTTTAGTTTTGTCAACGTTCAGAGACAGGTTGTTTGCTCCACACCAGGCTGTTAATCGTTGCACCTCCTCTCTGTAGGCTGACTCGTCGTTCTTGCTGATTAAACCCACCACGGTCGTGTCATCAGCAAACTTGACTATGTGGTTTGAGCTGTGCATTGCTACACAGTCGTGCGTCAGCAGAGTGAACAGCAGAGGGCTGAGCACACAGCCCTGAGGGGCTCCAGTGCTCAGTGTGGTGGTGCTGGAGATGTTGTTCCCGATCCGGACTGACTGGGGTCTCCCAGTCAGGAAGTCCAGAATCCAGTTGCAGAGGGAGGTGTTCAGGCCCAGTATGCTCAATTTCTCAGTCAGGTGCTGAGGGATGATTGTGTTGAATGCTGAGCTGAAGTCAATGAACAGCATTCGTACGTATGAGTCCTTACTGTCCAGGTGGGTGAGGGCCAGATGGAGGGTCGTGGAGATGGCATCGTCCGTGGAACGATTTGGACGATACGCAAACTGCATGGGGTCCAGGGAGGTTGGGAGTTGGGTCTTAATGTGCCTCATGACGAGCCTCTCGAAGCACTTCATCACGATGGGTGTGAGCGCGACGGGACGGTAGTCATTGAGGCAGGAGACAGTAGACTTCTTAGGCACAGGCACGATGGTCGTTGCCTTGAGGCACGTAGGAACAACGTTGCTGCTCAGGGAGATGTTGAAGATGTCTGTGAAGACATCCGCTAGCTGTTCTGCGCACTCCCTGAGCACTCTGCCAGGAATGTTGTCTGGTCCAGCAGACTTCCGTGGGTTAACTCTGCATAGAGTTTTCCTCACTTCAGCTGTGGTTAGACAGAGCACCTGGTCACTGGGAGGTGGAGTGGACTTCCTCGCCTTCACGTTGTTCTGTGCCTCAAACCGGGCGTAGAAGTGGTTCAGCGCATCTGGGAGGGAGGCGTCGCGGTCACAATCAGGTGAAGTTGTCTTGTAGTTCGTGATCGCCTGGATGCCCTGCCACATGCGCCGGGTGTCTCCGCTGTCTTCGAAGTGGTCGTGGATTTTTTTTTGAGTGTGCGCGCTTTGCCTCTCTAATGGCACGGGACAGTTTGGCCCTTGCTGTTCTCAAGGCCGTCTTGTCCCCTGTTCTGAAGGCAGCGTCTCTTTGTTTCAGCAGCGCACACACATTGGCATTTATCCACGGCTTCCTGTTGGAGCGTGTAGTGATGGTCTTGGAGATGGTCACATCGTCAACGCACTTGCTGATGTAGCTGGTTACTGTTGACGTGTATTCCTCCAAGTTGATGGAATCGCCGTTGGTTGCGGCCTCCCTAAACATGTCCCAGTCAGTGCACTCAAAACAGTCTTGAAGAGCAGAAGTAGCTCCTGCTGGCCAGGTTTTCACCTGTTTCAGAACCGGTTTAGAGCGTCTGACGAGCGGTCTGTATGCTGGAATTAGCATAACCGAGATGTGGTCTGAGTAGCCGAGATGGGGGCGGGGCTCCGCACGATACGCGCCGGGGATGTTTGTGTAAACAAGATCCAGCGTGTTCCCTCCTCTCGTTGCAAAGTCCACATGCTGATGAAGTTTAGGGAGCACAGTCCTGAGATTCGCATGGTTGAAATCTCCGGCAATAATAAACAGTCCGTCGGGGTGAGCGTTCTGCAGGTCGCTAATAGCACCGTAGAGTTCACACAGTGCCTCCTTAGCATTAGCGCTGGGGGGAATGTACACTCCGACAATGAAAACAGTGGTGAATTCCCGTGGTAAATAGAACGGTCTGCATCTAACAGTCACAAACTCCACTAGCGATGAGCAGAAACGTGAGACAAGCACAGAGTTCTTGCACCACTCCGTGTTGATGTAAACACACACGCCACCACCGCGAGTCTTACCGCACAGAGCAGCGTTTCTGTCGGCGCGAAACACGGTTAGCCCGTCTAGCTGGATGGCGGCTTCCGGAACTCTGTCACTGAGCCACGTCTCCGTGAAAACAAAGATGCAGCAGTCTCTGAATTCTCGCCGCGTGGTCCGCTGGAGTCGGATTTAGTCTAGTTTATTGTCCAGGGAGCAGACGTTGGAGAGGAGAATGGACGGTAGAGCCGGCCGGCTAGGGTTAGCATTTAGCCTAGCACGGACACCCGCCCGCTTGCCGCGCTTCCGCTTCCTCGAGCAGCGCTTCCGACGTCCCCTCACCTGGCCACCGGCGTCAGGTGACACCGAGGGCTGGGGGCCTGGTATTTGTCGCTGGGGTCGTAGCAAGCCGAGGTCGCGAAGGTTACCAATTACTTCCTCGTGCAGATTATTGTATGTATGAACCCTGTGCCGCAGCAATGTCTGGCGGTCGTAAACATGAACACAGCTGACTGTGGTGTCCATGTACTGTAAAGGGTCTGGCTAAATACGGCAAAAACACCATTTGTTGGATCCGGAGAGGCCGCTGCGAGCTACTGCCGCGCCGCCATCTTGTTCCACAGCCTAGACAGGGGCGTAACAGACCAGTACAGTTATAGTACTTTGTACTTTGCCACATTTATCTTCTTCTTAGCAAGTGTCATGCATTCTGCTTCTCCAGCGTTTTTAAGAGCTGTTGATGATGTCAAATGCAGCTTACGGCCACACTGCTCTCTAAGCGCCCGATCCCGTCCGATCTCGGCAGCCAAATAGGGCCGGGCCTTGTTAGTACTTGGTAGGAAGACCGCCTGGGAATACCACGTGCTGTAAGCTTCTTTGCTTGGGTTTACGGGCAGCACAAGCTGGTGTTACTGCCTATTTATTCATAGAAATTGTTCTATATTTTCATCAAATTTTGTTCTTTCATTGCTGTTTTGCTACTTTATTGGTTTGTCAACCATCGTGCTTCATTACTAGTAGACCATTTTACGGTCCTGGCCATATGTGTTGTTTTTATTTTGTTGTTCTTATAGGTGCCCTGCCTGATTGGCCGGATTTGGGGGAAGTACAGGAAGCTGATTGGTCCATCCTACACTTCCTGGAGTTTTAAAAGTACGGTTCCCAACAGCTAGCGAGGCTCTTTCTGGCATCAGCACCTGTTTGCTGTTCTTGGTTTCCAAACCTTATTTAGCATTTTTGAATTGTTAGGTTTTGTGCCGTGGTTTCGTTTATAAATTGCATATTTTGTAAATAGTATTAAATCTGTAGGGGTGAACTGCCATTTTCTTTGGACTGTTTTCACATTAGGGAGTTAGGGTTAGCGACTGTCTTTTGGTTTGTTTATTTCTATCAGGCTAGCTAGCACTTTCTGTGGGAAATGGCTTATTTTGTTTATTATGTTGGCCTTGGTTCGCCCTGAGTTGTAGTGTCATGTTTTGTTTGACACTTTCTTTCGTTTAAAATAAATATCATTCTGTTGGAACATCTCGATCCTGGATTTTGGTTTGGGGATCGGAGAGGGAACATGCTAATTTATCTTTGTATGTTGCACCCTGACCCCCTAGACAGGGGCGTAACAGACCAGTACAGTTATAGTACTTTGTACTTTGCCACATTTATCTTCTTCTTAGCAAGTGTCATGCATTCTGCTTCTCCAGCGTTTTTAAGAGCTGTTGATGATGTCAAATGCAGCTTACGGCCACACCGCTCTCTAAGTGCCCGATCTCGTCCGATCTCGGCAGCCAAATAGAGCCGGGCCTGGTTAGTACTTGGTAAGAAGACCACCTGGGAATACCAGGTGCTGTAAGCTTTTTTGCTTGGGTTTACGGGCAGCACAAGCTGGTGTTACTGCCTATTTATTCATAGAAATTGTTCTATATTTTCATCAAATTTTGTTCTTTCATTGCTGTTTTGCTACTTTATTGGTTTGCCAACCATCGTGCTTCATTACTAGTAGACCATGTTACGGTCCTGGCCATATGTGTTGTTTTTATATTCTTGTTCTTATAGGTGCCCTGCCTGATTGGCCGGATTGGGGGGCAGTACAGGAAGCTGATTGGTCCATCCTACACTTCCTGGAGTTTTAAAAGTACGGTTCCCAACAGCTAGCGAGGCTCTTTCTGGTATCAGCACCTGTTTGCTGTTCTTGGTTTCCAAACCTTATTTAGCATTTTTGAATTGTTAGGTTTTGTGCCGTGGTTTTGTTTATAAATTGTATATTTTGTAAATAGTATTAAATCTGTAGGGGTGAACTGCCATTTTCTTTGGACTGTTTTCACATTAGGGAGTTAGGGTTAGCGACTGTCTTTTGGTTTGTTTATTTCTATCAGGCTAGCTAGCACTTTCTGTGGGAAATGGCTTATTTTGTTTATTGTGTTGGCCTTGGTTCGCCCTGAGTTGTAGTGTCATGTTTTGTTTGACACTTTCTTTCGTTTAAAATAAATATCATTCTGTTGGAACATCTCGATCCTGGATTTTGGTTTGGGGATCGGAGAGGGAACATGCTAATTTATCTTTGTATGTTGCACCCTGACCCCCTAGACAGGGGCGTAACAGACCAGTACAGTTATAGTACTTTGTACTTTGCCACATTTATCTTCTTCTTAGCAAGTGTCATGCATTCTGCTTCTCCAGCGTTTTTAAGAGCTGTTGATGATGTCAAATGCAGCTTACGGCCACACCGCTCTCTAAGCGCCCGATCTCGTCCGATCTCGGCAGCCAAATAGAGCCGGGCCTGGTTAGTACTTGGTAGGAAGACCGCCTGGGAATACCAGGTGCTGTAAGCTTTTTTGCTTGGGTTTACGGGCAGCACAAGCTGGTGTTACTGCCTATTTATTCATAGAAATTGTTCTATATTTTCATCAAATTTTGTTCTTTCATTGCTGTTTTGCTACTTTATTGGTTTGCCAACCATCGTGCTTCATTACTAGTAGACCATGTTACGGTCCTGGCCATATGTGTTGTTTTTATTTTCTTGTTCTTATAGGTGCCCTGCCTGATTGGCCGGATTGGGGGGCAGTACAGGAAGCTGATTGGTCCATCCTACACTTCCTGGAGTTTTAAAAGTGCGGTTCCCAACAGCTAGCGAGGCTCTTTCTGGCAGCAGCACCTGTTTGCTGTTCTTGCTTTCCAAACCTTATTTAGCATTTTTGAATTGTTAGGTTTTGTGCCGTGGTTTTGTTTATAAATTGTATATTTTGTAAATAGTATTAAATCTGTAGGGGTGAACTGCCATTTTCTTTGGACTGTTTTCACATTAGGGAGTTAGGGTTAGCGACTGTCTTTTGGTTTGTTTATTTCTATCAGGCTAGCTAGCACTTTCTGTGGGAAATGGCTTATTTTGTTTATTATGTTTGCCTTGGTTCGCCCTGAGTTGTAGTGTCATGTTTTGTTTGACACTTTCTTTCGTTTAAAATAAATATCATTCTGTTGGAACATCTCGATCCTGGATTTTGGTTTGGGGATCGGAGAGGGAACATGCTAATTTATCTTTGTATGTTGCACCCTGACCCCCTAGACAGGGGCGTAACAGACCAGTACAGTTATAGTACTTTGTACTTTGCCACATTTATCTTCATCTTAGCAAGTGTCATGCATTCTGCTTCTCCAGCGTTTTTAAGAGCTGTTGATGATGTCAAATGCAGCTTACGGCCAAACCGCTCTCTAAGCGCCCGATCTCGTCCGATCTCGGCAACCAAATAGAGCCGGGCCTGGTTAGTACTTGGTAGGAAGACCGCCTGGGAATACCAGGTGCTGTAAGCTTTTTTGCTTGGGTTTACGGGCAGCACAAGCTGGTGTTACTGCCTATTTATTCATAGAAATTGTTCTATATTTTCATCAAATTTTGTTCTTTCATTGCTGTTTTGCTACTTTATTGGTTTGCCAACCATCGTGCTTCATTACTAGTAGACCATGTTACGGTCCTGGCCATATGTGTTGTTTTTATTTTCTTGTTCTTATAGGTGCCCTGCCTGATTGGCCGGATTGGGGGGCAGTACAGGAAGCTGATTGGTCCATCCTACACTTCCTGGAGTTTTAAAAGTACGGTTCCCAACAGCTAGCGAGGCTCTTTCTGGCATCAGCACCTGTTTGCTGTTCTTGGTTTCCAAACCTTATTTAGCATTTTTGAATTGTTAGGTTTTGTGCCGTGGTTTTGTTTATAAATTGTATATTTTGTAAATAGTATTAAATCTGTAGGGGTGAACTGCCATTTTCTTTGGACTGTTTTCACATTAGGGAGTTAGGGTTAGCGACTGTCTTTTGGTTTGTTTATTTCTATCAGGCTAGCTAGCACTTTCTGTGGGAAATGGCTTATTTTGTTTATTATGTTGGCCTTGGTTCGCCCTGAGTTGTAGTGTCATGTTTTGTTTGACACTTTCTTTCGTTTAAAATAAATATCATTCTGTTGGAACATCTCGATCCTGGATTTTGGTTTGGGGATCGGAGAGGGAACATGCTAATTTATCTTTGTATGTTGCACCCTGACCCCCTAGACAGGGGCGTAACAGACCAGTACAGTTATAGTACTTTGTACTTTGCCACATTTATCTTCTTCTTAGCAAGTGTCATGCATTCTACTTCTCCAGCGTTTTTAAGAGCTGTTGATGATGTCAAATGCAGCTTACGGCCACACCGCTCTCTAAGCGCCCGATCTCGTCCGATCTCGGCAGCCAAATAGAGCCGGGCCTGGTTAGTACTTGGTAGGAAGACCGCCTGGGAATACCAGGTGCTGTAAGCTTTTTTGCTTGGGTTTACGGGCAGCACAAGCTGGTGTTACTGCCTATTTATTCATAGAAATTGTTCTATATTTTCATCAAATTTTGTTCTTTCATTGCTGTTTTGCTACTTTATTGGTTTGCCAACCATCGTGCTTCATTACTAGTAGACCATGTTACGGTCCTGGCCATATGTGTTGTTTTTATTTTCTTGTTCTTATAGGTGCCCTGCCTGATTGGCCGGATTGGGGGGCAGTACAGGAAGCTGATTGGTCCATCCTACACTTCCTGGAGTTTTAAAAGTACGGTTCCCAACAGCTAGCGAGGCTCTTTCTGGCATCAGCACCTGTTTGCTGTTCTTGGTTTCCAAACCTTATTTAGCATTTTTGAATTGTTAGGTTTTGTGCCGTGGTTTTGTTTATAAATTGTATATTTTGTAAATAGTATTAAATCTGTAGGGGTGAACTGCCATTTTCTTTGGACTGTTTTCACATTAGGGAGTTAGGGTTAGCGACTGTCTTTTGGTTTGTTTATTTCTATCAGGCTAGCTAGCACTTTCTGTGGGAAATGGCTTATTTTGTTTATTGTGTTGGCCTTGGTTCGCCCTGAGTTGTAGTGTCATGTTTTGTTTGACACTTTCTTTCGTTTAAAATAAATATCATTCTGTTGGAACATCTCGATCCTGGATTTTGGTTTGGGGATCGGAGAGGGAACATGCTAATTTATCTTTGTATGTTGCACCCTGACCCCCTAGACAGGGGCGTAACAGACCAGTACAGTTATAGTACTTTGTACTTTGCCACATTTATCTTCTTCTTAGCAAGTGTCATGCATTCTGCTTCTCTAGCGTTTTTAAGAGCTGTTGATGATGTCAAATGCAGCTTACGGCCACACCGCTCTCTAAGCGCCCGATCCCGTCCGATCTCGGCAGCCAAATAGGGCCGGGCCTTGTTAGTACTTGGTAGGAAGACCGCCTGGGAATACCACGTGCTGTAAGCTTCTTTGCTTGGGTTTACGGGCAGCACAAGCTGGTGTTACTGCCTATTTATTCATAGAAATTGTTCTATATTTTCATCAAATTTTGTTCTTTCATTGCTGTTTTGCTACTTTATTGGTTTGCCAACCATCGTGCTTCATTACTAGTAGACCATGTTACGGTCCTGGCCATATGTGTTGTTTTTATTTTCTTGTTCTTATAAGTGCCCTGCCTGATTGGCCGGATTGGGGGGCAGTACAGGAAGCTGATTGGTCCATCCTACACTTCCTGGAGTTTTAAAAGTACGGTTCCCAACAGCTAGCGAGGCTCTTTCTGGCATCAGCACCTGTTTGCTGTTCTTGGTTTCCAAACCTTATTTAGCATTTTTGAATTGTTAGGTTTTGTGCCGTGGTTTTGTTTATAAATTGTATATTTTGTAAATAGTATTAAATCTGTAGGGGTGGACTGCCATTTTCATTGGACTGTTTTCACATTAGGGAGTTAGGGTTAGCGACTGTCTTTTGGTTTGTTTATTTCTATCAGGCTAGCTAGCACTTTCTGTGGGAAATGGCTTATTTTGTTTATTGTGTTGGCCTTGGTTCGCCCTGAGTTGTAGTGTCATGTTTTGTTTGACACTTTCTTTCGTTTAAAATAAATATCATTCTGTTGGAACATCTCGATCCTGGATTTTGGTTTGGGGATCGGAGAGGGAACATGCTAATTTATCTTTGTATGTTGCACCCTGACCCCCTAGACAGGGGCGTAACAGACCAGTACAGTTATAGTACTTTGTACTTTGCCACATTTATCTTCTTCTTAGCAAGTGTCATGCATTCTGCTTCTCCAGCGTTTTTAAGAGCTGTTGATGATGTCAAATGCAGCTTACGGCCACACCGCTCTCTAAGCGCCCGATCTCGTCCGATCTCGGCAGCCAAATAGAGCCGGGCCTGGTTAGTACTTGGTAGGAAGACCGCCTAGGAATACCAGGTGCTGTAAGCTTTTTTGCTTGGGTTTACGGGCAGCACAGCCTGGTGTTACTGCCGATTTATTCATAGAAATTGTTCTATATTTTCATTAAATTTTGTTCTTTCATTGCTGTTTTGCTACTTTATTGGTTTGTCAACCATCGTGCTTCTTTACTACTAGACCAGTACCGTTTTAGTACTTTGCCACATTTATCTTCTTCTTAGCAAGTGTCATGCATTCTGCTTCTCCAGCGTTTTTAAGAGCTGTTGATGATGTCAAATGCAGCTTACGGCCACACCGCTCTCTAAGCGCCCGATCTCGTCCGATCTCGGCAGCCAAATAGAGCCGGGCCTGGTTAGTACTTGGTAGGAAGACCGCCTGGGAATACCAGGTGCTGTAAGCTTTTTTGCTTGGGTTTACGGGCAGCACAAGCTGGTGTTACTGCCTATTTATTCATAGAAATTGTTCTATATTTTCATCAAATTTTGTTCTTTCATTGCTGTTTTGCTACTTTATTGGTTTGCCAACCATCGTGCTTCATTACTAGTAGACCATGTTACGGTCCTGGCCATATGTGTTGTTTTTATTTTCTTGTTCTTATAGGTGCCCTGCCTGATTGGCCGGATTGGGGGGCAGTACAGGAAGCTGATTGGTCCATCCTACACTTCCTGGAGTTTTAAAAGTACGGTTCCCAACAGCTAGCGAGGCTCTTTCTGGCATCAGCACCTGTTTGCTGTTCTTGGTTTCCAAACCTTATTTAGCATTTTTGAATTGTTAGGTTTTGTGCCGTGGTTTTGTTTATAAATTGTATATTTTGTAAATAGTATTAAATCTGTAGGGGTGAACTGCAATTTTCTTTGGACTGTTTTCACATTAGGGAGTTAGGGTTAGCGACTGTCTTTTGGTTTGTTTATTTCTATCAGGCTAGCTAGCACTTTCTGTGGGAAATGGCTTATTTTGTTTATTATGTTGGCCTTGGTTCGCCCTGAGTTGTAGTGTCATGTTTTGTTTGACACTTTCTTTCGTTTAAAATAAATATCATTCTGTTGGAACATCTCGATCCTGGATTTTGGTTTGGGGATCGGAGAGGGAACATGCTAATTTATCTTTGTATGTTGCACCCTGACCCCCTAGACAAGGGCGTAACAGACCAGTACAGTTATAGTACTTTGTACTTTGCCACATTTATCTTCTTCTTAGCAAGTGTCATGCATTCTGCTTCTCTAGCGTTTTTAAGAGCTGTTGATGATGTCAAATGCAGCTTACGGCCACACCGCTCTCTAAGCGCCCGATCTCGTCCGATCTCGGCAGCCAAATAGAGCCGGGCCTGGTTAGTACTTGGTAGGAAGACCGCCTGGGAATACCAGGTGCTGTAAGCTTTCTTGCTTGGGTTTACGGGCAGCACAAGCTGGTGTTACTGCCTATTTATTCATAGAAATTGTTCTATATTTTCATCAAATTTTGTTCTTTCATTGCTGTTTTGCTACTTTATTGGTTTGCCAACCATCGTGCTTCATTACTAGTAGACCATGTTACGGTCCTGGCCATATGTGTTGTTTTTATTTTCTTGTTCTTATAGGTGCCCTGCCTGATTGGCCGGATTGGGGGGCAGTACAGGAAGCTGATTGGTCCATCCTACACTTCCTGGAGTTTTAAAAGTACGGTTCCCAACAGCTAGCGAGGCTCTTTCTGGCATCAGCACCTGTTTGCTGTTCTTGGTTTCCAAACCTTATTTAGCATTTTTGAATTGTTAGGTTTTGTGCCGTGGTTTTGTTTATAAATTGTATATTTTGTAAATAGTATTAAATCTGTAGGGGTGAACTGCCATTTTCTTTGGACTGTTTTCACATTAGGGAGTTAGGGTTAGCGACTGTCTTTTGGTTTGTTTATTTCTATCAGGCTAGCTAGCACTTTCTGTGGGAAATGGCTTATTTTGTTTATTGTGTTGGCCTTGGTTCGCCCTGAGTTGTAGTGTCATGTTTTGTTTGACACTTTCTTTCGTTTAAAATAAATATCATTCTGTTGGAACATCTCGATCCTGGATTTTGGTTTGGGGATCGGAGAGGGAACATGCTAATTTATCTTTGTATGTTGCACCCTGACCCCCTAGACAGGGGCGTAACAGACCAGTACAGTTATAGTACTTTGTACTTTGCCACATTTATCTTCTTCTTAGCAAGTGTCATGCATTCTGCTTCTCCAGCGTTTTTAAGAGCTGTTGATGATGTCAAATGCAGCTTACGGCCACACCGCTCTCTAAGCGCCCGATCTCGTCCGATCTCGGCAGCCAAATAGAGCCGGGCCTGGTTAGTACTTGGTAGGAAGACCGCCTAGGAATACCAGGTGCTGTAAGCTTTTTTGCTTGGGTTTACGGGCAGCACAGCCTGGTGTTACTGCCGATTTATTCATAGAAATTGTTCTATATTTTCATTAAATTTTGTTCTTTCATTGCTGTTTTGCTACTTTATTGGTTTGTCAACCATCGTGCTTCTTTACTACTAGACCAGTACCGTTTTAGTACTTTGCCACATTTATCTTCTTCTTAGCAAGTGTCATGCATTCTGCTTCTCCAGCGTTTTTAAGAGCTGTTGATGATGTCAAATGCAGCTTACGGCCACACCGCTCTCTAAGCGCCCGATCTCGTCCGATCTCGGCAGCCAAATAGAGCCGGGCCTGGTTAGTACTTGGTAGGAAGACCGCCTGGGAATACCAGGTGCTGTAAGCTTTTTTGCTTGGGTTTACGGGCAGCACAAGCTGGTGTTACTGCCTATTTATTCATAGAAATTGTTCTATATTTTCATCAAATTTTGTTCTTTCATTGCTGTTTTGCTACTTTATTGGTTTGCCAACCATCGTGCTTCATTACTAGTAGACCATGTTACGGTCCTGGCCATATGTGTTGTTTTTATTTTCTTGTTCTTATAGGTGCCCTGCCTGATTGGCCGGATTGGGGGGCAGTACAGGAAGCTGATTGGTCCATCCTACACTTCCTGGAGTTTTAAAAGTACGGTTCCCAACAGCTAGCGAGGCTCTTTCTGGCATCAGCACCTGTTTGCTGTTCTTGGTTTCCAAACCTTATTTAGCATTTTTGAATTGTTAGGTTTTGTGCCGTGGTTTTGTTTATAAATTGTATATTTTGTAAATAGTATTAAATCTGTAGGGGTGAACTGCAATTTTCTTTGGACTGTTTTCACATTAGGGAGTTAGGGTTAGCGACTGTCTTTTGGTTTGTTTATTTCTATCAGGCTAGCTAGCACTTTCTGTGGGAAATGGCTTATTTTGTTTATTATGTTGGCCTTGGTTCGCCCTGAGTTGTAGTGTCATGTTTTGTTTGACACTTTCTTTCGTTTAAAATAAATATCATTCTGTTGGAACATCTCGATCCTGGATTTTGGTTTGGGGATCGGAGAGGGAACATGCTAATTTATCTTTGTATGTTGCACCCTGACCCCCTAGACAAGGGCGTAACAGACCAGTACAGTTATAGTACTTTGTACTTTGCCACATTTATCTTCTTCTTAGCAAGTGTCATGCATTCTGCTTCTCTAGCGTTTTTAAGAGCTGTTGATGATGTCAAATGCAGCTTACGGCCACACCGCTCTCTAAGCGCCCGATCTCGTCCGATCTCGGCAGCCAAATAGAGCCGGGCCTGGTTAGTACTTGGTAGGAAGACCGCCTGGGAATACCAGGTGCTGTAAGCTTTTTTGCTTGGGTTTACGGGCAGCACAAGCTGGTGTTACTGCCTATTTATTCATAGAAATTGTTCTATATTTTCATCAAATTTTGTTCTTTCATTGCTGTTTTGCTACTTTATTGGTTTGCCAACCATCGTGCTTCATTACTAGTAGACCATGTTACGGTCCTGGCCATATGTGTTGTTTTTATTTTCTTGTTCTTATAGGTGCCCTGCCTGATTGGCCGGATTGGGGGGCAGTACAGGAAGCTGATTGGTCCATCCTACACTTCCTGGAGTTTTAAAAGTACGGTTCCCAACAGCTAGCGAGGCTCTTTCTGGCATCAGCACCTGTTTGCTGTTCTTGGTTTCCAAACCTTATTTAGCATTTTTGAATTGTTAGGTTTTGTGCCGTGGTTTTTTTTATAAATTGTATATTTTGTAAATAGTATTAAATCTGTAGGGGTGGACTGCCATTTTCTTTTGATTGTTTTCTCTTGTTTTCACATTAGGGAGTTAGGGTTAGCGACTGTCTTTTGGTTTGTTTATTTCTATCAGGCTAGCTAGCACTTTCTGTGGGAAATGGCTTATTTTGTTTATTATGTTGGCCTTGGTTCGCCCTGAGTTGTAGTGTCATGTTTTGTTTGACACTTTCTTTCGTTTAAAATAAATATCATTCTGTTGGAACATCTCGATCCTGGATTTTGGTTTGGGGATCGGAGAGGGAACATGCTAATTTATCTTTGTATGTTTCACCCTGACCCCCTAGACAGGGGCGTAACAGACCAGTACAGTTATAGTACTTTGTACTTTGCCACATTTATCTTCTTCTTAGCAAGTGTCATGCATTCTGCTTCTCTAGCGTTTTTAAGAGCTGTTGATGATGTCAAATGCAGCTTACGGCCACACCGCTCTCTAAGCGCCCGATCCCGTCCGATCTCGGCAGCCAAATAGGGCCGGGCCTTGTTAGTACTTGGTAGGAAGACCGCCTGGGAATACCACGTGCTGTAAGCTTCTTTGCTTGGGTTTACGGGCAGCACAAGCTGGTGTTACTGCCTATTTATTCATAGAAATTGTTCTATATTTTCATCAAATTTTGTTCTTTCATTGCTGTTTTGCTACTTTATTGGTTTGCCAACCATCGTGCTTCATTACTAGTAGACCATGTTACGGTCCTGGCCATATGTGTTGTTTTTATTTTCTTGTTCTTATAAGTGCCCTGCCTGATTGGCCGGATTGGGGGGCAGTACAGGAAGCTGATTGGTCCATCCTACACTTCCTGGAGTTTTAAAAGTACGGTTCCCAACAGCTAGCGAGGCTCTTTCTGGCATCAGCACCTGTTTGCTGTTCTTGGTTTCCAAACCTTATTTAGCATTTTTGAATTGTTAGGTTTTGTGCCGTGGTTTTGTTTATAAATTGTATATTTTGTAAATAGTATTAAATCTGTAGGGGTGGACTGCCATTTTCTTTTGATTGTTTTCTCTTGTTTTCACATTAGGGAGTTAGGGTTAGCGACTGTCTTTTGGTTTGTTTATTTCTATCAGGCTAGCTAGCACTTTCTGTGGGAAATGGCTTATTTTGTTTATTATGTTGGCCTTGGTTCGCCCTGAGTTGTAGTGTCATGTTTTGTTTGACACTTTCTTTCGTTTAAAATAAATATCATTCTGTTGGAACATCTCGATCCTGGATTTTGGTTTGGGGATCGGAGAGGGAACATGCTAATTTATCTTTGTATGTTGCACCCTGACCCCCTAGTCAAGTCAAGTGGCTTTTATTATCATTTCTACTATACACAGTTGTTCACAGTACACAGTTGAAACGAGATAACGTTCCTCCAAGAACCAAGGTGCTACAAACAACACAAGTTATAATAAAGTGCATCGAGTGCAACCAAGTGCAAACAGTGCAGACGAAAAAACAGTACAGACGTACAGTGTAGACAGACAACACAAGTAACACAGGACAGGACACAAGACACAAGACCCAAGACAGTGCCGACCAGTAAACCTACTGTATACTATTTTACAGTACAGTACAGTTCAGTTAAGTGTGCTAGGGGTGTTAAAAAAAATAGCAGCATGTAAACGGTATAGTGCATTTAAATGTCCAGCATGTAAAAAATGTGCAATTGCATTGGAATGTGCAAAAAAAAACAGCAGGTAAACAGTGTAGTGCAGTAAATGTAGAATGATAAAAGTAAATAAATAATAAATAAGTGGTGGTGGAATGAGATGAGTAGTGAGTGATGAGAATGTGCTGAGTTCGGTTTGCAGTGTGTTTAAGTTCTATTTCAGTTCTGTGTGTTGAGGAGCCTGATGGCTTGTGGGAAAAAACTGTTGCATAGTCTGGATGTGGTGGCTCGAATGCTTCGGAACCTCTTTCCTGATGGCAGGAGTGTGAAGAGTGTGTGTGATGGGTGTGTGCGGTCGTCCACAATGCTGTTGGCTTTGCGGATGCAGCGTGTGGTGTAAATGTGCATGATAGAGGGCAGAGAGACTCCGATGATCTTCTCAGCTGTCCTCACTATCCTCTGTAGGGTCTTGCGATCCGCGACGGTGCAGTTCCCAAACCAGGCAGTGATGCAGCTGCTCAGGATGCTCTCAATGGTCCCTCTGTAGAACATGGTCAGGATGGGGGGAGGGAGATGGGCTTTCCTCAGCCTTCTCAGGAAGTAGAGACGCTGCTGGGCCTTCTTGGTGATGGAGCTGGTGTTGACTGACCAGGTGAGGTTGTCCGCCAGATGAACACCAAGGAATTTGGTGCTCTTGACTATCTCCACTGAGGATCCATCGATGATCAATGGAGAATGGTCACCCTGTGCTCTCCTGAAGTCCACAACCATCTCTTTAGTTTTGTCAACGTTCAGAGACAGGTTGTTTGCTCCACACCAGGCTGTTAATCGTTGCACCTCCTCTCTGTAGGCTGACTCGTCGTTCTTGCTGATTAAACCCACCACGGTCGTGTCATCAGCAAACTTGACTATGTGGTTTGAGCTGTGCATTGCTACACAGTCGTGCGTCAGCAGAGTGAACAGCAGAGGGCTGAGCACACAGCCCTGAGGGGCTCCAGTGCTCAGTGTGGTGGTGCTGGAGATGTTGTTCCCGATCCGGACTGACTGGGGTCTCCCAGTCAGGAAGTCCAGAATCCAGTTGCAGAGGGAGGTGTTCAGGCCCAGTATGCTCAATTTCTCAGTCAGGTGCTGAGGGATGATTGTGTTGAATGCTGAGCTGAAGTCAATGAACAGCATTCGTACGTATGAGTCCTTACTGTCCAGGTGGGTGAGGGCCAGATGGAGGGTCGTGGAGATGGCATCGTCCGTGGAACGATTTGGACGATACGCAAACTGCATGGGGTCCAGGGAGGTTGGGAGTTGGGTCTTAATGTGCCTCATGACGAGCCTCTCGAAGCACTTCATCACGATGGGTGTGAGCGCGACGGGACGGTAGTCATTGAGGCAGGAGACAGTAGACTTCTTAGGCACAGGCACGATGGTCGTTGCCTTGAGGCACGTAGGAACAACGTTGCTGCTCAGGGAGATGTTGAAGATGTCTGTGAAGACATCCGCTAGCTGTTCTGCGCACTCCCTGAGCACTCTGCCAGGAATGTTGTCTGGTCCAGCAGACTTCCGTGGGTTAACTCTGCATAGAGTTTTCCTCACTTCAGCTGTGGTTAGACAGAGCACCTGGTCACTGGGAGGTGGAGTGGACTTCCTCGCCTTCACGTTGTTCTGTGCCTCAAACCGGGCGTAGAAGTGGTTCAGCGCATCTGGGAGGGAGGCGTCGCGGTCACAATCAGGTGAAGTTGTCTTGTAGTTCGTGATCGCATGGATGCCCTGCCACATGCGCCGGGTGTCTCCGCTGTCTTCGAAGTGGTCGTGGATTTTCTTTGAGTGTGCGCGCTTTGCCTCTCTAATGGCACGGGACAGTTTGGCCCTTGCTGTTCTCAAGGCCGTCTTGTCCCCTGTTCTGAAGGCAGCGTCTCTTTGTTTCAGCAGCGCCCACACATTGGCATTTATCCACGGCTTCCTGTTGGAGCGTGTAGTGATGGTCTTGGAGATGGTCACATCGTCAACGCACTTGCTGATGTAGCTGGTTACTGTTGACGTGTATTCCTCCAAGTTGATGGAATCGCCGTTGGTTGCGGCCTCCCTAAACATGTCCCAGTCAGTGCACTCAAAACAGTCTTGAAGAGCAGAAGTAGCTCCTGCTGGCCAGGTTTTCACCTGTTTCAGAACCGGTTTAGAGCGTCTGACGAGCGGTCTGTATGCTGGAATTAGCATAACCGAGATGTGGTCTGAGTAGCCGAGATGGGGGCGGGGCTCCGCACGATACGCGCCGGGGATGTTTGTGTAAACAAGATCCAGCGTGTTCCCTCCTCTCGTTGCAAAGTCCACATGCTGATGAAGTTTAGGGAGCACAGTCCTGAGATTCGCATGGTTGAAATCTCCGGCAATAATAAACAGTCCGTCGGGGTGAGCGTTCTGCAGGTCGCTAATAGCACCGTAGAGTTCACACAGTGCCTCCTTAGCATTAGCGCTGGGGGGAATGTACACTCCGACAATGAAAACAGTGGTGAATTCCCGTGGTAAATAGAACGGTCTGCATCTAACAGTCACAAACTCCACTAGCGATGAGCAGAAACGTGAGACAAGCACAGAGTTCTTGCACCACTCCGTGTTGATGTAAACACACACGCCACCACCGCGAGTCTTACCGCACAGAGCAGCGTTTCTGTCGGCGCGAAACACGGTTAGCCCGTCTAGCTGGATGGCGGCTTCCGGAACTCTGTCACTGAGCCACGTCTCCGTGAAAACAAAGATGCAGCAGTCTCTGAATTCTCGCCGCGTGGTCCGCTGGAGTCGGATTTAGTCTAGTTTATTGTCCAGGGAGCAGACGTTGGAGAGGAGAATGGACGGTAGAGCCGGCCGGCTAGGGTTAGCATTTAGCCTAGCACGGACACCCGCCCGCTTGCCGCGCTTCCGCTTCCTCGAGCAGCGCTTCCGACGTCCCCTCACCTGGCCACCGGCGTCAGGTGACACCGAGGGCTGGGGGCCTGGTATTTGTCGCTGGGGTCGTAGCAAGCCGAGGTCGCGAAGGTTACCAATTACTTCCTCGTGCAGATTATTGTATGTATGAACCCTGTGCCGCAGCAATGTCTGGCGGTCGTAAACATGAACACAGCTGACTGTGGTGTCCATGTACTGTAAAGGGTCTGGCTAAATACGGCAAAAACACCATTTGTTGGATCCGGAGAGGCCGCTGCGAGCTACTGCCGCGCCGCCATCTTGTTCCACAGCCTAGACAGGGGCGTAACAGACCAGTACAGTTATAGTACTTTGTACTTTGCCACATTTATCTTCTTCTTAGCAAGTGTCATGCATTCTGCTTCTCCAGCGTTTTTAAGAGCTGTTGATGATGTCAAATGCAGCTTACGGCCACACTGCTCTCTAAGCGCCCGATCCCGTCCGATCTCGGCAGCCAAATAGGGCCGGGCCTTGTTAGTACTTGGTAGGAAGACCGCCTGGGAATACCACGTGCTGTAAGCTTCTTTGCTTGGGTTTACGGGCAGCACAAGCTGGTGTTACTGCCTATTTATTCATAGAAATTGTTCTATATTTTCATCAAATGTTGTTCTTTCATTGCTGTTTTGCTACTTTATTGGTTTGCCAACCATCGTGCTTCATTACTAGTAGACCATGTTACGGTCCTGGCCATATTTGTTGTTTTTATTTTCTTGTTCTTATAGGTGCCCTGCCTGATTGGCCGGATTGGGGGGCAGTACAGGAAGCTGATTGGTCCATCCTACACTTCCTGGAGTTTTAAAAGTACGGTTCCCAACAGCTAGCGAGGCTCTTTCTGGCATCAGCACCTGTTTGCTGTTCTTGGTTTCCAAACCTTATTTAGCATTTTTGAATTGTTAGGTTTTGTGCCGTGGTTTTGTTTATAAATTGTATATTTTGTAAATAGTATTAAATCTGTAGGGGTGAACTGCCATTTTCTTTGGACTGTTTTCACATTAGGGAGTTAGGGTTAGCGACTGTCTTTTGGTTTGTTTATTTCTATCAGGCTAGCTAGCACTTTCTGTGGGAAATGGCTTATTTTGTTTATTATGTTGGCCTTGGTTCGCCCTGAGTTGTAGTGTCATGTTTTGTTTGACACTTTCTTTCGTTTAAAATAAATATCATTCTGTTGGAACATCTCGATCCTGGATTATGGTTTGGGGATCGGAGAGGGAACATGCTAATTTATCTTTGTATGTTGCACCCTGACCCCCTAGACAGGGGCGTAACAGACCAGTACAGTTATAGTACTTTGTACTTTGCCACATTTATCTTCTTCTTAGCAAGTGTCATGCATTCTGCTTCTCCAGCGTTTTTAAGAGCTGTTGATGATGTCAAATGCAGCTTACGGCCACACCGCTCTCTAAGCGCCCGATCCCATCTGATCTCGGCAGCCAAATAGGGCCGGGCCTTGTTAGTACTTGGTAGGAAAACCGCCTGGGAATATCACGTGCTGTAAGCTTCTTTGCTTGGGTTTACGGGCAGCACAAGCTGGTGTTACTGCCTATTTATTCATAGAAATTGTTCTATATTTTCATCAAATTTTGTTCTTTCATTGCTGTTTTGCTACTTTATTGGTTTGCCAACCATCGTGCTTCATTACTAGTAGACCATGTTACGGTCCTGGCCATATGTGTTGTTTTTATTTTCTTGTTCTTATAGGTGCCCTGCCTGATTGGCCGGATTGGGGGGCAGTACAGGAAGCTGATTGGTCCATCCTACACTTCCTGGAGTTTTAAAAGTACCGTTCCCAACAGCTAGCGAGGCTCTTTCTGGCATCAGCACCTGTTTGCTGTTCTTGGTTTCCAAACCTTATTTAGCATTTTTGAATTGTTAGGTTTTGTGCCGTGGTTTTGTTTATAAATTGTATATTTTGTAAATAGTATTAAATCTGTAGGGGTGAACTGCCATTTTCTTTGGACTGTTTTCACATTAGGGAGTTAGGGTTAGCGACTGTCTTTTGGTTTGTTTATTTCTATCAGGCTAGCTAGCACTTTCTGTGGGAAATGGCTTATTTTGTTTATTATGTTGGCCTTGGTTCGCCCTGAGTTGTAGTGTCATGTTTTGTTTGACACTTTCTTTCGTTTAAAATAAATATCATTCTGTTGGAACATCTCGATCCTGGATTTTGGTTTGGGGATCGGAGAGGGAACATGCTAATTTATCTTTGTATGTTGCACCCTGACCCCCTAGACAGGGGCGTAACAGACCAGTACAGTTATAGTACTTTGTACTTTGCCACATTTATCTTCTTCTTAGCAAGTGTCATGCATTCTGCTTCTCCAGCGTTTTTAAGAGCTGTTGATGATGTCAAATGCAGCTTACGGCCACACCGCTCTCTAAGCGCCCGATCTCGTCCGATCTCGGCAGCCAAATAGAGCCGGGCCTGGTTAGTACTTGGTAGGAAGACCGCCTGGGAATACCAGGTGCTGTAAGCTTTTTTGCTTGGGTTTACGGGCAGCACAAGCTGGTTTTACTGCCTATTTATTCATAGAAATTGTTCTATATTTTCATCAAATTTTGTTCTTTCATTGCTGTTTTGCTACTTTATTGGTTTGTCAACCATCGTGCTTCATTACTAGTAGACCATGTTCCGGTCCTGGCCATATGTGTTGTTTTTATTTTGTTGTTCTTATAGGTGCCCTGCCTGATTGGCCGGATTGGGGGGCAGTACAGGAAGCTGATTGGTCCATCCTACACTTCCTGGAGTTTTAAAAGTACGGTTCCCAACAGCTAGCGAGGCTCTTTCTGGCATCAGCACCTGTTTGCTGTTCTTGGTTTCCAAACCTTATTTAGCATTTTTGAATTGTTAGGTTTTGTGCCGTGGTTTTGTTTATAAATTGTATATTTTGTAAATAGTATTAAATCTGTAGGGGTGAACTGCCATTTTCTTTGGACTGTTTTCACATTAGGGAGTTAGGGTTAGCGACTGTCTTTTGGTTTGTTTATTTCTATCAGGCTAGCTAGCACTTTCTGTGGGAAATGGCTTATTTTGTTTATTATGTTGGCCTTGGTTCGCCCTGAGTTGTAGTGTCATGTTTTGTTTGACACTTTCTTTCGTTTAAAATAAATATCATTCTGTTGGAACATCTCGATCCTGGATTTTGGTTTGGGGATCGGAGAGGGAACATGCTAATTTATCTTTGTATGTTGCACCCTGACCCCCTAGACAGGGGCGTAACAGACCAGTACAGTTATAGTACTTTGTACTTTGCCACATTTATCTCCATCTTAGCAAGTGTCATGCATTCTGCTTCTCCAGCGTTTTTAAGAGCTGTTGATGATGTCAAATGGAGCTTACGGCCAAACCGCTCTCTAAGCGCCCGATCTCGTCCGATCTCGGCAGCCAAATAGAGCCGGGCCTGGTTAGTACTTGGTAGGAAGACCGCCTGGGAATACCAGGTGCTGTAAGCTTTTTTGCTTGGGTTTACGGGCAGCACAAGCTGGTGTTACTGCCTATTTATTCATAGAAATTGTTCTATATTTTCATCAAATTTTGTTCTTTCATTGCTGTTTTGCTACTTTATTGGTTTGTCAACCATCGTGCTTCATAACTAGTAGACCATGTTATGGTCCTGGCCATATGTGTTGTTTTTATTTTGTTGTTCTTATAGGTGCCCTGCCTGATTGGCCGGATTTGGGGGAAGTACAGGAAGCTGATTGGTCCATCCTACACTTCCTGGAGTTTTAAAAGTACGGTTCCCAACAGCTAGCGAGGCTCTTTCTGGCAGCAGCACCTGTTTGCTGTTCTTGCTTTCTAAACCTTATTTAGCATTTTTGAATTGTTAGGTTTTGTGCCGTGGTTTTGTTTATAAATTGTATATTTTGTAAATAGTATTAAATCTGTAGGGGTGAACTGCCATTTTCTTTGGACTGTTTTCACATTAGGGAGTTAGGGTTAGCGACTGTCTTTTGGATTGTTTATTTCTATCAGGCTAGCTAGCACTTTCTGTGGGAAATGGCTTATTTTGTTTATTATGTTGGCCTTGGTTCGCCCTGAGTTGTAGTGTCATGTTTTGTTTGACACTTTCTTTCGTTTAAAATAAATATCATTCTGTTGGAACATCTCGATCCTGGATTTTGGTTTGGGGATCGGAGAGGGAACATGCTAATTTATCTTTGTATGTTTCACCCTGACCCCCTAGACAGGGGCGTAACAGACCAGTACAGTTATAGTACTTTGTACTTTGCCACATTTATCTTCTTCTTAGCAAGTGTCATGCATTCTGCTTCTCTAGCGTTTTTAAGAGCTGTTGATGATGTCAAATGCAGCTTACGGCCACACCGCTCTCTAAGCGCCCGATCCCGTCCGATTTCGGCAGCCAAATAGGGCCGGGCCTTGTTAGTACTTGGTAGGAAGACCGCCTGGGAATACCACGTGCTGTAAGCTTCTTTGCTTGGGTTTACGGGCAGCACAAGCTGGTGTTACTGCCTATTTATTCATAGAAATTGTTCTATATTTTCATCAAATTTTGTTCTTTCATTGCTGTTTTGCTACTTTATTGGTTTGCCAACCATCGTGCTTCATTACTAGTAGACCATGTTACGGTCCTGGCCATATGTGTTGTTTTTATTTTCTTGTTCTTATAAGTGCCCTGCCTGATTGGCCGGATTGGGGGGCAGTACAGGAAGCTGATTGGTCCATCCTACACTTCCTGGAGTTTTAAAAGTACGGTTCCCAACAGCTAGCGAGGCTCTTTCTGGCATCAGCACCTGTTTGCTGTTCTTGGTTTCCAAACCTTATTTAGCATTTTTGAATTGTTAGGTTTTGTGCCGTGGTTTTGTTTATAAATTGTATATTTTGTAAATAGTATTAAATCTGTAGGGGTGGACTGCCATTTTCTTTGGACTGTTTTCACATTAGGGAGTTAGGGTTAGCGACTGTCTTTTGGTTTGTTTATTTCTATCAGGCTAGCTAGCACTTTCTGTGGGAAATGGCTTATTTTGTTTATTATGTTGGCCTTGGTTCGCCCTGAGTTGTAGTGTCATGTTTTGTTTGACACTTTCTTTCGTTTAAAATAAATATCATTCTGTTGGAACATCTCGATCCTGGATTTTGGTTTGGGGATCGGAGAGGGAACATGCTAATTTATCTTTGTATGTTGCACCCTGACCCCCTAGACAGGGGCGTAACAGACCAGTACAGTTATAGTACTTTGTACTTTGCCACATTTATCTTCTTCTTAGCAAGTGTCATGCATTCTGCTTCTCCAGCGTTTTTAAGAGCTGTTGATGATGTCAAATGCAGCTTACGGCCACACCGCTCTCTAAGCGCCCGATCTCGTCCGATCTCGGCAGCCAAATAGAGCCGGGCCTGGTTAGTACTTGGTAGGAAGACCGCCTAGGAATACCATGTGCTGTAAGCTTTTTTGCTTGGGTTTACGGGCAGCACAGCCTGGTGTTACTGCCGATTTATTCATAGAAATTGTTCTATATTTTCATGAATTTTTGTTCTTTCATTGCTGTTTTGCTACTTTATTGGTTTGTCAACCATCGTGCTTCTTTACTACTAGACCAGTACCGTTTTAGTACTTTGCCACATTTATCTTCTTCTTAGCAAGTGTCATGCATTCTGCTTCTCCAGCGTTTTTAAGAGCTGTTGATGATGTCAAATGCAGCTTACGGCCACACCGCTCTCTAAGCGCCCGATCTTGTCCGATCTCGGCAGCCAAATAGAGCCGGGCCTGGTTAGTACTTGGTAGGAAGACCGCCTGGGAATACCAGGTGCTGTAAGCTTTTTTGCTTGGGTTTACGGGCAGCACAAGCTGGTGTTACTGCCTATTTATTCATAGAAATTGTTCTATATTTTCATCAAATTTTGTTCTTTCATTGCTGTTTTGCTACTTTATTGGTTTGCCAACCATCGTGCTTCATTACTAGTAGACCATGTTACGGTCCTGGCCATATGTGTTGTTTTTATTTTCTTGTTCTTATAGGTGCCCTGCCTGATTGGCCGGATTGGAGGGCAGTACAGGAAGCTGATTGGTCCATCCTACACTTCCTGGAGTTTTAAAAGTACGGTTCCCAACAGCTAGCGAGGCTCTTTCTGGCATCAGCACCTGTTTGCTGTTCTTGGTTTCCAAACCTTATTTAGCATTTTTGAATTGTTAGGTTTTGTGCCGTGGTTTTGTTTATAAATTGTATATTTTGTAAATAGTATTAAATCTGTAGGGGTGAACTGCCATTTTCTTTGGACTGTTTTCACATTAGGGAGTTAGGGTTAGCGACTGTCTTTTGGTTTGTTTATTTCTATCAGGCTAGCTAGCACTTTCTGTGGGAAATGGCTTATTTTGTTTATTATGTTGGCCTTGGTTCGCCCTGAGTTGTAGTGTCATGTTTTGTTTGACACTTTCTTTCGTTTAAAATAAATATCATTCTGTTGGAACATCTCGATCCTGGATTTTGGTTTGGGGATCGGAGAGGGAACATGCTAATTTATCTTTGTATGTTGCACCCTGACCCCCTAGACAGGGGCGTAACAGACCAGTACAGTTATAGTACTTTGTACTTTGCCACATTTATCTTCATCTTAGCAAGTGTCATGCATTCTGCTTCTCCAGCGTTTTTAAGAGCTGTTGATGATGTCAAATGCAGCTTACGGCCACACCGCTCTCTAAGCGCCCGATCTCGTCCGATCTCGGCAGCCAAATAGAGCCGGGCCTGGTTAGTACTTGGTAGGAAGACCGCCTAGGAATACCAGGTGCTGTAAGCTTTTTTGCTTGGGTTTACGGGCAGCACAGCCTGGTGTTACTGCCGATTTATTCATAGAAATTGTTCTATATTTTCATGAAATTTTGTTCTTTCATTGCTGTTTTGCTACTTTATTGGTTTGTCAACCATCGTGCTTCTTTACTACTAGACCAGTACCGTTTTAGTACTTTGCCACATTTATCTTCTTCTTAGCAAGTGTCATGCATTCTGCTTCTCCAGCGTTTTTAAGAGCTGTTGATGATGTCAAATGCAGCTTACGGCCACACCGCTCTCTAAGCGCCCGATCTCGTCCGATCTCGGCAGCCAAATAGAGCCGGGCCTGGTTAGTACTTGGTAGGAAGACCGCCTGGGAATACCAGGTGCTGTAAGCTTTTTTGCTTGGGTTTACGGGCAGCACAAGCTGGTGTTACTGCCTATTTATTCATAGAAATTGTTCTATATTTTCATCAAATTTTGTTCTTTCATTGCTGTTTTGCTACTTTATTGGTTTGCCAACCATCGTGCTTCATTACTAGTAGACCATGTTACGGTCCTGGCCATATGTGTTGTTTTTATTTTCTTGTTCTTATAGGTGCCCTGCCTGATTGGCCGGATTGGAGGGCAGTACAGGAAGCTGATTGGTCCATCCTACACTTCCTGGAGTTTTAAAGGTACCGTTCCCAACAGCTAGCGAGGCTCTTTCTGGCATCAGCACCTGTTTGCTGTTCTTGGTTTCCAAACCTTATTTAGCATTTTTGAATTGTTAGGTTTTGTGCCGTGGTTTTGTTTATAAATTGTATATTTTGTAAATAGTATTAAATCTGTAGGGGTGAACTGCCATTTTCTTTGGACTGTTTTCACATTAGGGAGTTAGGGTTAGCGACTGTCTTTTGGTTTGTTTATTTCTATCAGGCTAGCTAGCACTTTCTGTGGGAAATGGCTTATTTTGTTTATTATGTTGGCCTTGGTTCGCCCTGAGTTGTAGTGTCATGTTTTGTTTGACACTTTCTTTCGTTTAAAATAAATATCATTCTGTTGGAACATCTCGATCCTGGATTTTGGTTTGGGGATCGGAGAGGGAACATGCTAATTTATCTTTGTATGTTGCACCCTGACCCCCTAGACAAGGGCGTAACAGACCAGTACAGTTATAGTACTTTGTACTTTGCCACATTTATCTTCTTCTTAGCAAGTGTCATGCATTCTGCTTCTCTAGCGTTTTTAAGAGCTGTTGATGATGTCAAATGCAGCTTACGGCCACACCGCTCTCTAAGCGCCCGATCTCGTCCGATCTCGGCAGCCAAATAGGGCCGGGCCTGGTTAGTACTTGGTAGGAAGACCGCCTGGGAATACCAGGTGCTGTAAGCTTTTTTGCTTGGGTTTACGGGCAGCACAAGCTGGTGTTACTGCCTATTTATTCATAGAAATTGTTCTATATTTTCATCAAATTTTGTTCTTTCATTGCTGTTTTGCTACTTTATTGGTTTGCCAACCATCGTGCTTCATTACTAGTAGACCATGTTACGGTCCTGGCCATATGTGTTGTTTTTATTTTCTTGTTCTTATAGGTGCCCTGCCTGATTGGCCGGATTGGGGGGCAGTACAGGAAGCTGATTGGTCCATCCTACACTTCCTGGAGTTTTAAAAGTACGGTTCCCAACAGCTAGCGAGGCTCTTTCTGGCATCAGCACCTGTTTGCTGTTCTTGGTTTCCAAACCTTATTTAGCATTTTTGAATTGTTAGGTTTTGTGCCGTGGTTTTGTTTATAAATTGTATATTTTGTAAATAGTATTAAATCTGTAGGGGTGAACTGCCATTTTCTTTGGACTGTTTTCACATTAGGGAGTTAGGGTTAGCGACTGTCTTTTGGTTTGTTTATTTCTATCAGGCTAGCTAGCACTTTCTGTGGGAAATGGCTTATTTTGTTTATTGTGTTGGCCTTGGTTCGCCCTGAGTTGTAGTGTCATGTTTTGTTTGACACTTTCTTTCGTTTAAAATAAATATCATTCTGTTGGAACATCTCGATCCTGGATTTTGGTTTGGGGATCGGAGAGGGAACATGCTAATTTATCTTTGTATGTTGCACCCTGACCCCCTAGACAGGGGTGTAACAGACCAGTACAGTTATAGTACTTTGTACTTTGCCACATTTATCTTCTTCTTAGCAAGTGTCATGCATTCTGCTTCTCCAGCGTTTTTAAGAGCTGTTGATGATGTCAAATGCAGCTTACGGCCAAACTGCTCTCTAAGCGCCCGATCCCGTCCGATCTCGGCAGCCAAATAGGGCCGGGCCTTGTTAGTACTTGGTAGGAAGACCGCCTGGGAATACCACGTGCTGTAAGCTTCTTTGCTTGGGTTTACGGGCAACACAAGCTCGTGTTACTGCCTATTTATTCATAGAAATTGTACTATATTTTCATCAAATTTTGTTCTTTCATTGCTGTTTTGCTACTTTATTGGTTTGCCAACCATCGTGCTTCATTACTAGTAGACCATGTTACGGTCCTGGCCATATGTGTAGTTTTTATTTTCTTGTTCTTATAGGTGCCCTGCCTGATTGGCCGGATTGGGGGGCAGTACAGGAAGCTGATTGGTCCATCCTACACTTCCTGGAGTTTTAAAAGTACGGTTCCCAACAGCTAGCGAGGCTCTTTCTGGCAGCAGCACCTGTTTGCTGTTCTTGGTTTCCAAACCTTATTTAGCATTTTTGAATTGTTAGGTTTTGTGCCGTGGTTTTGTTTATAAATTGTATATTTTGTAAATAGTATTAAATCTGTAGGGGTGAACTGCCATTTTCTTTGGACTGTTTTCACATTAGGGAGTTAGGGTTAGCGACTGTCTTTTGGTTTGTTTATTTCTATCAGGCTAGCTAGCACTTTCTGTGGGAAATGGCTTATTTTGTTTATTATGTTGGCCTTGGTTCGCCCTGAGTTGTAGTGTCATGTTTTGTTTGACACTTTCTTTCGTTTAAAATAAATATCATTCTGTTGGAACATCTCGATCCTGGATTTTGGTTTGGGGATCGGAGAGGGAACATGCTAATTTATCTTTGTATGTTGCACCCTGACCCCCTAGACAGGGGCGTAACAGACCAGTACAGTTATAGTACTTTGTACTTTGCCACATTTATCTTCTTCTTAGCAAGTGTCATGCATTCTACTTCTCCAGCGTTTTTAAGAGCTGTTGATGATGTCAAATGCAGCTTACGGCCACACCGCTCTCTAAGCGCCCGATCTCGTCCGATCTCGGCAGCCAAATAGAGCCGGGCCTGGTTAGTACTTGGTAGGAAGACCGCCTGGGAATACCAGGTGCTGTAAGCTTTTTTGCTTGGGTTTACGAGCAGCACAAGCTGGTGTTACTGCCTATTTATTCATAGAAATTGTACTATATTTTCATCAAATTTTGTTCTTTCATTGCTGTTTTGCTACTTTATTGGTTTGCCAACCATCGTGCTTCATTACTAGTAGACCATGTTACGGTCCTGGCCATATGTGTTGTTTTTATTTTCTTGTTCTTATAAGTGCCCTGCCTGATTGGCCGGATTGGGGGGCAGTACAGGAAGCTGATTGGTCCATCCTACACTTCCTGGAGTTTTAAAAGTACGGTTCCCAACAGCTAGCGAGGCTCTTTCTGGCATCAGCACCTGTTTGCTGTTCTTGGTTTCCAAACCTTATTTAGCATTTTTGAATTGTTAGGTTTTGTGCCGTGGTTTTGTTTATAAATTGTATATTTTGTAAATAGTATTAAATCTGTAGGGGTGAACTGCCATTTTCTTTGGACTGTTTTCACATTAGGGAGTTAGGGTTAGCGACTGTCTTTTGGTTTGTTTATTTCTATCAGGCTAGCTAGCACTTTCTGTGGGAAATGGCTTATTTTGTTTATTGTGTTGGCCTTGGTTCGCCCTGAGTTGTAGTGTCATGTTTTGTTTGACACTTTCTTTCGTTTAAAATAAATATCATTCTGTTGGAACATCTCGATCCTGGATTTTGGTTTGGGGATGGGAGAGGGAACATGCTAATTTATCTTTGTATGTTGCACCCTGACCCCCTAGACAGGGGCGTAACAGACCAGTACAGTTATAGTACTTTGTACTTTGCCACATTTATCTTCTTCTTAGCAAGTGTCATGCATTCTACTTCTCCAGCGTTTTTAAGAGCTGTTGATGATGTCAAATGCAGCTTACGGCCACACCGCTCTCTAAGCGCCCGATCTCGTCCGATCTCGGCAGCCAAATAGAGCCGGGCCTGGTTAGTACTTGGTAGGAAGACCGCCTGGGAATACCAGGTGCTGTAAGCTTTTTTGCTTGGGTTTACGGGCAGCACAAGCTGGTGTTACTGCCTATTTATTCATAGAAATTGTTCTATATTTTCATCAAATTTTGTTCTTTCATTGCTGTTTTGCTACTTTATTGGTTTGCCAACCATCGTGCTTCATTACTAGTAGACCATGTTACGGTCCTGGCCATATGTGTTGTTTTTATTTTCTTGTTCTTATAGGTGCCCTGCCTGATTGGCCGGATTGGGGGGCAGTACAGGAAGCTGATTGGTCCATCCTACACTTCCTGGAGTTTTAAAAGTACGGTTCCCAACAGCTAGCGAGGCTCTTTCTGGCATCAGCACCTGTTTGCTGTTCTTGGTTTCCAAACCTTATTTAGCATTTTTGAATTGTTAGGTTTTGTGCCGTGGTTTTGTTTATAAATTGTATATTTTGTAAATAGTATTAAATCTGTAGGGGTGAACTGCCATTTTCTTTGGACTGTTTTCACATTAGGGAGTTAGGGTTAGCGACTGTCTTTTGGTTTGTTTATTTCTATCAGGCTAGCTAGCACTTTCTGTGGGAAATGGCTTATTTTGTTTATTATGTTGGCCTTGGTTCGCCCTGAGTTGTAGTGTCATATTTTGTTTGACACTTTCTTTCGTTTAAAATAAATATCATTCTGTTAGAACATCTCGATCCTGGATTTTGGTTTGGGGATCGGAGAGGGAACATGCTAATTTATCTTTGTATGTTGCACCCTGACCCCCTAGACAGGGGCGTAACAGACCAGTACAGTCATAGTACTTTGTACTTTGCCACATTTATCTTCTTCTTAGCAAGTGTCATGCATTCTGCATCTCCAGCGTTTTTAAGAGCTGTTGATGATGTCAAATGCAGCTTACGGCCAAACTGCTCTCTAAGCGCCCGATCCCGTCCGATCTCGGCAGCCAAATAGGGCCGGGCCTTGTTAGTACTTGGTAGGAAGACCGCCTGGGAATACCACGTGCTGTAAGCTTCTTTGCTTGGGTTTACGGGCAACACAAGCTCGTGTTACTGCCTATTTATTCATAGAAATTGTACTATATTTTCATCAAATTTTGTTCTTTCATTGCTGTTTTGCTACTTTATTGGTTTGCCAACCATCGTGCTTCATTACTAGTAGACCATGTTACGGTCCTGGCCATATGTGTAGTTTTTATTTTCTTGTTCTTATAGGTGCCCTGCCTGATTGGCCGGATTGGGGGGCAGTACAGGAAGCTGATTGGTCCATCCTACACTTCCTGGAGTTTTAAAAGTACGGTTCCCAACAGCTAGCGAGGCTCTTTCTGGCAGCAGCACCTGTTTGCTGTTCTTGGTTTCCAAACCTTATTTAGCATTTTTGAATTGTTAGGTTTTGTGCCGTGGTTTTGTTTATAAATTGTATATTTTGTAAATAGTATTAAATCTGTAGGGGTGAACTGCCATTTTCTTTGGACTGTTTTCACATTAGGGAGTTAGGGTTAGCGACTGTCTTTTGGTTTGTTTATTTCTATCAGGCTAGCTAGCACTTTCTGTGGGAAATGGCTTATTTTGTTTATTATGTTGGCCTTGGTTCGCCCTGAGTTGTAGTGTCATGTTTTGTTTGACACTTTCTTTCGTTTAAAATAAATATCATTCTGTTGGAACATCTCGATCCTGGATTTTGGTTTGGGGATCGGAGAGGGAACATGCTAATTTATCTTTGTATGTTGCACCCTGACCCCCTAGACAGGGGCGTAACAGACCAGTACAGTTATAGTACTTTGTACTTTGCCACATTTATCTTCTTCTTAGCAAGTGTCATGCATTCTACTTCTCCAGCGTTTTTAAGAGCTGTTGATGATGTCAAATGCAGCTTACGGCCACACCGCTCTCTAAGCGCCCGATCTCGTCCGATCTCGGCAGCCAAATAGAGCCGGGCCTGGTTAGTACTTGGTAGGAAGACCGCCTGGGAATACCAGGTGCTGTAAGCTTTTTTGCTTGGGTTTACGAGCAGCACAAGCTGGTGTTACTGCCTATTTATTCATAGAAATTGTTCTATATTTTCATCAAATTTTGTTCTTTCATTGCTGTTTTGCTACTTTATTGGTTTGCCAACCATCGTGCTTCATTACTAGTAGACCATGTTACGGTCCTGGCCATATGTGTTGTTTTTATTTTCTTGTTCTTATAAGTGCCCTGCCTGATTGGCCGGATTGGGGGGCAGTACAGGAAGCTGATTGGTCCATCCTACACTTCCTGGAGTTTTAAAAGTACGGTTCCCAACAGCTAGCGAGGCTCTTTCTGGCATCAGCACCTGTTTGCTGTTCTTGGTTTCCAAACCTTATTTAGCATTTTTGAATTGTTAGGTTTTGTGCCGTGGTTTTGTTTATAAATTGTATATTTTGTAAATAGTATTAAATCTGTAGGGGTGAACTGCCATTTTCTTTGGACTGTTTTCACATTAGGGAGTTAGGGTTAGCGACTGTCTTTTGGTTTGTTTATTTCTATCAGGCTAGCTAGCACTTTCTGTGGGAAATGGCTTATTTTGTTTATTGTGTTGGCCTTGGTTCGCCCTGAGTTGTAGTGTCATGTTTTGTTTGACACTTTCTTTCGTTTAAAATAAATATCATTCTGTTGGAACATCTCGATCCTGGATTTTGGTTTGGGGATCGGAGAGGGAACATGCTAATTTATCTTTGTATGTTGCACCCTGACCCCCTAGACAGGGGCGTAACAGACCAGTACAGTTATAGTACTTTGTACTTTGCCACATTTATCTTCTTCTTAGCAAGTGTCATGCATTCTACTTCTCCAGCGTTTTTAAGAGCTGTTGATGATGTCAAATGCAGCTTACGGCCACACCGCTCTCTAAGCGCCCGATCTCGTCCGATCTCGGCAGCCAAATAGAGCCGGGCCTGGTTAGTACTTGGTAGGAAGACCGCCTGGGAATACCAGGTGCTGTAAGCTTTTTTGCTTGGGTTTACGGGCAGCACAAGCTGGTGTTACTGCCTATTTATTCATAGAAATTGTTCTATATTTTCATCAAATTTTGTTCTTTCATTGCTGTTTTGCTACTTTATTGGTTTGCCAACCATCGTGCTTCATTACTAGTAGACCATGTTACGGTCCTGGCCATATGTGTTGTTTTTATTTTCTTGTTCTTATAGGTGCCCTGCCTGATTGGCCGGATTGGGGGGCAGTACAGGAAGCTGATTGGTCCATCCTACACTTCCTGGAGTTTTAAAAGTACGGTTCCCAACAGCTAGCGAGGCTCTTTCTGGCATCAGCACCTGTTTGCTGTTCTTGGTTTCCAAACCTTATTTAGCATTTTTGAATTGTTAGGTTTTGTGCCGTGGTTTTGTTTATAAATTGTATATTTTGTAAATAGTATTAAATCTGTAGGGGTGAACTGCCATTTTCTTTGGACTGTTTTCACATTAGGGAGTTAGGGTTAGCGACTGTCTTTTGGTTTGTTTATTTCTATCAGGCTAGCTAGCACTTTCTGTGGGAAATGGCTTATTTTGTTTATTATGTTGGCCTTGGTTCGCCCTGAGTTGTAGTGTCATATTTTGTTTGACACTTTCTTTCGTTTAAAATAAATATCATTCTGTTAGAACATCTCGATCCTGGATTTTGGTTTGGGGATCGGAGAGGGAACATGCTAATTTATCTTTGTATGTTGCACCCTGACCCCCTAGACAGGGGCGTAACAGACCAGTACAGTCATAGTACTTTGTACTTTGCCACATTTATCTTCTTCTTAGCAAGTGTCATGCATTCTGCATCTCCAGCGTTTTTAAGAGCTGTTGATGATGTCAAATGCAGCTTACGGCCAAACCGCTCTCTAAGCGCCCGATCTCGTCCGATCTCGGCAGCCAAATAGAGCCGGGCCTGGTTAGTACTTGGTAGGAAGACCGCCTGGGAATACCAGGTGCTGTAAGCTTTTTTGCTTGGGTTTACGGGCAGCACAAGCTGGTGTTACTGCCTATTTATTCATAGAAATTGTTCTATATTTTCATCAAATTTTGTTCTTTCATTGCTGTTTTGCTACTTTATTGGTTTGCCAACCATCGTGCTTCATTACTAGTAGACCATGTTACGGTCCTGGCCATATGTGTTGTTTTTATTTTCTTGTTCTTATAGGTGCCCTGCCTGATTGGCCGGATTGGGGGGCAGTACAGGAAGCTGATTGGTCCATCCTACACTTCCTGGAGTTTTAAAAGTACGGTTCCCAACAGCTAGCGAGGCTCTTTCTGGCATCAGCACCTGTTTGCTGTTTTTGGTTTCCAAACCTTATTTAGCATTTTTGAATTGTTAGGTTTTGTGCCGTGGTTTTGTTTATAAATTGTATATTTTGTAAATAGTATTAAATCTGTAGGGGTGAACTGCCATTTTCTTTGGACTGTTTTCACATTAGGGAGTTAGGGTTAGCGACTGTCTTTTGGTTTGTTTATTTCTATCAGGCTAGCTAGCACTTTCTGTGGGAAATGGCTTATTTTGTTTATTATGTTGGCCTTGGTTCGCCCTGAGTTGTAGTGTCATGTTTTGTTTGACACTTTCTTTCGTTTAAAATAAATATCATTCTGTTGGAACATCTCGATCCTGGATTTTGGTTTGGGGATCGGAGAGGGAACATGCTAATTTATCTTTGTATGTTGCACCCTGACCCCCTAGACAAGGGCGTAACAGACCAGTACAGTTATAGTACTTTGTACTTTGCCACATTTATCTTCTTCTTAGCAAGTGTCATGCATTCTGCTTCTCTAGCGTTTTTAAGAGCTGTTGATGATGTCAAATGCAGCTTACGGCCACACCGCTCTCTAAGCGCCCGATCTCGTCCGATCTCGGCAGCCAAATAGAGCCGGGCCTGGTTAGTACTTGGTAGGAAGACCGCCTGGGAATACCAGGTGCTGTAAGCTTTTTTGCTTGGGTTTACGGGCAGCACAAGCTGGTGTTACTGCCTATTTATTCATAGAAATTGTTCTATATTTTCATCAAATTTTGTTCTTTCATTGCTGTTTTGCTACTTTATTGGTTTGCCAACCATCGTGCTTCATTACTAGTAGACCATGTTACGGTCCTGGCCATATGTGTTGTTTTTATTTTCTTGTTCTTATAGGTGCCCTGCCTGATTGGCCGGATTGGGGGGCAGTACAGGAAGCTGATTGGTCCATCCTACACTTCCTGGAGTTTTAAAAGTACGGTTCCCAACAGCTAGCGAGGCTCTTTCTGGCATCAGCACCTGTTTGCTGTTCTTGGTTTCCAAACCTTATTTAGCATTTTTGAATTGTTAGGTTTTGTGCCGTGGTTTTGTTTATAAATTGTATATTTTGTAAATAGTATTAAATCTGTAGGGGTGAACTGCCATTTTCTTTGGACTGTTTTCACATTAGGGAGTTAGGGTTAGCGACTGTCTTTTGGTTTGTTTATTTCTATCAGGGTAGCTAGCACTTTCTGTGGGAAATGGCTTATTTTGTTTATTGTGTTGGCCTTGGTTCGCCCTGAGTTGTAGTGTCATGTTTTGTTTGACACTTTCTTTCGTTTAAAATAAATATCATTCTGTTGGAACATCTCGATCCTGGATTTTGGTTTGGGGATGGGAGAGGGAACATGCTAATTTATCTTTGTATGTTGCACCCTGACCCCCTAGACAGGGGCGTAACAGACCAGTACAGTTATAGTACTTTGTACTTTGCCACATTTATCTTCTTCTTAGCAAGTGTCATGCATTCTACTTCTCCAGCGTTTTTAAGAGCTGTTGATGATGTCAAATGCAGCTTACGGCCACACCGCTCTCTAAGCGCCCGATCTCGTCCGATCTCGGCAGCCAAATAGAGCCGGGCCTGGTTAGTACTTGGTAGGAAGACCGCCTGGGAATACCAGGTGCTGTAAGCTTTTTTGCTTGGGTTTACGGGCAGCACAAGCTGGTGTTACTGCCTATTTATTCATAGAAATTGTACTATATTTTCATCAAATTTTGTTCTTTCATTGCTGTTTTGCTACTTTATTGGTTTGCCAACCATCGTGCTTCATTACTAGTAGACCATGTTACGGTCCTGGCCATATGTGTAGTTTTTATTTTCTTGTTCTTATAGGTGCCCTGCCTGATTGGCCGGATTGGGGGGCAGTACAGGAAGCTGATTGGTCCATCCTACACTTCCTGGAGTTTTAAAAGTACGGTTCCCAACAGCTAGCGAGGCTCTTTCTGGCATCAGCACCTGTTTGCTGTTTTTGGTTTCCAAACCTTATTTAGCATTTTTGAATTGTTAGGTTTTGTGCCGTGGTTTTGTTTATAAATTGTATATTTTGTAAATAGTATTAAATCTGTAGGGGTGAACTGCCATTTTCTTTGGACTGTTTTCACATTAGGGAGTTAGGGTTAGCGACTGTCTTTTGGTTTGTTTATTTCTATCAGGCTAGCTAGCACTTTCTGTGGGAAATGGCTTATTTTGTTTATTATGTTGGCCTTGGTTCGCCCTGAGTTGTAGTGTCATGTTTTGTTTGACACTTTCTTTCGTTTAAAATAAATATCATTCTGTTGGAACATCTCGATCCTGGATTTTGGTTTGGGGATGGGAGAGGGAACATGCTAATTTATCTTTGTATGTTGCACCCTGACCCCCTAGACAGGGGCGTAACAGACCAGTACAGTTATAGTACTTTGTACTTTGCCACATTTATCTTCTTCTTAGCAAGTGTCATGCATTCTACTTCTCCAGCGTTTTTAAGAGCTGTTGATGATGTCAAATGCAGCTTACGGCCACAC